>NC_135413.1:21134861-21459861 GCF_051991245.1 Festucalex cinctus | reverse complement strand
TACACACTCGCAGATGCGTGAATGTTTTACTCACGCACACACACACGCACGCAGACACACACCGTCTTGATAGGTGGGGCTTTGGTGTTGTAATGCAGATTTGTGCATTAATGCGGATTCAAAGAGGGAGTGTAATAGGTTGTCAAGTGAATTGGTGGTTCGTGGATTTATTTGGATACACTTTTATTGCTATTTTGCCTGTGACATACAAAAATGTGGGCTTTGTTTCTCTCATCAATGACTCTTTACAGGCTAGTGACTTTTTCATCACAAATGTTTTATGACACATCTCAAACATCAAAGGGCGATATTTCACCCTCAACTGAATTTGATTGTAGTTTTGTTCATATATTGTAAATATTGCTTTTGAATTGGATTAATAGAAAATATTTGACAATGTTCATGCACGTATGTGTGACTTGACACTGACAAAAATCATGCTGTTGATGGGTCATTCCCGGGCAGCACAGTTAGCATAAGGGATGTTCGATACCACTTTTATTACTCAAGTCTTATTTAGTCACTGATACCGATACCAAGTACCAATACCAAAATGGCACAAAATTGTCAAAAAAAAAAAATACGTGATTTGTCATTAAAATTATATTAATTATATTAAATTATAATTAATAGCAATTTTCTATGATTTGTTCTCCATTTGTTCTTAAAATACATATTTTGTATGTAAAACACAATAAAATGAATGTAAATAAATAAATGAATAAATAAATAAATAGATAAATTTTTAATGGACATCTGTCAAATATGTGTGCCTTATGCGCACATCGTAAAATGACGACAAGAGGTCAGCTGATATGCGAGCACGGATACTTTAACTCATTTGCTTCCAAAAAACGTATAAATACGTACTATTTTAAATATTAACATGCTCCCAAAGACGTATTTGTACGTTTATTTTGTTTTGTTTTTTTGTATGCTAGAGCATACAGAAGGCTTTGATGCAGCCTCTGAACTGAAGAGAATGCTTGAAGCAATGGTAGTTATTACAAAAATGGCCAGCAGGTGGCAGCAGAGTATAAGAGATCAATCAAGCCCATGTTGCAAAAAATTGAAAAAATTGAGAAAATGCAAACTCCACCAAGGAAGGCCGGAGCCTGGACTCAATCTTACGTCCTCAGTACTGGGAGGCAGACGTGCTAACCAGTCATCCACCGTGACGCAGAAAATCCATAATAGAAGAGGGGAAAACAAATGCATTACATTGATTGATTTTTTTTTTTTAATTGATTGGCCTATTAAACGGTAAACTGCATTTTGTTTTTTGTGCCAAAAATTCATAGCTCATTTTAGATCGGCCTGAAACAAAACTATACCGGTCGGCCCTAGTAATGAGTAGAAAATTCACGGTCAAAATCAGAGCCATTCACAAAAAAAAATGTCAACTATGTCCGTCTGCTATTGCAATTCCCAGTGAATTTCCCCATCTGTGTTGACTGTGTTGATTTCATTAAATCAATTTTCTAGTTCTCTATCCTTTATTAGTGGAGAATAACCTTTTAACTCATTCACTCCCAGGACATTTTTGCTGTTTTACTGGATTTTGACTGATTTTGCAAGGCCCATAGAATATTGTGTCCTATTATGAAAACGTGGAATCTATCAAAAGAAAGATTAGAGCCTCTTTCATCAGGGAAAAAAAAAAAAGTAATTTCTATCTGTTTCCATTTTGCATCAATTATATGGCTAAGTTTCATCATTACACAAATTTGTTTAAAATAGTGGGGAAAAGAGCATTTTGATCTCTCATACTCTGATGCCATCTGCTGGCCGTTTTTGTAATAACTACCATGCTTTAAGCATTCTCTTCAGTTCAGAGGCTGCATCAAAGCCAAAACGTATGAATACGTCTTTGGGAGCATGGTAATATTTAAAAAAAGAACGCATTTATACGTTTTTGGGAGTAAATGAGTTAATCTCCAGAAGGAAGTTGAGTAACGTGACGAGGTTTGTCGCACAAGCGCTGCTAAGAGAAATACAGCGAAAATGGCACTGCAACTATTACAGTTAAAACAGTGTTAGACCCTGTCATGCTTTATGAAAGGCACCGTGTGTCTAAGTGATTCGGTGTGTGCGCGTGTGCGTGCTTGCGTGTAGGTGGTGACTGATGATCCTGATTCAAAAACAGGACCCACACACCACCTTAAAAGAAAAAAAAAAGAATCAAGAGCAGACAAGCCGGTATACACCACCTGCACCAGAAATCATTTAAATGTCCTCCTGGGCCATCATAACATCAGGAAAATGTAATCACCCTGTCTGATGTCGAAGGGGTAGAACGTTCCCGGAGATTACTTGCAAAGAAACTTAATAGCTAAGAGCATTAAACGGCGCTTGTTGCTCGCACGGCTGCCAATAGTGAATAAATGATTTTGGCAGCGTATACCGACTCAAAAATCAATAACGGAGGGATTTCTGTGGTGTTGGGCTTCTATATGCATGTAAACACGGGATGTGGTTTTCTTCGCACCGCAGAGCCAGCGTACCGCTCACTGCTGGAGGTGTGTGTGTGTGTTTGAGTATAGTAAGATGTAGTGCACAGCACATGGCTGCCACCAGAAAGAGGATATTTGGATATAGCAATAGGATGCATGTCAAGCATAAACAGTGAGATATTTGTCTTATTATTTTGCCACGGGGTTGGAACTACTGCGACAGCTGCGCAACACATGAAATGAAAGAAGCGGAAGTTCAGTTGTACGCAAATTCAGACACTTTTACCCTCCCGTCCCCAGTGGTTGTCCTCGTATTCATAGCTCCACTTAGGTGGCAAATCGGGGGACGGAGAGAGGAGGAGGGACCTGGCGGTGCGAGGGGGGGCTACTCCTCAGCCATAGTGACCGGGTGAAAAGGCAGTGCAGATGTAATTTGTCCTCAATGGCTGTTTGGGAAGAGTAATTGTGGTGACACTGGCGGGTCGATAGTATGGATTTTTTGTTTGGAGTGCCCTGTGTGTGTGGTGCTAAGGGGAGGCCAGGAAATATAACACTGCTGCTCAAATACAATAAAAATGGATCGAGGGTGTGGTGGTTGTTTGCAGAGCTGGGAGCCATCGTTTGGCCGTGGATGTCATGCCGGAGCCGCTGTGGTTATCAAATACACCCCTGCCGTTCTGCCCTATTAACAGCGACGGTTCGAGGCTTCAAACAGGTCTTTCAAACAAGTTAAACACCAGAACAAAAAACATCTCTTCAATTGTTTCACCTGAGAAACTTAGCTATAAAAAAAAGACTTACGATGGGAAGTTGTTTTTTAAACCATGCTGGTTAGAAAACAAAGTATTGATACACTGAGCTGACAAAAGCACATTTTTAGGATACATTTAAACAATGACCATACCCACCCGAGTCACAGTACATTCTTGATCCGATTGCACCTCAAAGACTCATTTGACTCCATGGAGCACATAATTAACAATTCTTATAGCCTACTGTGCGTCATCTTATAATTATATATATATTTTTTAGCAGTCCTTCTTAAACTAACCCTTTTACAAGTATTACTTTCTGTGATTTCTGGTTGGAGGGGACACCACTTCCCTTTTTGGACTGATAAAATGGACTTGTGTAATGCCGCCATTTTGGACTGCACTTGGATGATATCTCCGATCTGAGGTAAGTTGTGCTAAGATAAAGAAATATCCATCCATCCATTTAGTTGAACGCTTATTCCTCACAAGGGTCGAGGGGGGTGCTAGAGCCTATCTCAGCTGGCTATAGGCAGTAGGCGGGGTTGACACCCTGAACTGATTGCCAGCCAATCGCAGGGCACACAGAGACGGACAACCATCCACACTCACACGCACACCTAGGGACAATTTGGAGCGCCCAATTAACCTGCCATGCATGTCTTTGGAATGTGGGAGGAGACCGGAGTACCCGGAGAAGACCCACGCAGGCACGGGGAGAACATGCAAACTCCACCCAGGAAGGCCGGAGCCTGGACTCGAACCCAAGTCAGTACTGGGAGGCGGATGTGCTAACCACTTAACAACCATGCCACCCCAGATAAAGAAATATGAACCATCCTAATATGTGCTGATTGAGGGAGAGTCCCTATGACAGATATTTTTGAAGATTTTTGACAAATTTATTTTGATGCAAAGTCTCTTCAGTTGGCAAGAATGGCTTATTTCCGGTCGCTGTATCTCAATGGCTTACATTTACATGCATTTTATTTAGAAATTGCCACTCTTGTTAGAATCTGGAAGTATTACAGAAATAACTTGTTGATCTTTAAATGTTATTCCTGTTCATTATGTTTCTGTAGGACTAAAAATGAAAGCAGCATCCATTCATACAAAGGACCTTGGGCCCGGACTCCTCCTGTGGACAGTGACAGAAGCTATCGCAGTAATAGATGAAGAATCCAATCCTAAAGCAGGCCAGGGGAAAATAATTTGCAAAGTTTCAGCTTGTTTGTGACATTCATGGATGTAACTATGGATACACATTGAATGAATAAAGTTGTCTGCTCTTACTAAAGTGATTTTTTTTTTTTACACATCTTAGTCCAATTGTTAGGGCCAGCTTGTATACAAATGTGTAAAGTGCAACATTCATCTGCCCTTCAACAAAAAAACAACTACTTTTGTGAATTCCACAAATGCGCTAAAGTGACATACTCACTCTTCACCCCGAAAGGTCAGACAAACAGAGTGGGAGTTATTCACTGCTTGTGTTTTGTGTTTTTTTTTTTTTTTTTTTTTTTTTTTTTCTTCTTTGTACATTTATTTGAACATATAAACAGATGAACAGCAGAAATAAAACAGAAAACAACAACAATCAAAAGAGAAGAAAATCCCAATAAAATAATCATTCAATCAATCATAACTTACATGTTCAAAAGGGAGTAGGAAGAAGTTAAAAACTTATCTAGTCCTACCCCTTTTACTCAATATATTTAAACTTATTTCATTATTAATACAATTTTAATTGACTAATTATTAAAAACATAAAAAATAAAAAAATAATAATAAAAATAAATGATATATATAATCCAAGTTATATATATATATATACATATACACATATACATACATACATATACACAAGTGCACTTAACATATTCACATTTACCAAAAACATATATACATAAATTTACTAAACATATACCATAATACCTATCTAGATCATTTACACATACATGTACATTTTTCATATTCTGGTCTGACATAGATAATTTTTTTGAACTTTACTTTTAAACATTTTTTTAAACTCCAGCATTGAGTCACAATTTTTCAGAGCAATTTCCAGATGATTCCACAGATCAACACCTTTTACAGATACACACCTTTGCTTAATATTTGTTCTTATTTTGGGTTTTTTGTACACACTTGTACCCCTTATATCATAAGGACTGTGTCTAATTTCAAATAACTTCTGAGTACTGTGGCAGAGTAAATTGTTATAAACTTTATACATTATTTGTGCTATTTTAAAATCCACCAAGTCATAAAATTTCATTGCATTTAATTTAATAAATAGTGGATGTGTTGGTTCTATATATTTTGATCCATTAATAATTCTTATAGCTTTCTTTTGCAATTTGAAAACGGTGTTAGTATTTGTTTTATATGCCATTCCCCATAATTCTACACAATAGGTCAAATATGGTAATAATAATGAACTATATAATATATATAATGATTTCATGTTTAAAACATCCTTACTTTTATAGAGTATCCCTATAATTTTTGACATTTTCCTTTTAACAGTTTCTATGTGTGGCTTCCAACATAATTTATCATCGATAATAACTCCAAGGAATTTATTTTCATTCACCCTTTCTATTTCAATTGAATTCACCATAATTTTAACTTGATGAGTGATTTGTCTAGTGCCAAAAACTATGAACTTGGTTTTATTTAAATTCAATGATAATTTATTTACATCAAACCATTTTTTTATTATATTCAATTCATACTCCACAGTAGTCAGAAGCTGCTTCAGGTTTTCTCCTGAACAATAGAAAGTTGTATCATCAGCAAATAAGACACTTTTCAATATTTTTGAGACATAGCAAATATCATTTATGTACAGTATAAATAATTTAGGGCCAAGCACAGACCCTTGGGGAACTCCATGAGTGATCTTCATGTGTTCTGATTGTACATTATTAAACTGCACATACTGATATCTATTTTCCAAATAACTTTTCATCCACTTATAAGCTAAACCTCTTATTCCATATTTATTTAATTTATTCATTAATATAGAATGATCTATAGTATCAAAAGCTTTTTTTAAATCCATAAAAATCCCAACAGTAAATTTTTTATTATCTATTTCGGTAGATATTGCTTCTACAAGCTCCATGACTGCCATTGAGGTGGTCCGTTTTTCTCTAAACCCATATTGGGTTTCACTTAAGAGCTTATGTTTCTCAATAAAATTATCCAGTCTATATGAAAATAATTTTTCTAGAATTTTTGAGAACTGTGGCAACAATGATATTGGTCTGTAGTTATTAAACGTGTGTCTTTCTCCACTTTTATGAACAGGAATGACTTTGGCTATCTTCATTTTTGATGGAAATATACCAGTTTTAAATGATAAATTACAAATATATGTAAAAGGTTGTACAATATATTTCATAATACTTTTAACTAATGTCATATCAATGTTAAGACAGTCAGTAGACTTTTTATTTTTTAATGTTTTCACAACATTTAATACTTCTATATCATTAACATCATTAAGAAACATTGTGGATGAATTATTTACAATGTTCTTATCTATTTCACGTTTGTTTCTTGGCTCTGGGATTTTGTTTGCCAAGTTACTGCCCACGTTAACTAGATATTCATTAAAATTATTAGCTATGTCAGAAATTTCATCAATTACCACATCGTTATCTTTTATAAAATATTGTGGAAAATTTGTTTTTTTAGAACTTTTTTTAATTACATGATTTAGTGTTTTCCATATTTCTTGTGTATTGCTTTTATTCTGTTCTAATAATTCATGGTAATAATCTTTCTTTCTTATTCGAATAATATTTGCTAATTTATTTTTATAGATCTTGTACTTTGTTTCAGCTTCCACAGTTCTCAATTTAATAAATCTTTTATATAAATTATTTTTCTTTTTGCATGCATTCTGTATTCCCTTCGTCATCCATGTCTTATTTGGACCTTTATACTTTCTTGTAATTTTAATTGATGGACAATGTTTATTATATAAAGAAATAATGGTTGACTGAAATTCACTATATGCAATATCAGGATCGTTATTTGAATAAACCTCAGACCAGTTGTGTTTCTCTAAATCCAACTTAAAGGCAGCCATGGAGCGTGTTGTTCTTACTCTAGTTTCAAATGTGTAAGTAGTCGGCTTCATTTTTTTATCAAAATAATCATAAAAAATTGCAAAGATCGGGAGGTGATCACTTATATCGTTAATAAGGAGTCCACTTTCTATTTTAAGGTCAATTTTATTTGTGAATATATTATCAATTAGTGTAGCTGTATCGATTGTTATTCTACTAGGTTTTATAATAACAGGAAATAAACTATTACTATACATCATATTTATAAAATCAGTTGTCTTCTGATGTCCATTAGGATTTAATAAATCAATGTTAAAATCACCACACAATATTCGCAATTTTTTATCATTTGTATAACTAAGGATATCTGTTAACTTATCGTTAAATGTATCAAGACATGATCCTGGTGTCCTATATATACAACTTATAATTACGTTTGATATATTTTTTATGTGAACTTCAATAGTTACACATTCCATTACATTATCCACAGTAGTAGTTAGATGTTCAATTTTACTACATTTGAAAACCTTATCAACATATATTGCAACTCCTCCTCCCCTTCTGTTTTCCCTATTCATTGTAAACAATTCATATCCTTCCATTTCTATATCGCTTATTTTCTCATTATCAAGCCATGTCTCTGATATGGCTATAATTTGGAATTTATTTATTTTACTCAAGCATTTTTTAATTTCTGTAAAGTTTTTATATAGACTTCTACTATTAAAATGTATGATTGAGAATGCACGAAAATCCTTACTTACATTTACATTGAATTGCTCATCAGTGTGGTACTCGCAGGCAAGGTCATAGTTGTTACTACATAAAAATTTATCTGGATCAATGCCATTTTCTGGATCAGATGTCTTATGTTCCGTATAATCAAATATTTGTAATTTTTTTGTGTTTGGGTATAGATTTTCCATTCTAGTATTTGTCAACTTTTCGTCATCAAGTGTACTGTGTCTTCCTTCATTTTATTGATGAGTTGTGTTGGTGCAAGTGTCTGGGTGTGCTTGTACGGGGATGAATTATAAGCTTGTCGTATTTTAGGTAGGCAATATCTCCTCTTTCCCGTGCTGCTTTCATTTCTGGTATAAGTTCTTTCCGTTTTTTTCGAACAATATCAGTAAAATCCTCATTTATGTATATGTTTGTGCCCTTAAGATGTTTTGTTTTTTGTAGAATTTTTATTTTATCTTTGTACTTTTCAAATTTAACTGTAATTGTCCTGGGTCTGGTCCTCCCAGTTTCCCGTTTGCCAGTCCGATACACACGCTCCAATTCTATCTTGTCCTGAAATTGTAATTTATCTCTGAATAGTTTCATTACTTTATCTTCAGTGTCAGTCCATGTTTCTCCTGGTGATTCTTCAATTCCATCAATAATCAGATTGTTTCTTTTACACTGTCCTTCTAAATATTCCATTTTCTCATTTAAAATGATTAAACTGTCACATATTTTGTACATTTCAGTTTGCATGGTTTTACCGTTTTCAATGTGATTAATTTGAGTTGTTTTAAGATCATCCACCTCCTTTTGCGTATATTGCAGACTCCCCTTAACTTCTTGTAGTTCTCTGGTGATATTGTCAATGCGTGCATTAGTTGAATCCAGTATTACTTTAACAAATCCTTTAAATTGTTCCTGTTGTTGATTTAGGAGTGTATTGAAAAGTTCGTTTTGTTGTTGTAGCATTTTGTTTACCTGTGTGAGCGTTAAGTAGTCCTCCTCCGGTTTTGAGTCCTGTTTCTGTTTTGGTGGCATGTTGTTGTCCGAAGTATCCTGAGATTGAGGGTTCCCCCTCCTTCTCTTCCCCCTCGCCGTACTGCAGTCAACGTGTAAATGGCGAAAAACAACGATGCAGGCAAGCCCGTTGAACAAAACAGGCAAGCCCGCCAAGCAGCAGCAACCGAGAGACGATCAGGCAAGTCCGGTGCGCAACGACGACGGCGGAATTGGGCAGGCCCGGCGTCGAGTAGCTGCGGCGGTCGATTCACCAGGCAAGCCCCGGTGCGGTGTTTAGAATGTGTGAATGTGTTTTTTATAGTTCATAGTAGTATTGTAACTGATAAAAATAATTTTGTTACATCAATAAAAGAATCTCCAGACCTGATAAGGGAACATGTGTTTTCTCACCATTTCTTTCACCATAAATGCCTGTTGTCGTTAATTTGCATAATTTCTAGATTTATAACTATTTTATGTTCTATACTCAAATTAACATTCTCAACCTAATTTAGCATCTACTTTTTTACATTTTTTTTTTTTAACTAATGGAAATAAATCTAAGCGTCAGGGCGACAAATTGCAATTGCACATTCACGACAGTAGGTGGCAGGACACTCAGAGACTGTACAAGGAGGATTAGCTCCTCTGCAGAGGTGAACTTAAAACAATTTTATAGACAAATGATACTACTTATAGCTGTGGCGGAGAGATGGTGGATGGGCGGGGGTGAAATATTTTTTTACTTTCTGGGGGTGGCATAATAAAAAACAATTGAGAAGCACTGTATTATAGACATTTCTGTTAAATGTAATTCCCTGGTTAAAATGTGAGAGGATCTTCTATCCTCCAATAAGATAAATGTGAAGGTTGTTTCAATTTCAACACAATAAATGGGTATGAGTCGTCTGATGCCAGATATTCTCCAAGTACAGTAGTCCATAATGCCACAGCAAGCGGTGTCAGCCCCTTTTTTGTTATCCTTGCATTGTTCTCCTGTTCATTTTAGGATCCAGTCCAACATTTTAACACTTACAGTTCTTCCATACTTGGTGGATCTCGTGTGACTTTTTCTGCTAGGCCACTGTGATATGCTGACCATCTATTCCCACACCCATGATTAAAAAAACAAAGGCGGTCAAGCCTTGCAGTCTTTTAACCAAATTGTGGAATGCACTTCCATTAAGAGCTCAAAAGTGCCTCTTCTGTGGATGTGAAAGAGGAAAGAAGAAGAAAAAAAGTTTAGGTTGTCATTGCAGTTAGTCTTGATTGCTTTGATTCAGTTTTCTGGCATTAACAGTTTGTGATTTTGTATTTTAACCATGTTTTGCGAGATGTTGCTTGTCCTGTCTGTATATCTTGTATCTGCATTATGAATTTGACCGAGAACTAAATAAAGCTGGTCTGAATTACCACTGTATAAATGTACACTAGTGGTAGTGTAGCGTCATAAAAACAAACACTGCAAATGTGCTATGGTCGAACATTGTTTTCAGAGTGACTTATGATGCGCTCCAGAAAACTGCTAATGCAGAAATTGTGAACTCTGGCCAGGGAAATTGCAATGAGACGCTGCTCAAAGTTCTTGCTCAGCCCAAAATGATGTACCCCGACATCACTAACATGTCATCACACAATAATGGCAGCATGCATTGTAAATGTAGAAAAAAAAAGACAATTAAAGGGGAAATCATTCCAACTATACTTTACAATAATATGTTGTATGTGCACCGACTAGTCTAAACTTGGCATTCTGATTAATATTGTGTTTGTGTAATATAAGTTAAGCAGCAAAATCCACCCGTTTTAATCCATCTCGGTTGGCAGCCATTTTGCCACTTGCTGTCAACTAACAGGTAACAAGCAATCACGACTCAACTTCAGAAAACAGGTAAGCCATGATTTGTCTTGTTTTTAATTGAAAAGCTTTGAGATCTGACCTTATAATCTGCGAGTGGGACGTGTCCCAGTAGTCTAGAAAGCAGTAGTATGCGCAATACCTACACTGATTAATTAACACTTGAAGAGTTCCAAATTTATGAGGAAAGTATTGTCAAGAACATTCATACGGAGTCGTTTACACCATCATCCTGTAAACAGCCAAAGTGTCACCATTTTTATCCATTTTCAGTTAACAGCAGTGTTGCGTAAGGTCCACTGATGTAAAACTGCCCCTCAGATATGAGTGCCACAGTGTGTTGCTTAATGTTGAGGAAAATGTGGAGTGTGTGTCAGAATCGGAGGGTGGCTTTGACTGACCCTTGTTCAAGTGAGTGCACAGTAGCAACGGGGGGTAAAGAAGCCTAAGGGGAGGGGGGGGGGGGGGGTCTAGCTCTGGTGCCCCAGTCAACTCTAACGTGATAAGGCAATGGTGTGTGAGCACAATGTGCTTTGTCCACCCTAAAAAAAGTAATGAAGGAGAAGAAAAGGGCTTATGAGACAGTGAAAAGACAGCCAGTGTCTGTATGGCAGTAAATCAAAGGCTGTAAGGGCCTGCAAGGTCGGCATGTGCTCGCTCGTGAGCTCAGAACACTCAATGAGCCACCTTATGATGGGTGTCCTACATAAACACACACACACACACCCACATAAAGTAGAAAATTCATATTTGTTCATCATCTTGAACCCTAAATAATCCCTCCTTAATAGGATGCGTTCAGCGACACAAGAGCCACCTCGTTGGATAAAGCCCGGCTTGCCCCGCCTATGTCACCCCTGTCATCTCCTATCAGATCGTGTTTCACTCCAAAGCAGTGCTCTTTGGGTAAAACCATTAACAGAGTGTACAGCAGACGCAAACGCGACCACATTTTGACACTGTGCCGCCGCTCTGACGTAACCGGCCGCGACACCTGACGTGGGGAAAAGGTCACGCGATTCGTCAAAGAGACAGGGGTGCCTCAGACGGTGGACACGAGGACTCAAAAATGGACGCCTCCCGACCGCGTTGATGGACACATGGCTGAAGCATGGCCTTCTAGGAGCGGTGGGAGGAATGGGTGTCCTGCCGAGAACTGTCCCTTCCCGTTTGTTCGGGCCGCTGACGGCCGGCGTCTCCGCTCATCGCACATGATGAGGCTCACGCTAAGTAGGCTAATCAAATACGGACACGTGTGGACACTTTCACACGGACTCAGGTCAGGACTCTTGTCACTGCAAACAAAAGTTCTGCATGGCCATTATTAAAGGTAAACTGTTTTTAATCAGCATAATTTAAAAATAGCAGGCTTTCTTATTAAAGATCATTATTGTAGTCTAAAGCCAGTTTGACATTAGCAATGAATTTAACATTTATTGAAATTTTGTCCCTGTCCAAAGTTGTTGAAAATTCTTAAAGTAGGACAAACCCCTTGAGATGAAATATCTCATTTGTGAGGGTGTCCCAAATATCCCAATGTTTCATTACTTTACCTATGTTAGGAAGAAGTTGTGTCAGAAAACACACTGTTAGTCATTGCTGTTCGGGCTGGGTATCGATTCAGATTTCCAAAATCGATTCGATTCGATTTAGAAGGGCCCGATTTGATTTGTTATTTGAAAGAAAAACACTCCCGGAGTACTTCCCGTTAGCATTTGAGAACTTCCTGTTTGCCCTAGGCTAGCAATGTTTTTAAATATACAGTGGATGTAATTCTTAACATTATCTATTTAGTTTTTGAGTTAACTCCAAGTGTGGTGTCATTAAACATCTTAAGGACGCCTCGTGACAACAGAATAACATACGCTACACAATTGCTAGTTGCTAATGCTACGCAAGCAAAATGGTGCATTCAAGGTACTTCAATAGCGTCGGAAACTTGGGCTTTCTTGGATAACGTTATAAAGCTTGCAAGTCAACTTCCCCGATGTCAGTAAACCACATGCTATGCATGTTAATAAAAAACAGCAACTTTCCAGCGGTTGAAACGTTTCTTTCAGAGCCGATTCCATTGGATCCAATTCATTTTCAATGACCGTTTGGTAGTTTAGCCTACCCACAATGCACCACGCCGCTACCCATAATGCACCTTGAATTCGAGATGCGCACTTCGCTTATTCCTCAATGCCTTCTCGTTGTTTCTGGTCTAGTAAAGTTAGTTCCTTGCCTCTTGATGTTGTGCGAATAAAGCGTTAACCTCTTATTTGTGTCTGCGTTTTTGGGATCCAACTCCAGAATATAACACCAACTTGGGTTCATTTGATTCAACTTTTTGGATTGCTTTGTACAAATAAATAAATAAATAAAATAATAATAATAATAATAATAATAATAATAATAATAACGCTGATGATAATGATCATGACGATGATGGTAATATTATGTTGTTGTGTCCAAAACAACCCAAAGTTGGGTCGAATTGAGCCAAGTCAGTGGGTGGGTCCAATTTTTGACTGAGCAGTTTTGAGGGTGTACATTAAACACAAAAGTTGTGTCTTAATCTAATCTAGCGAACTCTGACTTAATTGCATTTTTAAAACTTTCCTCCCAGCAATTTGTGTGCATATAACACACAATAGGAGCACTCCAGGGTCACTTGGATGAATGTGCTTCTCCAAGCATTTGGTGTAAATCATTGTTGGCGCCATACTATTATTGATTGACATGACATCGCATAGTTGATTTAGCAGCACTACCTACTTAGCCCTATATGGAGCAGACAGCCAAGGGCCTGATACACGTGAAGCTGAAGCAAGTAAGCGGGGCAGGCAGAGACAGAAGAAAAGGGTGAAGGAGGGAAAGATAGAGCGTCCCTGGGGCCCCATTAGAGGCAGTTCTGAGGGCCTGTGACATCTGACTGGATCAGTGTTCTTCAGTCTGAGGCGCTGCTCTTATCCACTCCTCTGCCTGAGTCAATAAACACATCACCTACACACAAACACAAACACACAGCAAGCAAGCCCCTGGGGTGAACGTCAGATGAGTTCATTTAGAGAGACTTTGATTCTTTCTTCTTCTACAAAGTACTCAGCTTACAAGTGATATTCAGATGAATGTGAGGGCTTTTGCATACAGTCTACCGTTTGTGACTTGACTTTTAAAAGGAAGTCATTGTAATTTAGTCTGAGATTATGAATGAAGGGATCTGGTTTAAAAAAAACAAAAAAAAAAGTAACAAGCCGAAAACATATCACTGGGAGGAACTTTGAAAGTCAAGCGGTCCTTTATCCGTCCCTGCTCTGACCTTTCTGCTAGGCTGCCCTGTATTCACTGGTTGTCAGTGAAAGTTTGTCAGGAGCCATCCGTCTCTGTCCACCTCCACGCTCCTTCCAAAATCCCTGCCGACCCATTAGCCGAAAGGAACCGGGGAGCGGCGGCGCAGCCGGCCTACGGGGGCCTCCCTCCGCCTTGGTATCCATGTAGCACACGGCTCATCCAGGTGCCCGAGAGAGGTAGCAGTAGTTGTATATAAATATATATATACCTTCAGAATTTAGCAGACGCATCAACACAGCACTCGTGTGTGATGTGTGGCCCTTGGGAGCAGCAGCGAGGCTGATAGCTGCTGGGACACAGGGAGAGCTGGTGGCATCGCTGCAGGGGTAATGCTACTACTCAACTAAGTCTGCATGTTTATGGACTAGCAAAACACTCTCTTATTCAGGCTGATATACTGTACTGTACACTTCCATTTTATTTATGTAGCACCAAGTCACTGCAACAGTTATGTCAAGGCACTTTTCCTATGGAGCAGGTTTAGGACCGGGCTCCTTATATTTAATGAGAGCCAACAAATCTACACAAGAGCAGAAAAAGCACTTGGTGATGGTAGAGGAATAAATGCTCCCTTTCTCAACAACCTCAAATGTTGCCTGCAAAGCAAAATGTATTAAATTAAAAAAGTAAAGTAATTGTTTAAAAGAACAGGTAAACCTTGACTGAGACACCACCTAAAATACTGTTGAGAATTATGAGACACACGTGCGTTAAACAATTGAATAAACTTTCATTTCCATCATGATCATAGTCCTTATTCACTGAATGGCTAGGAGAAATGGGACACAAAAAACAACTTACTTGACCTAAAATGTGCATGTCAATGCTGATAACATTTTCTGAGAATGCCAAATGCATTTGAATGACTTAAAATTAATTAGAAGTGATGGACAAATTCCTTGAAAAAGCTAATTAGTTACTTCCCCAACAATGATTGAATTGAATTAGTCCTTCATAAATGTAATACATACATGTACATATCAGAAAAAATATTTCTTAATATAATAATAATAATAATAATAATAATAATAATAATAATAATAATAATAAAACCTTAAAATGTGTAAAATAATTCAGATTTTTGAGCAGGATTCACAGTCAATTTCCATAGAGTCGGACAGCATAGACGGGCAATTAATTTTACTTAATATTAAATCTTTTTAGAAATATGTATATATATTATATAGACAGCACTACTAGTTCTGAAAGTCCTGTGTGGATATATTCATTTATTTGCTTATTTAATGTGTGTAGAATGCTACAGGCATGTTTTGCTAGCCAAATTGGATAATAACAGTTCCAACCAATTAAAGAACGGAAGCATGTGGACATTGTGACATTATTGTGGGGCAGCTCGCTGGCTTTGTGCGACGTATTTGAAATCCGATTGGTTAAAGAAACAGACCCATTTGAGTTATGGCCAGCGCTATTGGTTCTGAAGGTCGTGGGCAGATTAGATTGACATGGCAGCACAAAGGGGCTGAAATCCGACTATGAAATGAAGAAAACAGACTGTTGGGAGCAAAAAAAAATAAAAATGGTTGTATACGTAGGTCTGCGCTGTAGTGTTTAAGCCTGCAGAGAAGGCCTTGCTGGCTCTAATGACTCACAACCGCCTTATACACAGATACAACCTCAAAAGTTGCTTCCTGATTTGTATTTGTATTTCGCGTCCACTTTTGGATGAAATGTCTTCTTCATGTTACTCATTCACCAACAACAACTTAAGTGTAACAATAACAACCTGAATTTGAAATGTGAACAAATAAATCCTTACAATCCATTGCAGACTGTTTATTTGTGTAACGTTAGTTAGACTCGAAAAAAACAACATTTCTCAAATTTGACCGTGTATGGCCAGCCTGAGGGCAACGCAAAACAAAGACAGGCATATTAGCTCTGAAAACCGGAAGGGAATAGAAAGAGAAAGTTTGGAAAGCGGTATTGATGGCAGAGGCAGGTGGAAAGGAGGAGATCGAGACGTTGAGAGAGGGAGGGCGAGGAGGCCGTAACATGTGATTAATGGACGTGCGGTAGTGGGAAGGTTGGAGCAGCCTGGGAGAGAGCAGAGTGACAGTAATAAAGTGAACCTGCCTCCCATTCATCTCCCTCAACCCATCTCCCGTCTGACCGCTAGGGCTTTACACACTCTGACTAATGCCACGCTCCGCATGCGGGCACAGACAAGTGTGCCACACAGCGCTTTTAGCTGCAATACGCCGTCACATAAATGAACATACGCCTTCTCTTGACCTCCCGTTGTCACTTTCCAGCCCGTCCCGAGCTCAATCATCCATCAGTTGAAGATGGCTGTCTGAGAGATCAACACTATCTCATCGCTTTTAATGGCTTCTAAATCATAGTGTGCATCAGACTCATCTGCCGTGAAACAGTTGCTTTAACAACAGGTCAGACATGGTGCTCGTGTGGCACCGTCGCGCATGACCTCTCGCTTACACAATTGGACTTTGGCTGCTTTGTGTGTTTAGTTCAAAGCGTAACAAATGTGCTGATGTGCGGTGTTTTTGTACATTTCACCTTAAATTTAAGCATGCATCTTTCAAGCGCAGGTGGATGAAAACAATGTTGTTTGGTAACCTTCCCTGCGGCTACTATAATGAGATGCATATCCCAAATGTAGCCTCATTAACCTGTTCCGGGCTTCTGCAGATCACGTGTTATACAATGATTCCGCACCAGGGAAACGTAACCCTCCATAATAGGGTTATGTGAGGGATGTTACCTCAGCACTGCCTTCACTCAGATTCGGTCTAATTATAATATATTAAACACGGCTCACTGTGGATGATGAACCTAAATATTCATCCATTTAAAGTGTACCTTTTGTGACCTTGAGCTGTCGCTCGGCCTCCCAGGTGAAAATGTTACCAGTGTATTTAGCGGTACAACAGATAAAAAAAAAACTCACCGTACAGATCCAATCGTTTTTTGGGGAATTAGAATGAAAACAAAACAAGATAAATGGAACATTGTCTTCATTTATATTCTAAAACACACTATCGTTAAATTAAGAAAAAAAAAGGGCAGTCAGGGATCAAACTATCAGCCTCAAGTATGGGAGCACAAAGCACTACCGGTATACAGACATTCTGCAATGCCATCACTAGGGCTGTGCAGATCGATCCAAGTATCGATACAATCATTATTAACGTGAGTTTCGGTATCAGATCGATATTTTACTTTTATTTATTTATTTTGGTTTCTCATGTGTCCTTGCGCAATCCCTTTGTAACACACACGCATGTGAGCGGCACTGGTGGTAACAATTATTTTGACACTGAATGACATAATATGACAATGAGTCATACTATGCTTCGTTTGAGCTATTCCAACTACTAGTTGAGCTAAGTATTCGCGTAGCACATGTAAGTATGTAATATATTATGTAATGTGACTAAGCTAGAGGCACTTCGGTGGCTGACATCTCTTTGAATGCAGAAGAGTGACAGGGACTAAGATTATGAAGATTATTATCCATCCATCCATTTTCTAGACCGCTTATTCCTCACAAGGGTCGCGGGGGGTGCTGGCGCCTATCTCAGCTGGCTCTGGGCAGTAGGCGGGGGACACCCTGGACTGGTTGCCAGCCAATCGCAGTGAAGATTATTAATACTTTGCAAATTGAAATAACAGCCCAGCTATGGTTCCACTGAGGATATTATTATATTATGGCATGTTTAAGAACCTAACAACAGAGTCTAATTTTCACACAAAAAAAAAAAAAAAAGAAAAAAAATGTTATTTAAATGGGACAAAGGATTTATGATTTAATGATAGGACAAATGATTTAAAATACCATAATACTTTATGAACCTAAAAGTACTTGGTATCGGTGATATTGGCACCATTATTTACTTGGTATCGATCAATACCAAAATCTCAAGTATCACAAAGGTCTAGCCGTCACAGCGTTGTACCTTACTTTAATGCTTAGGTAGTAATAATAATAATACTAATAATAATAACACTAATAATAATAATAATAATAATAATAATAATAATAATAATAATAATAATAATAATAATAATAATAATAAAGCGTTATCCAATGAATACAATGAAAACAAAAACAGATACCCGGACTGGATGTAAAAAAAAAAAAAAATAAAAAAAAAATAATAATAATAAAAAGTAGACATGTATGGACAGTCAAAGGAGCACGATTGGTCACCCTAGTTCATCATGATCCAGAAACATTTTCAAGTTCCTCTGCTGTTACCATACAGAATGTGGACTGAACGTGAACACACACACATTTTTTTTTCACCAACAAGTCCGTGGCCCATGAACATCCTGAACTGTGGTGCGTGATCCGAACAGATGACGTATCAAAGCTGATCCTTTGCACCTCTTGTGTGCATTTGCATGGCAGTACACTCGTGAATGAGCAATCATTCATCTTTCGGTCGAGGGTGCCCCAGTAAATCTTAATGTTTCCAAAGATGGAGGCCTCCAGCAAAATAAAATGTATGACAAAATTGACTTAAATTACTTTGGCATTAACTTGATGAAAGACCCTGCATGTTATTTCAATCATCATTGGTTTTAATTGCTCCGAGCGATCTAATGAACACATTACAAATTGATAAGGAAACAGTAAAAATGCCTCTCCAACGGGCCCCACCTGCATGGGGTAAATCTGTCTTCATATCAGCTGCATGACTTTTGCCCAGGCAGACAATAGATTAAACAATGAATGAATGATTTATTAGCTGTCGTTGTCATGCTATTTAGATGGATGGGTGTACATGCGGCATGACCTCACTTCCTTGTTCTCTGCCTTGTATTTGCGGGTATGAGGAGAGGATGGGGGGTAGGCTGGGGGATGTTGGCAGGGCGGGGCAGGTCAGGCACACCACTGGCCACTGACAGGAGCCAGCCACTTGATCAATGATCCCTGGGTTGGGATATTGCGCAGCGCTGTGAGGCAGCTGCGGATGAACTTCAAATACATATGGAAGGATGGAAGGTGCGTGTCTGTAAACTGCATCTATCTTTGTGTGTGTGTGTGTGTGTGCGTGTAGGACCCGAAAAGTAACTCCTCTCTGCAACCTTACCTCTCGTCTCTTCCGCCTTCTCCCTCTCTCTCAGATGGGTTATTCTGGCGATGGCCCTGACAGGCCATGGTTTGGATTTTGATTTATGTTCCTGTGAAGCTCAAATCAAAGATTCCATCTACTGCTGCTTTATGGCAGCTGGGATGATGAATGGTGCAGTCTCTCGGTCAAACCAAGCCTCTGTGTCTTTGCCCCACATTTTAATTGCTAAAGTAGCCAGTCATCGCTCAGCCCTCCTACCCTCTCCGTGCCTCACAACCTCATCCTTTCTCCACTTTTTTTTCCCCCCCGCCCATTGTCTCTCGCCCTCGCTCTCATTCACGCTCGATAATGTACCTTTATCTCCTCACATGTCCACATGTCGCTTTCCCTCATAAAACCTCAAATTGGCAGCCGGAGAGTAGCCATGTGAAAACATTCATAATCACTCTCACTGATACAGAACAATGCAGACATTCTCTAATATTCGTTTTCGCCTCCAGTGTTAGCTAATGGGTGACCTGCCGCACACATGTAAAGCGAGAAAGGAAATAAATCGCTGCATCAACATAAAAAGCCACTTTATTTGGCGCAAGACTGCTGAGATGCCAAGCTCTGATAGAGTTTATGTTTGTGCGCTATTTTTCAAAAGTAAACACATTCTGCACTACATGACATTACTAAGTAGGTTAAGTATAGCCCCAGGCTATCATCCATCAGGACAGAATGAAGCGAGCATATTCTGCCCGACGAGAGGTGAAAGTTTTCCACTGTGCCGCCATGACATTTAATTTTTCACATCTCCTGCGTGTTCCTGAGATGAATTTTGGCAGACCCGGCGCAATTTAGCTGCTTGGCAGTTTGAAATTGGGCGATGAATCACAACGCGGATTCAATGGGACGCCAGTCGGTGTACAATATTTTCTCTGTGTCAGAATAGAAAAGAGGAAGAGATACAGAGGGGGAAAACAATAGAGAGAGATGCAGAAGGTGTAGATTGTGTTCTCCGATCATTTTCCACTCACGCGGCCTATCATCCCACCTGCTTCAAAAACAAAGCACCGCAGTCAAGTCGTGCGAGAGGAGTCGTGTGAGGCTGCAAGACGTCGAGCAACGGCGGAGCTGTTTAAGGGCTGCACTTGGATATTTTGACAAAGAGCACTGAAGAAGGAAATCAATAAAGTCAGGACTTTGCCAGTCACTGAGCAGAGCAACGGAGAATGCAAAGTTCTAAACTCAACCTCCAGACAAACTCCAAATGAGCAACCAATAGACTGACTCAGCCTCTGACACAAGCCATTTATTAGCTTGGCAGCAGAATATGGTGCATTGCACAGCTGATGGTCTGTATCTGGGAGGACCACACATGAGAAGGATGTTGACGACAGCTCCTGCGAGACTGCTCAAATGTGTGTGAGTGGCTAAATGCGGACAATTTACTGTACTTACACACCACATGCCTTATTTGCTTTCAGGGAACAGTACGGTTTGAGATTTACAGGACAATACATCAGAACAAGTGTCGATGACGTGCATTCATGCTCGATATTTGCATCAACTGCTCCACTGAACACTAAAAAAATTAATAAATATCTTGTTGTGATTTGTTCGTGCGAAAGAATGACCATGCACTTTGACCTCTCAGCTGATGGCTACAATCAAGAAAATAAGACCCACTTTTTTCTCTTTTTTTTAATGGAAAGGTACATGCTGTAGAGTCTTACATATGTATATATAATGCGATTAGTCATAATTCAATTAAAAATGAGTGGCAGTTTTCAGTTTCAAAAAATAGAAAGCCTTGGTAAATGAATTAATGACAATTAATTGAATATACATAATTGGCACATTGAATTGCAATTAAAATGTTGGATTTGAATTGATTTTGGAATTTTGTCACCAGACATACATAAACTTAAAGGCCCGGTCTGCCGTTTTCACTCAGGAGAAGGCGCTTTTTAAATACAGGATTTAAACAAACAAACCACTTCTCAATTTACAGCTATGAGCTTCTCTTAATGTCTGGTGGTGATTTTTTTTTTTCCTAACAGCCTCTATTTACCATTTTGTGTTTGTTTTGTAAACAGCGGGGCGTTTCTTTATAATATGTTTTTTTTCACTCACTCACTCACTCACTCACTCACTCACTCACTCACTCACTCACTCACTCACTCACTCACTCACTCACTCACTCACTCACTCACTCACTCACTCACTCACAGAAGCTTACAGGTTTGGGAAAAAAAATCACCACCAGACATTAAGAGAAGCCCATAGCTGTAAATTGAGAAGTAGTTTGTTTAAATCCTGTATTTGAGTGTATTTTCCTGAGTGAAAACGGCAGACCGGGCCTTTAAACAGCAAAATTCAATCAAATTGAAGTGGTTGTATATTTACCATCAAGCTTCTACGTAAACAAAGAGAATGGTGCATGTTTTTGTGATATGTGATTGGCTTGACTATATCGAGCCTGAACTCTCATCTGCTTCCTTGCCAGGTAGGTGACGGTCCACATTTCTAAAGGCCACTTCTGTGGCCAGTGACAGTCACTGGATCCTCACCACCACCTTCAGCCACCACCCAGCGAAGAGTAGCTCACACCTTTGAGAGCTACCGCCATGCCAGGCACCAGATGAGGCCCATGACCCACATCTTTCGAGCAAAATTTGAGCCATACTTTCTCTGGTGCCTAACCTAAGACCTGTTTGCCATGAGTGATCTTACAAGGAGGGTATAGCCCCTACAATGTAGCTCCGATAATTGGAACATGTAAAGGCCTGGCTCAAGAGGGGTAAGACTCAGTTCACACATTCCAAAGTCTTTTACTGTCTTCCCAGAAAAGATATAAACGTTGCAATAGCAAAAGCAACTCTCTATTTTCTTTAAATATAACTGCCTGTAGATGGATTATCCAGGTGTCCCTATATTTTGGTCTCTCCACAATGAGAAGTGTGATGAGATGAGTGTTTTTTTTTGTGTGTGTGTGTGTGTCCGATCCTATTGTTCTAGTCACACTTGTATATTGACTAAGCACCATGGCATATATGCATTCAACAAAGTGACCTTGAGTCCACTCCGTCCATCTTCCGTTGCGACATATTTGGATGTTAGACTGGAAAATATGAAGCAAAATCCCCTGTGCATGCGTGTTTAGATACGTATGCCGTTGTGTGCGCGCACGTCTTGGACTTGAGGATGATTTAAACTGGCTTCTTGTTGTGTGAGGACAGCCTTCACAAATACACTCGTCATGCAAAAGATGTTGTCATCCCTTTCCTGGCCGTTTGTGGAAGCGATGTCTTCAAAACCCATCAAACACACGGAGGGATTCACTCTCCTCCTCTGCCATCGTTCAAGTCGTCCCATTGTCCTTCTATTCCCGCTGCCTTTTTCTCCTCCCACCTTTCCCTCCTGCACCCCGCGGAAGACGTTTTATTTTCAGTGACTCACACGTAGCAACAGATACACAAACACTGACTAACAGTGTCATGAAGTGCAAGACCCAGAACGGTTACTTTGGTTTCTACCTTTTACTGACCATCAAATTGACTGTGAGGCCTTTATGAACAGTATGAAAGAAGAGACCTGGAGCATTAAATGCAAAGTTTATGCAATATCAGATTTCCCAGGCTATGATTATATTGTATATTTTGTATGAATATTTTATCATTATGTACTTTAAAGGGACAACAACGTGAAAAATCTACTTTTTGGAACTTTTAGCCATGTTAAAATACTAATTCCACATCACCAAAGTGGTGTTTTCCTACATTTGCCCCTCAATGAAAAATTCAAGGTCATTTTGCTCTCCAAGCACCAGCCCCTCCTAACCCGTGAAAACGAGCGGGTGCTCCACACTATGATGTCATCAGGTGCTGACCCACCCCCGCACTTCATATTCGGACTAAACGCATGCAGACTTTCCCTGAGACCTCCATGACAAAAGTAGCCTTTATCAGTAAACAATGTCCAAATGAATTCAAAGCAAACAATTATCCTTCACATTTGCAGTGACAAAGTGCAGTGACAATTGAATTGGTCGTCTTAAATTCCCAGAAAGATTCCCTGGCTGACACTTGTGTAAAATACAAATACAATTCCTGTGCTGCTAAAGCTATCAGGACGAATGGTGTAGTGGTTAGCGTGCTCACCCTATAAGCAGAAGATGTGTCCTACTCGGGTTTTTTTTTCCCCCTTTTCTTTCTTTCTCTCCTCCTCTCTTTCACTATGATTTCTTGTGGCAAGGAGCCGTTTTGTTTCAAATGTTTATTTAAGAATTGGACATCCATCCAATTTCCATGTTAAAAGAAGACACGGTTGTACTGCAAAGGCGGGCCGGTCTTGCGTGGCCACTCTGAGGTGGCAGTGCACGTAGCAGCCGGATGAGACGGGCGCGGCAACCACACGGGGAGAGACGGGGTTTTACTGAACTGGGCCTTTTACTTCCGCGTTAGAAAAATAGCCAGCAAAATACCTAATATTTCATTTAAAAAAAAAATTACATTGCATGGCGTTAAAGGTAAGATTTAATCATTATATGCCTATAGTTAACTGTGGAAGGGCTTAAAATACTGTGAAATAATACCTTTAAATATGTACCTTTGTTTTCAGTTACATGAAAGTTTAAGGTCCAATTCACCAACTAACATCATCTAACCGAGTCAAAACCATTGGTTTGCTCATAAAGCTACATAAGAGGATCAACATGAAGACAACTCTCAGTGTGGCGATCTGCCATTCTTACCGTAATCTCTAACTGCGCCAATTAAAAATAAACCTTCTTTTTGGGATACAGCTCAACTATGTTTTTGTGTGTACACATCGTGTATACGACACTGAAATTGGAAAAAAAAAAAAAAAAAAGAGAGAGAGAAAGAAAAATAAATGGAATTTAGACAATTTCCCGACAAAAAAAAATGGGTCGTATGTTGTCCTTTAAATTCCATTTTTAAAGGGAAGTTTGCATTAAATAAATACTGTACATATATGATTAAAATGTCTCTATGACCTGCCAGAAGAATATCATTAAAATGAATCACTCCTCTCTGGTATTATCTTATGCCTCTAATTTGATTTTAATTAATATTTTTAAAAAGTCTCACAAAGTGAAAAGAATAGCAAAGCAGAAACACTACAAGTGTGAGCAAGGGGTTTTGCCATGCACGTGCAGGTTTACCGTCGCGTCATGACACCCAGCAGCCTCGGTTTCCTCAACAGGCTTATTTACAGGTACTTACTGTTAGCAACAAAAGCTAAAAATAAAGAACTGCACAGCTCTTGAGACAAAACAAAGGTAACACCCAATCAAGTCATGCTCGAAATGTAGCAGCAATGACTAAAAACTGCATATATGCGTACTCACGTTAGTGAGGGGCATGACTTTGTTCAGAATGCGTGAAAGGAGGAGTGAAGTGAGGCCACATTCTAATCTTGTTAGCAGTTTAAAAACTGTAAACTCTCCTTTTAAATGTTGCCTTGTATAATGGCCTGACTTCTTTTCCCAGAGATGACATTTGAATATGTCACTTCTGTGGCATTGTCAAGTTAAATTATTGCACATCACATTCCTAACATTTAATGGACTAATTTTAGCAAATCAATCCCAGGCATGGTTGCAAATGAAAATGCGGATTACCCAAAGTGAAACAGCAGTTCTTCCCAGATAGTAGATACAAGATAGTTCTCCTGATGGGACAAATTGTAAATGATTAGTTTATTCTGCTAAGACTATGATGTGGGTAGGGGCATTTGCCTTGCATGTGATAAGTGGTACGTTCTCCTTTTCATGTTTGTTCTATCAAAAGGTCGAAAAATATTAGTGCTTTATGGTGCATTTGATGTGTTGGCTTTTTAATAAGAGCATCAAAAGGACCGTCACGCTGAGCACATGGACCCCACAAGGGTGTGTGCTCAACCTTCTGATCTTTACTCTGCTAACCTACGACTGTGTTCCAACCTACAGCACCAGCATAACAGTGGTGGGCATCATTACCACTGCCCTAAATCACAGATGTTTGTTTTAGCCGCCTCACCCGCAGATCCATCAGTATTGCTGGTAAGACCGCCCACCCCTCATGCTCCCTCTTCAGCCTCCTGCCCTCAGGGAAGAGGTTCCGGAGCCTCCGGGTCCAGTCCTCCAGGCTGTCAAACAGCTTTTTCCATGAGGCTGTCAGAATGCTGAAGCCCGTCTACTATCTTAGCTCGCCATCGCCCCGTGACTGGACTAGAATACACACAACATTTTACCTCAACTGCTCTGGAAATGTATGTACGTTTGTGGTCAGCTAGTGATATTCTGCACATCCTGCATTCCACTCCAAATCTATTGTAAACATTTAATCTGTGGCATCCTATTCATCCCTCACTATCTGAATTGGTGACCATTCAATTACTCCTGTCTGCGGCAGTTTCAATGGATACGGTTTGGGCAGGGCCGATTATGGCACAAGACATCAACACCACACCTATAGCATCATCCAAATATCTCCTTTCATTACTGAATCAATCTGTTCACATTGGTTACCAGAAGCTGGATGGACTCCCTGCAGAGTACTCGAGATAGATTTCCCATTTTAGATCGGAGCATAGCAGAGTGAGCTTCGATTGGAGCCGACGTTGGAGGAGTACTTCAGGGCAAACCAGCTGTGACTGGGCTGATGTGTAGCTGTCACCGTGTGGTGACATGATATAATATGAAATGATATTGAACAACGTCGCTTTGGCACTAAATTGTTAGCAGAGCTTCAGGTCTGACAGCAGCCAGTTTATGGCTTTAATCCCAAGGTCCTTTAAACCTTGTTTGACATAAATTGAGTTTGGCTTCTTGGCAGCAGGGAAAAAAAGAGCAATGGCAGTGAAAACACGTTTACTTCCTCTGCCTTGTTTGGTTTGAGTGGAAAGTTGTTTCTTCTTGTCTGTGAAGTTTCATTTGCTCTTGTGCAGCAGTAAACGTCTTTGTTAATGTCCAAGTGGGTCTTAGGTCTGGCTTTCATCACTTGGGATTTGACAGCACATTTCAACCGTATTGATTACAATGGAAGATGAACGCAATCCATTCTGTGATGCTGGTCAACCTTTGAGAATGAGTTTTCCTATTGAAATTGGCAATAATATTGTCATCCTTTGAAATGATCTGTAGAGGCAATTTTAACAGTAACTTGTAACTACCATACTAAATTAGTCATTGTACAAAGTGATATTATTAGGTTTAAATACTGTTTAAACACGTTTTAATTTTAAATTAGCAGGGGTCATAAAAACATTTCATTTTCATTCAATCACTAATGCAAGTTCTATGATAAAACATATAGCTAACAAGAGACAGATTGACAGCATGAATCTCCTCGAATATACTTTTTTAATAGTCAGGAATTGAATTGATAATATAATAATAATAATAATAATAATAATAATAATAATAATAATAGTAATAATAATAATAATAATAATAATAATAATAATAATAATAATTGAATTGATAGGAAATTTTGATTTTAAAGGAATGCTGTCGTCTTGAGGGGACAGGGGGCGGGTGCAGACAACCAACGACAACAGTCGAATTGTGTTCCTCGAATTAGAAGTTGACAGACAAACCAACGACATCCAGCGATTACTATTCGTCGTTCAGCGACGGGGAAAGTAAGTGCGCACATCGGTTTTGGGGTGGGATTCAGTGGAGAACTCATACTTGGAACTATCTGGGGGAAAAAAGTGGCATTGAACATCCCTACAAACAAGAAGCTCTCCTCTTCACATTAATCAGTTCCAATTCTCAGTTTTAAAAAGGTTGGTGACCTAAATAGTCCATAGTTAAAACTGTGAATAATGTTTGTCTATTTGTACCCTGTGATTGACTCGTCACAATTTAAGCATGGATTCAACCTCTCGCCCAAAATGAGCTGCAGTAGTCTCGAGATCACCTGCTACTCTAATCAGGACAATTCGGATGAAAAATGGATGGATCAATGTATGCATTTCAATATGTATGAAATGAGCTAATGTTAGCGCTCCTTCATGTCAATAGTACACGTGGATAACAGTCACATATCAGTCCCCCCACCCCTCCCCAAAAAACATTTGCGGTATTCTTATTGTTGATGTCATTGTTCTGATTGTTCTTTTTCAAGGTTTGTTTTTCGTGATATCTGAAATGAAGTCCAGTAAGGGATGCAGACTGCTCAAGACGTGCTGCCTACCAACCAGCCCTTAAATTACAATCCTGAGGCAGTTCGACAGTCATCACATGTGTCTGCGAGGATGTCGACATCCGCTGGCGATCTGTGATAAATCTGCTTTGCAAAGCTCAATGAAAAGCCGAACACAGGTCTGAAGGACCCGTTACCGTGACTAATGTTCGCACTGACAGCCAAAGATAAGACTTATCCTTCACCTCAGCCCAGCCATTTCTCAGCAATAATGTTCATAATTGAGTGCTCCAATGTCATTATTGTGTGAATATATTAAAATGTGATTTAGGTTATCGGGCACCAAGGTCACCAGCACAACAACGTACAACAAAATGCTGCTTGTGTGTACACTGCTGATGCAGTGCAGACAATAAATAAGTAGAGAGGATTTGGTGAAAGAGTGGGAAATTTGGTGTGTTGATTAATTAGATGTACGGCAGACATCTGTTTTTATGGGGAATCCACAACTCTGGCACATTAATTCTGTTTGTAATGAATGACTGGATGTCAGTGTGGGCTGCAAAATCATCACAAGGGGAAGTAAGTGTTTCTGTGTGCAATACAGTGACGCGTTTCCATCTGTTTGGCAAAAAACATTCACACCATAGCTGTGCAGTAGCCAGAATGAGGAGGTATTCAAGATGGCCTAACGCTGATTGGAATGCATTTTGAGTGAGGGAAGTGAAACAAAGATGGAGTGGACATTATGCTGCTGAATCTTAGTTAAGGATGCTTCACAAGTATGTGACAGTGTCATTAATCTCTTGAAATTACAAAAAAATAAATAAAATACAAAACAATGGCCAGCTGGTGTTAGAGAAAGACCACTTTTTCTGTATGGATTTGCCGCAAATATCCAATCATGAGCAAATCCACACTGCTATAGTAGACACACATACTAGACAGATATGATCTCTCATATTGATCAAATGAGATGCACTAAAAGTACACTTGCAAAACCCAACGACATCCATTACAGAAATGAGATCAAAAATTTCTTTGTCTTTCAGTGATAAAAATGTTCCCTAAAATATTATTTTAACTAGGGATATGCGAGTACCGATACCACATATTGGTACCTGGCATGTTTTAGAAATAAAATTAAAAATGTTTGACGATCAGGGCTACACCGAAAAAGGAATAAATAAATAAATATGAGGTTACGACAAAAAAGTGGTGACGTTCTTAGAAAATATTGATGTTTATTGCTCCAAGATATCATACTGACATAACTCTTTGTTTTGTGACATGCTGTAAGTAGACTGTGCATGTGTAATAAAAAAACACAGTTATTCACCTACATTGGGACACTTTTTTTTTTTTTATCATGTATCATGTGCATTTTTCCTCTCTATATGGAATGACCCACAAGCTCAGACATCTAGAAATACAGTTTTGCTTTATTATCATCATTTTCATTCATATTTCTATTATTTTTTAAAACTGTTAGACAACATAGCCTGTGCTGCATATTAGCAATAGTGTTGTATCCAGATGGATACAAAAAATGTTTCGTCCCTGTGACTGACTGACTCCAGAGGGACTACTTGGCACCTGGAGTGACAGGCTGTCATCAGCGTGCAAAGATGCTAATATGAATTCCGATCACTCCCACCAGGCAAGCGACTTACCGCCCATGAGCGGCTTCTCGTGGTGCTCCGCACATGGCAGTGTCAAGGGGCAAGCGGTAAAACCTTGGCAAATGGAGTTGGCACCACAGCCAAAGCCAGACTCTGCATTGACACTTCCCTAACCCTTCTTAAGTGATAATATTGCTAAATGTACTCCATAATGTCGTAAATGCAGAGCGCTGCCATCAAGATTTTCAGCCTGATGAGAAATTTCTCGGACAAATCAACCGCTTGTCTGTCCTTCATTATAGATGTCCTTCATTATAGATGTCTGTGTGAGCACTGGATGGTCAAAGGCTAATTACAACCAGGATAAGAGGCAGGGAGGCCAGAGAGACAGCAGTCACATTTTTAATTGGTGTAAATTTATGCAGATTTTCCCCCGCAAGACTAAAATTCAAAAGGACACCACTATTTTATTCATTGGCAAGCAGTTTTATTTTATTTATTTATTTATTTATTTATTTATTTATTTATTTATTTATTTATTTATTTATTTATTTATTTATTTGTTTATTTATTTGTTTTTTATTTATTTGGTGGGTGATTTGTGTTAATTTTACAAACTGGACATAATGAAATGTGTCTAAAGCATATCAATTACAAAGGTTT
Organism: Festucalex cinctus; assembly: GCF_051991245.1. NCBI lineage: Eukaryota > Metazoa > Chordata > Actinopteri > Syngnathiformes > Syngnathidae > Festucalex > Festucalex cinctus. The sequence goes on along the minus strand of NC_135413.1, from coordinate 21,430,163 downwards.
TTAGAAGAGAAGAGGTTTTTGTATGGATAACAGCCGGATGTTCATACTTAACAGTATAACAGTCTCATTCATGCAATAGAATACTGTGAAATTATAGCTGGATTTGTGATGGGAATGTCATCCTTATCTGATGAGGGGCAACTTGGTTATTTCATAGTTTGAATCACAGCTCTGCTATAAGGTAACATTCCACCTTAAAAGATAGAGGTACATTAACCTGGATTTGTGTGAGATAGGCCAAATTAATCAGACTTAGTAAGCTTAAATCCCATTCATTTTTAATGGTAATTTTCCCTTACATTTTTGTGAACTGGCGTCAGCATAGTTCCATCAAACGTTGCCCAAAGTTGATTGTTACTGCACTGGAGCTGAAGCTCTGGGTGAATTATTTATTTATTTACCAAGCTACATCAAATTAACTTGGTAAAACATGAATAATATTCACACACGTAAGCTTCTGTGAGTGAGTGAGTGAGTGAGTGAGTGAGTGAGTGAAAAAAAAAAAAATCCGGGTGTGCTTTCAAATTGCCGCGGGAGTGACGTCACGCAGCTGACACGTTCGCCCGGCCCCGTTTGTGACCCCCCCCCGCTCTGCGATTGGCTGGATGGGTGTAAACCCTGTCTTTCCACAGAAACGTCCCGCTGTTTATGAGTTGAGTTGAGTTTCCAAAACAAACACAAAATGGCAAAATACAGGCTGGGGATGTGGGGGATTAGGATGAAATTACCACAAAAAATTAACAAAAACACAGATGTGTAGACTGAGAGAAAGTTAAAGTGTGTACATCCTGTATTTAAAAAGTGCATTTTCCTGAGTGAATCCGGCACAGCCCCTTTAACACGACAAAAGAAATGGTTAAATTTAATGAATTGTTATTATTTTAACAAGTAAAATAAACCGCAAAACACAGCTAAAATGATCATCTCCTCCATGTTGATGGATAGCGAATTGCGTAGCATACTCTGCTAGTGAATTGATTGTAGCACCTGGCGACAGAGAAAAGTTGTGCACGTTTCATCATGCATTCAAACGGCCAAAACAAATTATTTATTTATTTATTTATTTATTTATTTATTTATTTATTTATATAAAAATCTGGTGGTCCTGTCAAGGTGACAACAACCTTTTCTTTCTAAATGATCCAAGATAATTAAACTAAGCATGGCCTTACTTCAGAACTGAGTTGTTGTTTGACAAGCTGCAAATTTCCTTCTTATTTTTCTGACTGCCAGTTAGTGATCACCTTGAGAGGACTGCACATCATCAAAAAAAAAAAAAAATGGAAGAAGTCAGAAGCACAGCAGAAATGACGCCCTCTGTGCAATTCTTGCTTCACTTGGGAGACTGATGATACTGTCTTTTCTGCTAAGACTCCCGCTGCTTGACATCTTGACATGACGAGAAGGATGTTCCTGTCTGTCTCGTCACATCACGGCCGTTTTGATTCGGATCCCTCCCATCCAGCGCCATGTGACGCCTCGCTTTAAAAAAGCTGCCCGTCGATCATAAACATCCTTCCTTTTATGTTAGCCGTCTGAGCGGGAAGGGCAAAGAGAGAGATCAGCCTATCAAAGACATGCTGACAGTCAGGCAGATTGACGGAATATCACAGGAGCAATGTGCCAGACGTAGCTAAGAATTTCACTCACAAGGTCGTCCATGATTATTAGACAGATGTTGAGAATGGGCCGCAATCGCACATTTACGCTTGCGATCCCATGTAACGCAAGTTCTATGTGAACAGTTTCGTCGTATAAATCAACGTTCCTTAATCAGGCTTTGGCTAAATATTCTGCAGTCGTCTTAAATTAAACCCCTCACCTTGACGCCATACAAATGTAATTCTGTCAATAAAGTGGATATATATAGATAGGGGTGTAACCATTCATAATGTACCTGAATATTTTAAGAGGGTCTTTTGGGCAAGAAGGAGAGACGTGATCAATTGTCTTATTTCAGCCCCTACAATCAGAGGTGCGCTAATTGAAATGGTGTAGAGTCATCTGCCCACCCTAGAGGAGGAACCTTATCAGATTTTTCCAAATAATTTGCCACGGATGAATAAAAACATCCTTTGTCTCGTGCCATTTCGCCTGCGGTCTAGACAGAGAAAGACTTGCGTGTTGACTGTCTGCGGAGAAGCGTTGAGAAATGTTAAAGAGACCTTTTCATGATCTGACCCCTTCAGTTTGTGAATGTTAAAGTTCTTTAATGGAGACATGAGCACAAAAGTGAACTGTATCCTTTGATAACAAGGGGATAGGGTGGAAACCAACAGTAGAGGGAAAAGACACCACAGTAGCAAAGTAACACTTTATGGAATCATTCATGAAACATTCAGCTGGTCAAAAGCTTAAATAATATCAGGAGTGTTTAAGGTGGATTGGAGGACATATTTTAAGGGCGCTCACTGCGAACCTCCAATCGCATGTCCACCTTTCCCTGAGCCATTCTATTTTCAGAGTGAAGCTAATGAATTGTGATATGGAAAAGGTTTCTCTGCAGGCTCACAGTGAGAAATGATAAGAGATTATTTTAGAATGAAGATCAACGACAAAAGTCCAAACGGTGCAGCAGCAGGAGACATTTGCGTGTTAATGTAAGATGAGCGGAACGACACAAAGCCGAGGCCAAAGGCGAGCTCTTCATCTCCCCGATTCACTTCACAGAGTGGAATTAGTCTGTGCCAATTTGGAGCTGATTTTTACAAATGAATTACCTGGTATATTAATAGGCAGGGAGGCATTTATTAAACACTGGGTAAAAGTAGTTTTAATTATGCATACTTTATTAAACCTGTTTGACTTAACTGTCTGCCGTGCGGGTGCATTGGTCACATTAGTCAGATAAAAGTAAAGTAGACATAGGTATACTTGCGCCAAAAAATGACCAAAAGTTCCTGAATTAGAACATATAAAACAGTTTATTTCGGCCCTTGAGGACTTGTGAACTTGACGTTTCGCTCTATCTACTTCAGTGGTCGGCCTGAATTAGCTTTACTGTCAGTCGAAAGTATACTGTATCATTTTTTTTGGTTCAAATTATCATCACAAAAACGACAGCAATATTTGCGCCAGCAAACTACTCGCTGTCTTTCACCGGACATTTTGTTGCCCAACATGAGCGAGAGTTCCTGCCCTGCCCCTTCTGTTGTCTGAGGGCACCGCTGCGCGGACAATGGTGTCAACTCTTCCCCTGGGGTGGGGTGGGGGGTGGGGGACACCTCCGAGTGATTTGTGGTTAGGAAAGACTGATGAAGTACTATTGCCACCCTGCTTCTTTGCAAGATCAATTCTACATGTAGGAGTGCGCTTTATGAATGATGGAGACCTCCTCAAGCCATCCATACAGCTGCCCAAAGACACAGCCCCAGTCCCCATTGTACCGACAAGGCAGGAGAGAAGCAATCACTCTTCTCAACGGGGCCATGCATTACGTACCCACACCCACACATCAACATACCTCCATGAATACACAGATAAGCCACCAAAGCGAACATGCAGATAAACACAGTTAGCCGGAAATAAGTGAACTAGACAGATCGTTAAAGTCTGGATTAAAACTGCATTATGTATTTTTGTGTTGCAATTTGTATATGCATCATGGCAGAATAAGATTGTTGACAGTTGAGTGGGCGTGGTTTCAGCACATTCATCAGACACACCCACCACGTCTTGACAGCAGAGAGACCTGCTGGATTTTTCATGATTTTGAAGCCCTGACTTTGTTGGATTATAGTTTCTAATCATTCATGTTTGGCAATGTTATATATATATATATATATATATATATATATATATATATATATATATATATATATATATATATATATTAGTGCTGTAGTTAAAGCATTAACTGTCACGCCGCCACCAGGCGTGGCGGTTCATGCTTTTATTTTTGTGTCTCTGTTTCCCGTTTTACTTTGAAATCCTTACTCTCCTCTCACCCCAGGTCACTTGCCCTTCCTGCCGCTCACTCATTACCGGTCCCCGCTCATGATTATCACCACCTGCCACCAATCAACCCACACAATAAAAGCCAGCTGCATTCTCCCCTCAGTGCCGAAGTGTCACCGTCAGTGCATGGAAGCGTCCTCAGTCCTTATGTCCTCGTTCATGTTGCCTAGCGTTGTTGCCTTGTTTTTGTGCCTTTTCCTCCCTTTTGGAGCGCCTTTAGTTACCCCTTTTGCCTTGAGCCCTTTTTTCTCCCTAGCGGAGCGCTTTCTGTTGTCCCCAGTACCTTTTGCCTGTTTTTTCCTCCCTAGTGGAGCGCTTTTTGTTCTCCACTTTTTCCCCTCCCTGTTCTCCTCTCAGTTTGAGAGGAGACCTTTGTTGGCCGGAAATAAACCTGCTGCCTTGGTGGCCTACCTTACGCCTGCGTCTGAGTCCTACTTGTCCTCGCCTTGTCAGTACACTTCGGCCAGCATGGACCCAGCAGGCACGGTCGAGGCCGCACTGCAGAGCCAGGAGGCCCGGCTCAACAACCAGGACTGGATCCAACAGACCATGCTGTCCCGGATGGAGGAATTGACCAGCCAGGTCCACGAGCTGGTAAGCCTTTCACGGCGTCAAGCGCCAGCTCCCACTGGACAGATTCCTCACCCTGAGTTCTCTGCACCGACCACGCCATTCACCGGGGTAGGATTGAGACTGGCCTCCCCAGAACGATACTCCGGTGAACCCGGACGCTGTCAGACTTTCCTCACGGAATGCGACATTCATTTCGAACAGTTACCACAGGCATTTCCCACCGCCCGATCCCGAGTGGCCTTCATGTTGTCTCACCTGACGGGACGGGCCAAAACCTGGGCGACCGCGGAATGGGCCAGGGGTTCCTCGGTCTGCCAAAGCGTACAGGACTTTCGAATCGCTTTGCGCCAAGTCTTTGATCCAGAAAACAATGACCGAGAGAAGGCACGAGCACTGAGCCGACTTCAGCAAGGCAACGAAGCTGTCAGCGACTATGCAGTTCGCTTTCGAACGTTGGCAACGAACAGTGGCTGGAACGCCATCGCACTTCACGACCATTTTTTGAAAGGACTCTCACCTGCCATTCAAGAGCTTCTGGTTCCCGTAGAGCTCCCCGCGGACTTGGACGCCTTGATTTCCCTCACCATCCGGACCGATCATCGTCGCCAGGAGCTGGCCAAGATCGGCGGACCGCGAAGGAGGGAGGAACCTATCCCCTGGACGCGGACACCGGAGGCCAGAAGGCCGCGATTCATCGCTCCTTCCCGACCGGAACCAGGAGAGGTGGACCTCGCTAGCGACGAACCCATGCAACTGGGAAGGGCTCGGCTTTCGCCGGAGGAGAGGCAGCGCCGACGCCGAGAGGGCCGCTGCTACTATTGTGGTGGTCTTGGGCACTTGGTGGAATCCTGCACCACAAAGGCTCACTCTCCGGTGAGTCCTCCGTCACCCCGACCCGCCAAGAATCACAGACTTACGCCAATTCAGATAATCCACCACAATGTCACCATAGATCTGTCAGCCCTCATCGACTCCGGATCCGACGAAAGTCTCATGGACTGGGAGCTCGTAAAGCAAATACGAGCCTCCACCGAACCCCTTTCTTTGACCATCCTGGCTAGAGCGCTGAATGGCAAGGAGCTCTTCCAAATCACCCACATTACTGAACCTCTGGAAGTCCGAATCGGACCTCACTTCGAGACTCTCCGTTTCCATGTTTTCCACGCCGCTTCCCCTACTTTGGTTCTGGGACACCCTTGGCTGTGTCTACATGGTCCCAGAATCGACTGGAACACTGGAGTTGTGCTGGAGTGGGGAAAAGACTGCAGCTCTCACAGGTTGGAACAACCCGCACCCCGAAACTCCACAGCCCAGGTTCACCAGGTGACTCTCGTCCCACCGGCTCAAGAAGAGTACCCGAACTTGCACACTGTTCCCTCCTGCTACCACCCTCTGCGGGAGGTCTTCAGCAAGACCAAAGCCATGACTCTTCCTCCACACCGCCCATATGATTGCCCGATCGATCTGATTCCCGGCTCAACCATTCCCAAGGGGAGACTGTACTCGGTCTCTGGACCCGAACGCCAAGCCATGAACAGTTACATTGACGAATCCTTGAAAGCCGGCCTCATCCGACCGTCTTCCTCGCCTGCAGGAGCAGGCTTCTTCTTTGTGAGCAAGAAGGATGGATCCCTACGCCCATGCATTGACTACAGCCCCTTGAATGACATCACGGTCAAGAACCGGTACCCATTGCCATTGATGTCCTCTGTGTTTGACCAGTTGCAACAAGCTAGAATCTTCACAAAGCTCGATCTCCGCAACGCCTATCACCTCATCCGGATCCGCGAGGGAGATGAGTGGAAAACTGGTTTTAACACGCCCCGGGGACATTACGAGTACCTCGTCATGCCTTTCGGACTCACCAATGCACCAGCAGTCTTTCAGGCCATGATTAATGAGGTACTAAAGGACTTTATTGATCACTTCGTGTACGTTTACTTGGACGACATACTAATATACTCTCCTGACCTAACGAGCCATCGAAACCACGTGAACCGAGTCTTGCAACGCCTGCTGGATCACCGGCTTTACGTGAAAGCAGAAAAGAGCCTGTTCCACGTCAACACCATCTCCTTCTTGGGATTCGTCGTGTCACCCGGAAAAGTGGAGATGGAAGCGGACAAGGTCAGCGCCGTGAGAGATTGGCCCACGCCGGACTCACGAAAGAAGGTGCAACAATTCCTCGGATTCGCCAACTTCTACCGGCGATTTATCAGAAACTTCAGCACCATTGCCGCCCCTCTGCACGCCTTGACCTCCCCACAGGTTCGATTTAGGTGGAACACGGAAGCAGAAAGAGCATTCAAGGACTTAAAGGCTCGCTTCACCAATGCGCCAATCCTCAGAGTCCCTGACCCCAAACGCCAGTTCGTGGTGGAGGTGGACGCCTCGAGTATTGGAATTGGGGCAGTACTGTCTCAGCGTTGTCAGGAGGACGGCAAGACACATCCCTGCGCCTTCCTCTCACGAAAATTATCTAAAGCAGAACGCAACTACTCAGTCGGTGATCGGGAGCTCCTAGCTGTAAAGGTGGCTCTCGAAGAGTGGAGACACTGGTTGGAAGGCGCCGAACTCCCCTTCGTGATCTGGACCGACCACCGAAATCTGGAATACCTACGCCAGGCCAAAAGACTCAACCCTCGACAGGCCAGATGGTCTTTGTTTTTTAACCGCTTCGTTTTCTCTCTGACCTACAGACCCGGCAGTAAGAACGTCAAGGCTGACGCTTTGTCAAGAATTCACGAGTCCGAACCACTGGAAGCCGAGCCTGAGACCATTCTGCCCCGGGACTGCATAGTCGGGGCCATGAGGTGGCAAATTGAGGACGACGTCAAAGAGGCACTACGGAACGTCACTCCCCCCACGTCATGCCCACCACGCCGACTCTTTGTGCCTGAGGAACTGAGGGCCCAGGTAATACACTGGGCCCATACTTCACGATTATTTTGCCATCCTGGAGTCCGCAGGACCATGTATGCTGTCGCCCGGAGATTCTGGTGGCCGGCAATGGAGACCACAATCAAGGACTACGTAGCTGCCTGTCCTACCTGTGCCCGCAACAAGACGTCAAACCAGTCCCGGATGGGTCTACTCCAGCCACTACCAATCCCATCCAGACCATGGGCGGAAATTTCAGTGGATTTTGTGACCGGACTACCACCATCCCAGGGTAAAACCACAATCCTCACAGTCGTCGACAGATTCTCTAAGATGGTTCGTTTCATCCCATTAACCAAGCTCCCATCCGCCAAGACCACAGCCGACATCATGATCCACCACATATTCAGGTTTTATGGTTTCCCCTTACACATCGTTTCCGACCGTGGACCACAGTTCGTCTCCCGTTTTTGGACTCAATTTTGTAAAGCCCTAGGTGCCAAAGCTAACCTGACTTCTGGGTACCATCCTGAGGCCAATGGGCAGGCAGAACGGCTGAACCAGCAGCTCGAAACCGGTCTCCGATGCCTCGTCTCCCAGAACCCGACAACCTGGAGCAAGTATCTAGTATGGGTCGAGCTCGCGCACAACTCTTTGCCCACATCTGCCACAGGTCTCACCCCTTTTAAATGCGTCCACGGCTACGATCCGCCATTCTTCGCCGAACTGGAAGAGGAGGCAACGGTCCCCTCGGTCAAGGCCATGATCCGTCGGTGCCACAAGGTCTGGTCGGCGGCCCGGACGGCGCTTCAACGCCAGGGAGACCGGGTGAAGAGGGCCGCCGACCGGAAGAGGAGACCGGCACCAGAATACCGCCCAGGCCAGCGAGTTTGGCTATCAGCCAAACACCTCAGGCTCAAGGTACCATGTCCAAAGTTGGCCCCGCGCTTTGTGGGGCCTTTTCCAGTAACCAAGTCCATAGGTCCCGCCGCCGTTCGACTCCGCCTGCCAAGATCCCTCAGAGTTCATCCAACATTCCATGTCAGTCAAGTCAAGCCGGTCCACGAAAGCTCACTTGTGCCCTCCGAACCCGACCCACCCCCCCCAGAGATGGTTGAAGGCGGCCCCGTTTACAAGGTCAGGAAACTCTTAGATGTGCGTAATCGGGGCCGCGGAAGACAATACCTAGTCGACTGGGAGGGGTACGGCCCGGAGGAAAGACAATGGGTCCCCTCCCGGTTCATCGTTGATCCCTCTTTAATTGATGATTTTTATGCTGAACACCCTGACATTCCTGGGCCGTCAAGAGCCGGCCGTTGAGGGGGGGGTACTGTCACGCCGCCACCAGGCGTGGCGGTTCATGCTTTTATTTTTGTGTCTCTGTTTCCCGTTTTACTTTGAAATCCTTACTCTCCTCTCACCCCAGGTCACTTGCCCTTCCTGCCGCTCACTCATTACCGGTCCCCGCTCATGATTATCACCACCTGCCACCAATCAACCCACACAATAAAAGCCAGCTGCATTCTCCCCTCAGTGCCGAAGTGTCACCGTCAGTGCATGGAAGCGTCCTCAGTCCTTATGTCCTCGTTCATGTTGCCTAGCGTTGTTGCCTTGTTTTTGTGCCTTTTCCTCCCTTTTGGAGCGCCTTTAGTTACCCCTTTTGCCTTGAGCCCTTTTTTCTCCCTAGCGGAGCGCTTTCTGTTGTCCCCAGTACCTTTTGCCTGTTTTTTCCTCCCTAGTGGAGCGCTTTTTGTTCTCCACTTTTTCCCCTCCCTGTTCTCCTCTCAGTTTGAGAGGAGACCTTTGTTGGCCGGAAATAAACCTGCTGCCTTGGTGGCCTACCTTACGCCTGCGTCTGAGTCCTACTTGTCCTCGCCTTGTCATTAACTAATTAATTAATCAGAAAAAATTATCGCATTAATCATTGTATTACCACAGATTAATCACACTATTAATTTTGACTGCAGATGATCCTTTTTAGCCGACAGCGGATGGTTACCTTAAAGGTAGCTGTTCGAATTTGAGCAATAAACATAACTACATGCATTAAAGTAAAGCATTTAATAAATGTTTACATATGCCATAGGTCATTTTTTCCCCATTTTAAATTATGCAAATAATTAATTGATTAGAAAAATCAGGATGAGCGTGTGCAGTGAATATAAATTTTAAATTTTTATTCTAAATTTTATGTCGTCATAAACATGAAATGTCGAAAAAATTAACACTTAACGGGTGCACTTTAAATTTACCGGGCAAAATATGAAAAAAAGCCTTTTTAAATCAGTGATTAATCAGGATTAATCAAAATTCTAAGATGTGATTAATCTGATTAAAAATTTTTTTATCATTTGACCGCTCTAATATATATACAAATATATGAATATGATGCTAATGATTTGTAAATTTTGACCTGCCCCAAAGTGTAGGCACAAGGCACTCGCACCACACACAAGATACACAAAAATATCCACCGTACACAATGGAGGCAATAAGTCAGAATCATAGCGTCACTCCGTATTTGAAATTTCATACGGATCCAACTCATTTATAATGTTTGCTTGTTTTTGCAAGGTATCAGTCTCTGGCAAAGCAGCATATATTTCTCCGTAAAATCATTTCCTCTCACATTTTAGCATGTCTTCACCATTACACGCAGCTACAGAGCCTTTTGTTTATCTTCTCGGTGGCTTCAAACATAGCTACCAGAGCCCACATTGCAAAGTGGTTCCAAGCCATGTCACATATGGTCTAAACTACAGTAAATTAGAGATACAGCATGTTGATTATTAAACAAGCAAAATAAAGGTGCCAAAGGCCTGCCAGTGGTGTAATGTGGAGGTTACCCTCATTTAAATCAATATGGGGAAAAATAATGGAAGGTCAAATAATTGCACTTGTAAGCATCCACGGTGCTACACTAAGGATAGGGGGTGCTATAGCACTGTCTGAAATCTGCTTAGCCGCCCTATTCAGCCCCATTTGGGGTCTGTATTATTTATTTATTTAAGTTTAAAAATATTAAAAAGTTCACGTAGCTAATATTTACCAAAACAATTCCGTTTCCTGTGTTTATGCTTCAACTGTACCCCGGGTGTGTTTGTGAAAGACAACGGAGGGACGGCGTGTGTCCCTCAAGTAAGTACTAATATAATCTAAAATATTGTGAGTTTGGTTTTTAATATTTTCACAGCATTATTTGTACATGCATATAAAGTACATAAATTTTGGTGACAATCAGTCACGGTTTTCGTACATTATCCAACCATAATGGAACGGTTGCACCTACTACTTGGATGATTGCATTAATGTAGTGATTGTCAGTAATCTTTTGTTGTCAGTTGTGTCGTTACATTTTCTTTCATGCTAACATTGCATGTTGCTCTCTTTACACTTACACGATCGCATCGGCACAAACCGGTGTGAAACAGTGACAGATCGTCAATATTGGGCACTATGGCGCCCCCTTCCTGCCCAGCTGAGTCACATTTGATCTTACTTCTGGTTTGGGTGAACAGGACAATGCCGATAGACACTCAATGTGACATGCACTGTCGGTCCTCATGCAATAAACACGTAGTGAATTACGCTCAATACTTTAAAACTTTGTTACTGTTAAAGCCAACATAATTTCCGGTAGAGCTCCAGTTGATCTGAGTGACTCTGCCTTTGATGGGAACTTGCCCCATCCAATATGGCTACCACGCTATGCTTCTATAGCAGGAGTGGCTAAGTTCGGTCCTCGAGAGCCCCTACGCAGCCTGTTTTCCATGTCTTCCTCCTTCAGCGCAGCTGAATCTCTTGATCAGCTAATCAGCAAGCGTTGCGGAAGCCTGATAACGATCCCGATCATGAATCAGGTGTGTTAGTGGAGAGAAACATGGAAAATAGGCTGGCTAGGGGCTCTCGAGGACCGAACTTGGCCACCCCTGTTCTATAGTATATATACAGTATAGTTTTGTCTTACAATAACACAATATTTTGAGAGGAGAAGGTTCAGCCCAGGCAGCAAGAATAAAAACAGGTAAGGTTGATTCAAGACCACACTCGTCACCCATGATGGCTGACCCAGCTCTTCAGCTGGCTTCAGAAAGACATTGGCCAACTATTGCATTATGATGATGGTATAGCAGAGTCATACTTTATCAGTATTATTCTGCTATATGTTTGAACCCCAGCTGGAATAACTTTGTGCTTACCTATTGGCTTAAAAAACAAAACAAACATTTTTTTTAATTTTTTTTTAAAGAATTTATACACTGCTGTACGACAACCACAGCTGTAAGAAACTGTTGTAAATAAATGATAAAAGACAATAATTGAAATAATAATATAATCAACAAAAAATGTTATCTTCACATTAAGACAGAGACAATATATCAAGATAATACCCAGCAACAATGCAAATATGACCACCAACAGCATAACAGAAGAATGTAACTGGATGCTAACTAAACCTTATGGTGACTGCTTGAATTGAGAGAGTTACTGTTAAAATGCAAAATGTTAAGCATTTCTGTTGTGGAGAAACACAAGTAAGAGTCTTAAATCTTGTTATATGCCACGCACACGGAAAAACAAGACTGATGCCATTGTGATAACTTCCATTTACAGTGTAAGCAGGGAGAGACGCTGTGCAGGGGCCGTATACTATTTATGGGTTAATCGATACAGTCCCTGGATGACACCATGTCCCTGCTACTTTCTGTCATGATGATGGCTCACTAATTTTGAAGAGGCTGCTTTCTTCTCCTGCCTTCAGCCGGCTCCAAAGATGTTTTAATTCGGCTGTAAAAATGCCAATCACTATGGTTACTTCTTGTTCCCGAGGGAGGTCATGATGGGGGCAAGTCCATAGGAGGAAATATATTCACATAGTTCTCTTTAGAAACCCTGCTAACCCCTGACATCCCATTTGGGTTGTAACTTCATGTTGTTAAAGTGACAGCAACCTTAACCGTCGTTCTCAGAGAGCACGGCCAAATCCTGGTCAGAAACGCCCCTAATTCTTGTCGTACTCAATTTGTTCCTGCGTGTGTATGTGTGTGTTTGTGTGTGCGCAATTACAGCAATTCCTTAGTCGGCATCTAATATGTTGATTAGCATGTAATGTGCATGCCAAATTGAGCATTTTGCAATTAGTTATATTTGGTGTGTTTTTTTTTTTTCAACATTTCTATCAAGTGCCAGTAAAAAACAGCCCACACAGAGAAACAGGCTCAAATAGAGATTCATACGTGGTCTCCTGAGATATACTGCTTGCCCAAGAAAAAAAGAAAAAGAAAGGGAAGTGATGAAAAACTCTCATTACCTCTACTAAGACTTGACGCTTCTTCCTTGAACTGACTTTGATCTCTCCCGAACGTGGATATATGGGAGAACTGATGCTTTTACTGTGATGAAAGCCAACATTTAAAAGCTCACATTAAGTAAGAGGCGAAAGGACATCAGGCATGTTTGCATTTTAGTCGGGTGTGAAGAGGGGATTTTGACGTTTTTTTTTTTTTTTTGCACCGAAAAATGGAAAGCTTTTTTACCGGGTTTGGGAATTTTGCAGACCATGCTGTGCCGTGCTGGGTGGACCATTGGCATTTTCTTGCTAGGGTGCGGAATGAAGATTTTGACAATACATACATCCGCCGTCTGATGGATTTATGCCTTCCTATACAGGCGTGCAAACAGTGCTGCACCACTTGGGTGTGGGCACTATAATGTCTTACTCAAGGGGACCATGACAGTAGCCATAAACCAAACTAGCATCTGTCCAACAACTAATTGCCATTTTTACATTTTTGTTCACAGTGAGTTTTGAGCCCTTAACCCTCCGGCTCCAAAGACCAAGTCCTTACACATGGGCAACTGCAGATACAAGAAATATTTAAAGTTACTACTGAGCAGAAAGCATACAATTTCACAATTGTGTTTTGGATTCAAGTGTAAACTTTACTGAATTTCAAGAATGAACCAACGAAGAATACATGTAAATATAGTAAAATGTTAAATTTACAGAAACATTTTTTACTCTGGGGAGAACGTAAACTATTCAATGCAGAAATATACAGTCTTATATTAGATAAGAATTAGCATTAATAAAAGCAGCTTACAAAACATTACAAAAACATTACAAAAAAGATCAATAAGGATTGTACATCATGCGGTGTATTGATACCATAACAATTTGCTAGTTTTGTGTATTATTGTGCTCTTGATCAAAAATAGAACTATGCTGAAAAAAATGGGACGTTAAATTTACTGTTTCGATAGTGGTTACAAGAAATAAGATAATCTGAATCCCGATACAGAAAACTACTCTACTCTAAAGAATGTGTTTGGATCCACATACTTTTATTTCATGCAACCACTTGATGAAATCAAATTGAGTAAATTCAGCAAACCATTTTTTTTTTCAGTGTACATGTGTTAGGTGTTTTAACTAAATGTCAACTGATCTCTTCAAAAATAATGACAAATTTATATCAAAGAACTTATTCCATCACAAAAAAAAAATCGTTTCTTTGCAGCTCTTTTATGTTTTTCCTATCCTCACGTTGCCATGTAGTCACGGGGTAAACAAACTGTCAAGATTGAATAAATGAACGCTGTAAGTGTAAACCCTTGTCATGAGAATACTCAAATTCAAAATGTGTCACAACACATGAGTCATAATGACTATTTTCATTCCACTAGTCCCCCGTTTATATATATATTTTTTTGTCATTGAGATTATTTGTATCATGCATGGATATTGTCAAATGTTCAAAATAATACAAATAATAATAATAATAAATAACCCTTTCTTTTCTTTTTAATCTTTTTTTTTTTTTTTTTTTTTTTTTGAAGGAGAGAGGGAAAAAAAATGGAGATGTGATGTGACTCACACGTCCAATAGGTAGGAGGATACTTGTGGAAATGAGTGGGGAGAGAGGGGAGGCGTCCTCTCGCAGCTCAGCCTGACAAGTAAAGAGTTAACGGGGCGGTGGGTTTGCCCATTCTCCACTTTGAGTGACGCGATCATCTCTCTTCTTCCCCCAAGTTTTGCTTGTTACCAGAGCGGGCGGCCGAGCTGCTTTGGACGCAAGCTGCGTGGTGTGTTTCCGAGCGCGTGCGCACGCGCGTGTGTGCCTGCTTGTGTGACATCCTCGAGCACAATCACACGGCCGACAACGTTCCTGACGTGAACGCACCACCTCCAACCAGAAAGCATGATGACTTTTTCCTCTCCGGCGGACTCCTCGATGTTGTGCCCAGGCGTGAAGCTTTCTCTCTGAGCGGAAGGTGGATCTTCCCGAAGACGGCGAGTGGCTTTGTCGCGTGTGGAGAAAAAGGAGGAGTTTGGCGGAAATCCCCGCAAATACACAGTCACAAATGCCACGGAGGAAACAAGAGGCGCCCAAGCGCGCGCCAGGTACGTATCTCACTATCACGCGTGTGTCAAAATAGCTTTAAGTGCCTCGCATCGTGTTTATTTTACTCCATAGTCTGCTAACAACGAGTTACCGTTCATATTCGTATTACAAGGGTGGACGTAGAGATCCCCTTTATCCTGCTGGCATAACTTCTTTACGCAAGCTAAAAAACAAAGTCGGATCCGTGCCGTGCTTTCTCTCTTCTGTGGGCAACATAAACAATTTTGGAGCAGACAATGAGAGTTTCGTGGGCTGGAAGGAGCCATAATCGACAGTTGCCATGTCCGATTTGACGGTTGATTGATTGGCTGTCACGCGGCTTTGATCTGATCCCTCCCGATTTGCATCAGAAAATCACTTCCCACCATGTGCTGCAGGCCCCTGACGTCACGTTTAAACCACTTTCAAAGGATCTGTGTACTTTTTCGCCTCCCCTCTAGCACACTCGCTGATGGTCAAGTGACTCACATAAAAGTGAGGAGGGGGGAGATATCCACACGGTCTTGTTTTTCAATTTATACATCGCATTTTTATTTGTTTTTATTTTTGCATTTTTTGACTTACTACAACAAATTGTACTGACACACTAACGTGTTTACAGGCTGACAATTGTATATTAAAACAACAGGTGGCGCTATAGCCCCTGACTGTCATTTTAGCCAACCCGGGAAAAAAAGTCAAAAAAATGTTTGATTTATATTGGATTAAAATACTGTGATCAGGTATGTGGAAATGGAAAACCTTTATTTTAATTTTGTGTTATTTATTTTTAGGGATCTACATTCTTTTGGGGGCAGCACAGTGGGTTAGTGGGGAGCAATTCCACTTTACCATTCTCGGGAGTTTGAATCCAAACTCCTGTGTTAACTTTGTTCTCTGTGTACTCAGGCTTCCTCCCACACTCCAAATATGCATACAAGGTTTATTGAAGACTATAAATTGTCCTGAGGTGTGAGTGCGCATGGTTGTTTGTCCCACCTCTCACCCAAATTGGGATACGCTCCTGACAATAATGACAATAAGCGCTATAAAAGTGGATGCTTGGTCGTAATCTTTGTTTGTTGTAACTAGCGAAAAAAATCTGGGCATAATAATGCTGCCCAGAAAAGTTGTGTAGCACATCTTCTCATAGCTGATTGATCGCATGTTGTTCTTCTTTCGAGCACAAACTAGTTGAGATTGAATCAGTGGCACCTATGTTGGTTGCAGTCAAGTAGTGCACTCCCATTTTGCCACAATCCACCCCTTTTAATCAACAATCAATTCTACACGTTTTTTTTTTATATATAATAATCAATTCCACAAATTAGTTTGTCCATCCTTAATGGGACAACAGAAGTGCACTCGAACATTGTACCCATCAAAAAGCAGCACTTTGAAAACTCTTAAGCCTGAATGAAGTGCTCCAAAAGTCATTAGCATGTACACAATTGGCCAAAACACATGTTCTGTAAAAGTACCCGTACTTGCATGAACCTGGTTTGAAACAACTCACACACACGCACGCACGCACACAGTAAAAACATCACACTCCCGTGTGCACGTGTTCACTTTGAACACACACACTCACACAAGGGGAGGTGGGAGGAGCGGGTAAGGGGTTGTAAAAGGAGCTGTGTGCTATGTAATGGAGGGGAGGAATGGGTTTGCTCTGTCAGACCGGGCCGCCACAACGGCTTTGTTTCATGTTTGATTTAATTGTCTCCACCCTGACAGGCCCATTCATCAATGGTTTTAATGGTCAATCAGAGACAGGCTGAGTGAGTGCTCCCATTCTGTTTAGCCATAAGCTGGCCCGGGCTTTTATTTCATCAAAATGCCCCAGCCTAATGTACATGCTCACTGGCTCAGAGTGGCCGCGGGGAGCACATAAAGAATGACTGAAAGCTTTCTGATTTCAGATCAGTGAGAAGGATGTTTTGTTCCTCCTCCTCTCTCGCTCTCCTCCTGCCCGCTACACGGCTGTTTGTCTGTTGATGAAAGGGAATAAAAGGGCTGTAATACAGATCGTTTGGTGTTTGTAGAAAACAACTTTTTTTTTTTTCCTCGCTGCAACCACGCTTCTTTGTGCATTCATTCATCCATCCATTTTCTTCCTTTTTTTTTCACACTCCCCTTGCACCCCTGTCAGTCAGCCTGTGCAGCTGCAAGTTATAAAGTTGTCAACTGTTCAGTGGCACACAAAGGGTGATGATGAATTGATTGCAGCACAGAGCGTGGTGATAGAGAGAGCAAAGAAAAGGATGACAGATGATGGGCCTTGATTAGGGACTTAGGGGGAGAGTCGGCCCACTGCAACCTTGAGACTTGCATGAAAAATCTACCTCCCCCATACACACACACGCAGGCGCACACCCTGCTTTTGCTCCCTCATTGTCTCTCAAGCACACACACGCACACTCTCCCTCTCTTGCCATCTTCTGCGCGAGTCGAAAACTTGTTTTGCCTGCTTCATTAGCATCGGTCCAATTAGCCGAGAGGCTGATGGAGTCCTGACAGGCCTTGTGATTGGAGATGACAAGCTCGGGGTGCCCAACCGAATGAGGTTTGCCACCACTTTGATGTAATCAACTTGATATTACACAGAGCTGCTCGCCTTTGGTTGTGCTGTAACTCAATTTTGCGCTGCAGGTGACAAATGGGCCGTGTACCTGCATCAGGTCTGAGTGGTCTTAACAACCGGGGGCAGCCAGCTTTGTAACCTAACTGAGAGAACGTGGATGTGGAAGTAAGAGCCCTCATCCTTTGTTTCCGATGACGCCTGTGGAGACGGTTGCAATAATTTGCAAACTTAGCAAACAGGCAACAACGGTTCTTTTACAACTTTTAGAGCAAACGCATCATGAAATGGTAAACATGTGCCGCATGTCTGCAGATTTCTGCTCATTCTTTGCGGTAGGCGAGACCAGGGCATGATGTCACACTTTTACATCTTTATATATATCTTGGAATCATTGCATCATATATAAACAAAATGTGTACCAGATGAAAGACTAAAGTCTTATGCCATTTTCATATTTTGTGTTAGTGCAGTTATTAACAATCAAACAGACAGTGTTAACATGTAACATGTTGCTCCACCATCAGTTAAGTTGTCTCACTATATGGGGGTAAGTCACACTGGATTCTGCAACTAAAAAAGCAAGGACAAAATTCTTATTCTGTTTTGTTTTCTTTTACTTGAAAGTGAACATTGAAGTCAGCTTCAGAACATTTTTCAACATTGACCTTGAAAAATTTGTTGAACATAATCAGCAAACGTTAACATAAATTATTTAACATGCGTTAGATTAAGCTCCTTCGGATCTGCTGTCATGTAGGCCATGGCTCTCCGCCTTTAATGCCCGTTTTGCCTTGCTTAAACTAAAAATTAAAATTTATATTGAATTACAAACAAAAAAAGAATTGCTTCATCATGACACCAGTTGTGAAATGTGGACGTAGTCCCAACAACTGGAAGATGCATTTTTAACACTCAAAACAAACCTATTTCCTCACTTGACTCATCATCCAAAGGGCAATTCTGGCTTAAACAATTTGCCAACAGTGCATTTTTCATTGGTCCATTTGCATTTGCGACAAGTAACCCCAAAATGACTGAAACATGTTTCCCCAAAGTACCATGTTGGCTAATATTAGCTGTACTTTAAAGTTAGCTTAAAAACAGAGCTAAGGTACTAACTAAGGTATGACAAAATGCCCGAATCTCACCCCTAATGATTCCACATGAATTGCTGTTAGAATTTGTATATGGATGGTGCTTGTTTGAAAATATATAAAGTTAACATATTTTACTTTAGGTTGTGTGAAATGGAAAAAAAACCTGGCGCTCATCGAAGCTCACAATGTGATATTTTAGTCTGAGACACGATATAGGAAGAAAACTGGTACAGTATTCCACTTTTTAGTTGTATTCTCTGATGGCAAAGATAACTGCATTGTGACAACTTACCAGTGTGACAAAAAGCCCTGGTTTCCCTTATCCCTAATATTTTGCACTGGTAAGCCACCATTAGGGAAAGCGGCACTGTTTTTTTCTATGAACTTGTGTGACTGTTTTTGAGACAGAAAGAGGGCCAGGGGAGGTAGTCCATTTTGGAACATCCTCCATGGCAACGGTCTCTTGTTTTTGCAGGGTCAGTTTTATGAGTGCCAGACTGGCAGCCATCACTCATGAGCGTGTGCGTAAGTGCAAATCAGTGGGCATCTACTTGCTGATTTGTTGGCTTGGCTCATGCTGTGTGTGGTAGGGATAGACGGGCAGCGAGGTATTTGTAACCGCAGCCCACTTGCTTGGATCACCTTGTGTCTTCTTTCCATATGCCAAGTTAGGAACGCAAATACAAGTAACCCGGAGCACACATTGCACACACGTGTTGTGTCCACGTTGTAAAAGTAAAATGAGGTAAAGTGTTTGCATTTCTCTCGGCCCACCTGCTGTTTTATCTGTGAGAAGTGTGGCCTTACAGAGGCAGCAGGGGTCAACCACCCGACTTTTAAACAACGCGACAACTTTTATTCACAGGTGTAAGTAAATGTTTGGGCCTCGCAGGCCTCCTTGCTAATGAAAGTCTTTTGGCTGGATTCCGTTGAAGTTGAGTCACGTCTGTGATCTATGTGTCTGATAAGTGCATACCTAATGAGGCTGTGAGCACCAGTGGAAGGAGGAAGGCTGACAGAGTGTTTCCCACTGGTATTGACAGATGCCTTTTTGTTTTTGCCATGGGCCTTGAATCCATAAATCCTGCCTGGGTAATGATAACATTGCCACCCTGCCAGGAAGTGAGTGCAAAAGATGAGAAAAGGCAAAGTGGGGGAGGAGAAGGAGGAGTTGTTGGTGTAGGGGTTGATGAGAAAGAGAAGAAAAGTGGGGTGGCAAAGTGGCCCTCCTCTGTTTTTAACACACACTTGACAGATGTCAGGCCATTGGTTTGGGCTCTGGGATAAGAAAGAAGCGCACGGTCACAAATAGAAAACTGTTAGCCATCCACTCTTCCAGCTTTCAGTGCTTTCAGACGAGGTTTTCAGCAGGGACTGCTGTCTGGGCACTGAGTAGCAGGCTTTGTAAAAATAGTCCCACCGCTCTTGTGATAGATGCAGCTGCATTGTAGCGACAATTGGGACGCGTCGTAGCACTCCAAGCTCCACCAGCCCATCCGCTCTCGCTCTCGGTCCTCGCAGAGGTAGAAAGCCTGGCGGGATGTGTGCTCGTTTTGGGGAAACTGAGCCGCGCTGTTCTTCGGGGGGCCTGAAACCCAATCCAGGAGGAGAATAGCCCGGCCATGCCAGAGAGCCGATTTCCTTTTCAACAGAGTCATTTATCACTGACCCACCCTTCGCTTCTGACACGGAGACGTGTGTCATTTATCAAACTGGCTTTAGCAGACACACATGGGAGGGAGGTGGATGCGTGCGGTGTGGTAGGCTGCGAGAGAGTGAAAAACAGAGACAAAAGAAAGAATAGGGAATGAACAGACAGGAAAGAAATGACGTGCAAGGAAAGGATCCCTTTTTTTATGCTCACGTTTGAGTGATTTTTCTGGGAAGCTTTCCTGAAAGCTTCAAGAAGTTGGACTAAGGAAGAAGAGACGGTTGAGTTACCCTAAGCTAATGTTTTGACGAGTGACAGAATGTTCCGCAATGACTGAAGACGTCTTTATGTAGGGGGGCAAATAATGTACTTGCATACAGTCCCAACAAGTGTTTGATTTGTTTTTGTGCACGCATAATATATACAAAGTGAGCTCTTTCAGACAGGCTTTGTGTGTGCATGTGCGTGTGTGTGACCATATGGCGCCAGTGTTTAATGTGGTATGTGTGCGTGTGTGCTTTCTGTTCCCTGATGAGCAGGGCTGACAGGTATCACTCACTCAGCAGCCTGGCCTTTAAATGAACCCGGGCCGCTCTGCTCTCCCGTGGCCCTAACAGGCTCTCTGAAAGATGGATGCTTCTTTAAAAATCAGATTAATGATGGATACCAGGCTTATGGTGCCATTTATCATGAAGAATATTATTTAGGCCGGTCGTGTATGGCTGTAACTGGAGAGCCAGGACGAGAAGAAGCAGGGTGGAAAGCTTTAGACAGACACTCACTGTGTGATGGATGGCTGAGCTCTCTCTCTGAGTGTTACTAGACACCAGTGCCGCAGCAGTAGACCATAATCAGATAGCCCAGGGATGTTTATACCGAAACTACACTTCCAGCATTGGAGAGTTGCTATATGAAAGGTGTAATCTTAGAAAACAGAAATCAGAACCTGAAGGGATTGTTAGGAACGGAGCTAGAGTTTGTGACCAGTCACATCTGGGCATGCTCTTTCATCAAGATACAGAGTCCATGTGTTTTAATGTATGCATTCTGTCTGTAAAGTAAACCATTCTTGCATTACACTATACTTTTTCAGAGACAATGGAACAGACAGAAATACATATTTACATTTATCTGGGCAGTGTTTAGTAGATTTGAACCGAATGCTGTGAGTGTCCATCTTTCCCAAACACCCAAAGTCCGTCAACTGACCATTACGACCTAAATTTGCCACCTAACCTGATTTGCGGTTAAATTTGTGAGCCAGTATGGTCATCTCGCGAGTTGAAAGTTGAGGTTAGCTCTCCAATTCTCCTATGGCCCTGCTGAGATTTTCTTTAGCACGATACGGGACCCACAGATGATCAAAATGCTCCACCATCATCAGTATGTGAATGAGCTGTTCACTTTACTTGTGTGGCTGGCATTGTAAAAAAGTGATTTGAGTACCTTGAAGGTACAAAAATACCCAACTACCACACAACCAAAGGCACAAACTGCTTTGTCAATGTAAAAATCTATGGTATTTGGCACAAAAACCTGTTTTTTGTGTGTCTTTCACCTTCTCCTATGCCTCGAGATTTATGATGGCCGTCCATGTTCTAGCTCTGTCCATCACCTCCTCGTTGCTAGGCAATCATGGCAGCAGCTGCGTGATGGGAAAGGGGTTATGTTGTCTCTGGCTTAATTTCCCCACCCCACTACACTCCATCCTTACTCTGAGATTCAGCATTTGTTGCACTTTTTTGGTCCATGCTCGTGTAAGATAAGCCATATGCTACAGCCAGTCAAAATTTAGATTTAGACTATTTTTCACAGTGATACACTCTAAAAGAGTCATCATAAAATTTGTCACTGGGCTTGTACAAATATTTAAACTGTATATCTGGAATAAAACAGAAAAACAGTAAGATTCAGTCATGTGAGCTTTTGCTATGTATATCTGAGATTTCCTACTGCGTGCGCGTGGTCATTGAATGCACCGAGAGTGCACTGCAGCGTGAGTGCTTGCTTTTCTTTTGCTTCTCCGCGAGAAATACTTTTTTCTTGTTTCGAAACGTTTCTAAAACTGAAAAACACATGTTTTCATGTATTTATTAAAAAAAAAAACATGCATTGTACCCACGCAATGGGATCGTTCTAGTCCCAAATCTTTTACCAGAACGTAGTACGAGACCGTTTCAGCCCACTTTCACCCCTGGTTGTATCGTTAGTGGTACTGATTTTCATGTCTGACACTTTTATAGTTTGGGAACCTGTTTCTACACTATTAGCCAAAGATGAGGTACACTCACATTGGAGTACAATAATTCACAGTTTGGGGTACTTTAGTGAAGAGTACATTGAGGGAGAGAACATTCTTTCTTACCCCAAAATCCCCTAAAGACAAACTATACATGTATCGACATCAATGCTAGTAAAAGGCCAACATTTCAACATGAAGTCATTCAAACCACTGTACTATCACACTGACATGATATAGCCGATGCTGTCTTAAAGTAAAGTTCACGGGGGCAGATGGTTTTAAAAGCCTGCTGTGTGAGCCGGTTATGAAAACATTCCATGGACAAGTTATTCGAAGTATTAGGTACAAGACAAGAATCAGACCTGCTGCACCTCATTTGAACTCCAAACTGAAAATCTTCTTTGTTTGTCTATTTTTCCCTCCTATCTTGTGACAGATTGTCTGGCTCCATTCACACATCCTAAAGTTTCTTCAATTGCCTTGTTAATATGAGGCCTAAACAATTAAGACAAACGTAAACAAAAGATAATCAAGCAGAGGGATTGAAAAAAAAAGTAGAAGGTACGTGCAATAGTGTAAAAAAAAAAAAAAAAAAAATCACAAAAATAAGGCAGATTTGATGTGCATGTGAGACTGGACCATTATTGTGTGTTGATAAACTTTGTGACACTGTGTTGTCATTTGTTAAATAATCACGTAGGATTGGGTTGGGTTTGGTTTATTAAAAGGACAGTGTGCAATAACATTAAAAAGATGGCTGCACCAGATTTAGCAAAATGCTAGTTTCCATCTCTAGTCCTCATAAAAAAAATTACATAACAGCCAAAAATTACATACAAACAACATGCGAAGTACCAAAATTACATTCAACCAACATATGAAGTATCAGATAAGTAGTACAGCATTATTAAATTACAGATCTTATAAAAAGAGGCAGAATTATACAAAATAGCAATTTACAAATCTATAACAAGCATATAATACATAAATCGTAGATAGGTGAGATATATTGATTGAGGCATTTTTCAACAAGGATCTGATTGTGTAACGCTACTCGAGGTTTCATCCCTGAGTTTTCGCAAAATCGCAGGTGATACATTGTATTCTCAGTAGAAGGTATACAGAGTCATTTGTGTGAAATGCATTCATTTCCATGCCTTAAATTGTAAAGTAGTGCATACTATATGACACGCTGGACCATACGTATTTACTTCAGCAAACACAGCGTTGTGAGTGATGTATCTTCTTCTGCGCATGTGGGGCACTTTGGGGATGCATAACGTTCACACAGCAGACAGACTGAGGTCACAATTAATAGGTCATGTGAATGCAGATTTCTGACCTTAAAATGGCCATTCTGACTTTAAAGTCAAACTAATGGTAGTACTAATAAACTCACTTTAAAGTCAATATCAGAATTAATAAAGTCAGAATTCAGACTTAATGAATTAATTCTGAGATTAACTTTAAAGTGAGGCTTCTCACTTTAAAGTCAGAATTCTGAGATTGAAGTCAGAAGAATTCTCAAGTGAGAATTTTTAGAATAAAGGGAGAATCCTGCCCCCTCACTGTCTCTAATCTTCTTCCGTAGGTTTGCATTTTAAATATCTTGACATCAAATGGAGTTGTGCAATTATTTCCCATGTCATCATTAACAATTATCATATAATAATTTAAGTATAGAACACCCCAGACTGCTCTGGGTGTGTTGTTCGAAGGTTTATAATTTACCGTAACATCAATGCTATTTGGATTATCATGTCTGGCGTTTACTTTGGGATAGCAATTAGGTACACAGTAAATTCTGTAGTGTAAATTTGACTCTATTTAGAGTAAATTTGACTCTCATTTAGATAGGGACTAAATTGATTCAGTTTTAGAGTAAACTAAGATTTACAATAGGAAGAGAGTACAATAAAAAAAAGGAAAAAAATCAATAATTATAATACTAATAAATAAATAAAATAAAACTCACTCAAGGGTTGAAGTACTAACTCACAACTTTCAGCTTGGGAGACTGCCACACTACCACCTGAGTTATGCCCCCCCTGTTGCCTTTTCTCCAAGACACGAGACATCGTTTTTGGTCTTTGGAGTTAGGAAGATTCCATGCAATCATGCAATCAGCTGCAGCTAACATGAGCGATATACTAGCAGAACGCAGGACCTGCGTGGCTCGTGGAGTAGCTTGGCTGTCTCCCAAGTTGAAGGTTGTGACTTCGTTCCTACCTTGAGTCACTTTTATTTCAATTTTTTTATAATTCTTTATTTTACTCCCTTCCAAGTGTAAATATTACTCTAAAACTGAATCTGTTTGGTCCCACTTTAAATAGAGTCAAACTTACTCCACTGAATTTACTGTGTAGCTGGTGTGTTGTTTAATCAGTTGTTTTACATCCAGTTTTATAGTAAACTGCATCTGGGAGGTGAAAATTAAAAACGTGAAGTAAAAACATTTTGCCTTTTATGTGGAGAAGTGTTAGCCAAGTGCACATACCCACTACAGCGGGTGAAAAAAACGTAACAAAAAGTATTTTAAAGCGAGTTACTATTTCACCATTTGTCAGATCCCTTGAATGTAGATGAGAAGACGTTGACAGTATCACTATCACTATTGTGCACAAACATTCAGCAGAGGCTTGCTGCTTGAGTTAACATCAACACAGTTTTGGGTGTTTAAGTGAATTAACATCAAACTAGGGTTGCCAGCCGTCCCTTGAAATACGGAATCGTTCCATATTTAGAAATGTAATGCTGCATTTGAGGATGGTCGGAAGTTGGACTTTTCCGAGTTCAAACCAGGAAGTGTGTACGGGAACGCCCAATTGAAATTACACTTGCGAAGTCGGAAAAAAAGAAGGACCCCGAGTTCACCGATGGACTACAAGTGACGTCACTCTACCATGGTTTCCCCTTTGGTAAAACAGACCATTAATCGTTAAATACAATTTACTTGAGTATAAAATTAGATCGCTTTCTTCATTCATAAATATTCAACATAACTTCACGTAACGCAACGTATGTGACCGTATGCCGCTATCTCCCGGCATGAAATTATACGGTGAACTACTGAAATGTATGGAATGCTTATGAAATAAGAGCAAAACAATAAATGAAGCAAAATTACGAGAATGGAAGTTTGCTGGGGGTCAAAATTTAGTTTTAAGAACCAAAATAAAAAACAATTTACCACTTGTATCCACCATTTTGGCTGTTTTATTTTCGCCTCGAACGCCAGTCGGAGCTGGGAAAAAACAACTTGGATATATCCAACTTCTGTCCGTTCTCGAATGCAGCATAAGTACCGTATTGAGTAACGTGAAAATCCAAAAATCATTGATTACGTTTATGTCAAATCTATGGAATTAATAAATAGCAGTGCCCTTTATGTTACAATTTACGGTAACCTTCCAAGGACCTCCTGCTCTGTGACCAATGAGCTGACAGCACATTCATTCACGTATATGACAATACAAGAATCCGCTCATCTTATTGGTCGACGTAATGTTGTTTGCGGAAGTACATAGCAGAAGAGCGTTGTCGGTGTAAGATGTGATCGGGCTGCCAGATCGTATCGGGGTCGCCTAACGAACACATCCCACTATAGGATTGGCTGGAAATTATCCAGTTGACGTCAAACATTGGAAAGAAAATATTAAAGATGTAATTAAAATAACAAAATGTACGGACTGAAATTGTAAAAACGTAAATAAACCTAAGAATATAAATGCATAATATATTGAATAAATAATAAAATAGATTGACTAAATGATCAATGCACAAAATAATTGTTGTGTTTCTATTATCATTAAGAATGTTTTTTTGTTATTGTGATTGATTTGTCAACAGCTAAAAAAAGAAACCAAACCAAAGCTAACTTCGTTAGCGCTGCTGTACTGACTTCACCGGCAAGAGCAAAGGCACTTCAATCTATTATTTTTCCCACTCTTAAAGTATCGTGCTTTTAGATTTTTAGGTTTATTTACATTTTTACAATTCTAGTCCATAAATTTTGTTATTTTGAACAATTGTAAACGGACAATTTCCGGACAATCCTGTAGCGTGACGTCATCTGCAGGCGACCCCGATACAATCTGGGAGCCCGATCACACGTTACACCGACAGGAGCAATCCGAACCGCAGCAGAAGTGCTACCCCGAATAAAAAGGCAGAAAAATACAGAAAGGACTGGGAAGTAAAACACATGGGTCGAGAAAGTGGGAGAAAATATCTGTCAAGCGCACTGTACTGCCTGCTGGTGTACTTTTACCATGATGGACTGATTGACCTCAA
This sequence comes from Festucalex cinctus, assembly GCF_051991245.1. Taxonomy (NCBI): domain Eukaryota; kingdom Metazoa; phylum Chordata; class Actinopteri; order Syngnathiformes; family Syngnathidae; genus Festucalex; species Festucalex cinctus. Next base: position 21,403,501 of record NC_135413.1, on the reverse strand, counting down.
GCCAACATGCTTCCAGTGGTGCAGGACACATGCGGCATACTGTACAAGGCACAACAAAACTAGGGGAGCCCGAGAAAAATGTGTTGTCCGCCAGACAACACCAGCGATAGATATGGTATGCAAAGAATGATTAACCTTCTGATCAAGGCTAATATGGATTTGTGCAACGAATATCTGTGTTGTATGGAAAAAAATAGTTGATTGATATACGCCACTAACTATAATAAATATATAATAAAAGTTAAAAAAATAAAAAAATAAAAAAATTCTAATTTACAGGTGACTGCTGGAGAGTAGCCCGTGTCTATCACACTGTAAGTATGGTTTGAGATATAACTCAGCTGACTGTGCTCTAACCCTGACTCTTAGAACACTGAATGATGATGATGAAATATGAAAGAAAAAAAAACGTAATTAAACGTGGCATTGATCTGTTTGTAAGTTACACAATAAATGTTCTGCTTATTATTTATTTTTTTTATATTAATTTATACAGTTCTGTCTGAGAGATATTTATTTTGATCTAGGCCAGCTGGAATAGGCTCCAGCACCCCCGCGACCCTTGTAAGGAATAGTCGGTTCAGAAAATGGATGGATGGATGGAAGTTAATATTAGTTTTTATTAGTGTTGTTCCGATACGGTTTTTTGGCTCCCGATACCGATACCCTGCTTTGCAGTATCGGCCGATACCGATACTTAAGTTTTTTTTTCCTCAACATGAAAAAGCTGTCCTGCCATTGGTTCAGAGCATTCAAGGGCCAATAGGATATCTTAGATCGGCATGCAGTGAACATGTCACATATCAGTGAATGTCGTGCACGAGCAAGTCACAAGATGCTGCATCCAAAATCTTATATTAGCGTTGGAATTAATGGTATCGGCATGTTACTTGTGAGTAGTCCCCGATACCGATACCACTGTTTTTATGCAGTATCGGTACCTCTGCCGATACCAGTAGCGGTATCGGAACAACACTAGTTTTTATTCAAGTAAATTTCTGGATAATAACTTTTCCATGTGTTTATATCATTCAAAAATATGCTTCCTATTCCATTCAGGTTTAAATAGTCAAAAAATTGTTTTCCTTGAAAAAAAAATAAATAAATAAAAAATCACGCCTTTTGAAGGCTGTCAGATCGGCCGTCCTTGTCGATGATGTGTCCCTTTTTTATTTTCCAGTGAGTTGGAAACCTTACATCGAACAAACTTTTATCTTCATCACCGTTTGTCCTATCATTACTTTACGGTGGCCAAGTGTCTTTTACTGATTTGGCATGATCAGTTAAACTTGTCTCGGTTCATATTAAAGTCTCTCAAGCTAACTTTTAGCATAGCTTGCTGCCTGTGTATCATCGATAAGCACTGTCAGCAGTGATTGAGTGGAGCGTGAAGTGAAATGATTTTGTTGGTAAATGTGGGGGGGAAAAAACCCTAAATAAATAAAGAGGCCAGATCTTTTACTGTGTTATTGGTCTTTAAGCCACATGATTATAAATTTACCCCAATCCAGTCTCTCTCTCACTCTCTCTCTCTCTCCAGTCACACATATATACAGTCCCACAACACCCACCGTCCCCCATGTGAGGTATATTGACAAGGTTCAGCCCTAAGGTTTGCTTGAGGCCAGAATAATCTCTCTGTTTTTCCCATCACCCGTATCACACATCCTGCACTACAATCAGCGGACACAATGTATTCACAATGCCATCAGGGGGTAGAGAACACACAGGCACACAAATAACAAATGACAAAAGGCCGCAAGATCACAGTAAACATGATCGTTTGTGTTTTGTAATGTCACAGCACAGGAGTGAATGACTAGAAAATCAAATTCAATGCATTGAGCCCCAACTGTTGGAAAATACTACATATATGACTGCACAGTCAATTTATGATCACGCTCCTGCCATAGTTTGCATGTTTTTGTTTTTTTTGTTTTTTTTAATTGCTTAAGATTTGTTTTGTCATTACGCTGTAAGCAACTTGATTTAGAAATCGTGCCTACTTCATCCTCATTTCTATAGTTTGAATGTGTTTAATACAGCGCAAATTACAAAAGTGTAATTGAAAAATGTAGCCGTTAAATATATATATTATACCAGTGAGCCATGTCAGCTTCTGAAGTGGGGATTGGTTTTACTCATCCACTCATGACACATTTGTGTGTTTTTTATTTATTTATTTATTTTTCCCCGAGCTTGAGTATATTTGCTCTATTTGAATATGTTATTAAAAAAAACAAAAACAAAAAAAAACATGTAGGATTTTTTTTTCTTCTGGATGTTTTCTTTTAGTCGTATCTGTCTCTCTCACTAGTCAGTCTATATATTATTGGACTGCTGCTATTTTGACAGGACTGTAATTATTCCAACCTTATTAAAAAGTTTGAGGCTGCAGGGAAATTTGATATAAGAGGTTGAGGTTTGCAGATTGCGGTTTGTTTGATTATAACTGAGGTGACTTCCTGTCCTGTTGCATTTAGGGGCCGTTTCCTGTGCCTAAGAGCCCCTCATGGATGTTGTTTTAAGGGTTGCATGGTTAGAATACTGTACTAATGTTAAGAAACGAGCTTCATGTTGAACTTTCTGCGGTCAGAGCCCTGCCTTCAAATCATCAAACATCATCTTGGCAGCTCTCTGGAACTTCCTTTCCACTTGAACTTGAAATTCCAAACTTTATTTATGATGCATTTTTTACTGTAGAAAAACACTGCCCAAGAAAAAAAAACGTGCCTTAATCTATTAGAATAGTCGCTAACTATTATTGCTTCATCCCCCCGTGGTTTTCTTTTCTTTAAACTCTCCATCATTTCCTAACAGTTTTAGTCATCTTTACTGTATGTAGGGACCACCCATGTAGATAACTTCCTCTCCCCTCTGCCAGCTGCTATTTCTGCATCGAGCAGTTCACTGTGTGATTGCTGTAATTAAACTCAGAAACAAGACTAAACATTTGTGAATTGTATTTCAAATGATTTGAAGCAATTAATAAAGAAAGCAAATACATTGGGACATTTACGCTAATGTTTCTGACAAGAGCTACCGATTCAATATTTTCTATTTTATATTGTATATTTGGTTTTACCTCTTTTGATTTGAAAAGATTGCAGTTTGAGCCAGACGCAGGTAAGGTTTTTAATGACGCATCCTGTTTACTACGTTGCTCTTGGGTGGGATCTGGCTCCCAGATGGTTTTCCCAGCTGTGAAGGCCCCACCAATAACGAGCACGCGGATCATCTCGGGACTGATTTTAGAAAAGCACGAGGATTTAACAGCAAGATTGTAAGAGAAGTAAATCCTCATTTGGGGGGTTCGCCATAGAATCACTCATAACACTCGTGCATGTATGGTCCTTACTTTGCATTTACATTGAAACACTCAACATACTAAAAAAAACGTGTTAAATCAGTGATTTCTGCCTTATCAGCGATACCTGATGAACCGCCTAACCCATGGGATCGAATCAGACATTGAGCGCATTAGCACCTCCCCGCTGATTCACCCCATCCCATCCCTGCAACGTGTGTTGTTCCTGATAGTCAGAGCAACACTGCAGCGTTTCTATCAGATCATCTCTCCCTCCTGGTCAGCGGCCCTCATGTTTACGTAAATGATACTCCACAGGAATGCTTCCTGCATGCCAAGATGAGACTGTCTTTCCTCATCGCTTGCATTCATGTGCGTGTACAATTGTGTTTGGGCAGGAAGGGTGCTGTCCTAACTGACTGACTAACTTTATTTTCACAAACATGAGGCGGATTTGAGGCCGTGTATCAGGAGGTGAATTGTAGTTTCCTGTGCGCGGCATATAATCAGATGCCACAAAGCAACAATGAGGTAGGGCTGCATACCTCAATACAAAGAGTGACTTAACAAATCTGATTTGCGAACACATTAATCGATCCTTAGCTAATATTGACACGGTCAATAGAGAAACTGCACACATACTGAGCGGTGTTTCTAATATTTTGGTGAATGACCTTTCAATAAAATGAAGTGCATTTGTACACCACTGCTTCTACACACAATTGTAAAGAGATACTTGACTCATTTATCCATTTTCAGCAATAACAAGTTCCTTTTTTTCCATGTACAATTAATACCTTTAAAAACACATTTTGCCACTTGCTGTTGTTTGAAAGTGACATCACAGGTGCTCAGGCAACAGCCAATCATGGCTCACCAGTTTTTTTTTAGGTTTGGTCATGTGACGTTTGTAAACTGAGCCATGATTGGTCACATTTTTTTTCGTTTTTGTCACGTGATGTTCACAAACTGAGCCATGATTGTTCGTTACCTGAGCCCAAAACACACGTGATGTCATTTTCAGTCGACAGCAAGTGGCAAAATGTGTCTTTAAAGGTATTAATTGTACGTGAAAAATAATCACAAAATATTAACTTATTATTCCCGAAAATGGCTAAATAAGTCAAGTATCCCTTTGTACTCAGCTCATGTGTATACCCAATGTTATGGCCAATTGGTATGTATTGAGACTCTAGGTTCAGAATTTATATAAAATATAGGATGTGTAATAATAATTATAATAATTATAATAATAATAATTTAGATTAATGCACCTTTCACTGCTACCTTTCAATAAATACATCTTAGAAAAACTTTTTATCCAAAACACAAACAAATGTATTTCTTTTGATGGTTATTTTTCGAAGCTGCACCAGAGGTTCTCCCCCATTTTTGTGCCACAGACCGGTTTCATGGATCACAATATTTTGATGGACCGACATAGAAATAAATAAAAACAAATAACTTAAAATATGTGTCGACATTGCGCTGAATGTGGTTATTTTAATTAGCTTAGAGCACTTAATTTGAGTCTCTTAAATTAGTCGGTCAAATCTTGGGGTAATGGGAAACAAACGTCACCCATGTGTTACTACTACTGTTAGTTACTGTTAGTTATGACCAGTTGAGTTTGTTTTTTTTTTGTTTGTTTTTTTGTCAGCTTTAGAGGCTCTTCCCTGGCCCATTTGCAAGCATGTTGCCACCTAGAGTTGACTTGGCAGGCGAGAATTACCTGTAGTGAAAACTCCGTAGGTTAAGTAACTTTTACTGCAGTGCTGATATTGTCTCTTAAATGCAGCTTTCGTTTTCTTAGAATTATAGTCCGCTGTTCTGTCTCATCAGACCCTTTTCCACTTAACCAAAAAAGTCCTCTAAAGAGATTTGCTTTTTACTCATTTTGCTAGCTCGTGAGATTGCTTTTTTACTAGCATACCATGTGACCGAGACACGCATGTTCAGTACAGGTGAATGCACCTGATTTCAAAAATAAAACTTTTCAGGCTCTGATGACCATGTGAGGCCTGATAACTAATGTGTCACGGATCAGTACCCATTCCCCTGCTTGGTGGTTGGGGACACCTTTGCTATCCAATATTAGGAACACCACACATTGGTTCTAGACCATATGCTAACATATCAAGGAGATAGTTTAATAATCTTTGTTGTTTTTTTATACTAAGGGAGCCTCTATACTCCCATCACCTTTTATTAGCTTGATAAATCACCTCTGTTGTCAGTCAAGCCAGGGAGAATAATTGGATGTGGTTGTCGCCCTACGTGATGGATTATCAGTCATTGGGGATTAAATTAACAGATAGCGCTCAGACATAATGGTTTTTGTTTTGCATTTTAAATTGCCTGGGAGCACAGCTACACTCTGTAGGTTTTTATAGCTCGTCCTTTTGGACTTCACTCCCCCACTCTGCAATTTAGGCCTAATGACAAATGCACATTAATAGGGCTGCAGTCCTTTACAAGTAGTAAATTTATTCTACAAACTTTGAGCACAGCGACCCTTGGGAACGCTTGCAAATGGTGGCGGCGTAACATTAAATAGGTTATAGCATTAGATGCATGAACCTGTCAGACAATGCGCAGAGATGTGTAGCATACATTTTTATTGAGGGAGAGACAAGTGACCTGACAACTTGGTCAAGTGGTGTAGCAGCCTCGCCTGATACAAGCTGACATCTGTGACTAGTTAGCGGGGATACAAACACATTACAGCGACTACCTCATCCTGACTGGATTTCCACTTTCAAATGAGAATCTGACAGCAATTCCTTCCAGAGGAGAAGCGGATGAGAACCTAAAGTAAAAGGAAAGAGGGTGTGGGCAGTCGCTTGCCTGGTAGCAATGTTCCCTTGCGTGTTTGCCCGAGCATGAGCAATTTAACTCCTTGCCCCTTTCTCCGTGCTCCCAGACCCCTCCCTCCCTTCCACTTCCACATTATCATAATTGTGTCCAGAACATGAGGGGCCAGGGAAGTGATCATGTCATTTTATTTACACCCTGCTTGGCCCTTTTTACCAACGACATGCCACCGACTGCCAAACGGATTGGGGCCCGACGACATCTTTTGATCAGGGCTGTCGGGGCCTATCAGCCTAGAATGGCAGGTAATGGATACCCAGTGACAAACCAAATCTCTGGGAGGACGGAGAGTGGGCCGCACCTGCCAGGTCTCCATTAGGCTGGCCAGCGCTCTGGAGCTGCCTACTGACTCAGCCCCCAGGGCCTAAATCAGACCAGCGCCAGCCACATGGATGTCTGGAGATTGGCTGTTAGCACTGGAAATGAGAGTTATTTCTGCTATGACATTTTTGTTTAGAGAGGACGTGCGTGTGCGTGTGCATGTGAAGGGGCAGAATTTAGTCACGGTGTTTGTGTGTTCAAATGTGGAATTTAGACTTCCTGAGTGAACAAAGTCACTACATGTAGCAATTCTTTGTAAGCTATACTAGTATTCGAAAGGCTTGGTTGACATTCAATCTAAATAGGTGTACAAAAATGTGCAGACACACTGTTGGGATAGTTGTGAATGAACTTGCATTTAATGGAGGGCTGTAACCCATGTGAAGTATACACAATAAAAGTCAGTCAGGGTTCTTGAATGCCACACTTTATTTTGACTGTCTCCAACTTGTTTGATTTCTTGCTCTATTTAATGATATGCAAAATATGGTATTGCAATTGCATGGCAGTTAAAACCTGTAAAGATTTGTCGCATGAAACCAACTGTGCACATTACAGAGCTAATGAACTCTTCAGCTCACTGTAGGATGCATATCTGACATGTCGAACTCGCATCAACAAAATTCAAACGTTCCTCTTTTGGAACTCTTCATCGTTTGCTATTACGAGCGTCTGTAAGGGTGTGTGATCAGAGAAAAGGGCAGATGAAGAGGCGTCAGACATATTAACTGACAGATGGAGGTTGATCCAACTCATTTATTACCCCAGAGGAGAATGCCACAGTAAGATTGGGCTTCATTAATTTCAGATTTAGTTTTCATTTCAAGCTGTTGTGCCCTGAGATAAATAAAATGGTGCATTATGTTTTTGCCAAGATATTTCTTTTTTTGTTTTCCTCCAATACAGGGAGTGAAAAGAGGAGAGGCATAAGTTCCATGTGGCTGGGGTAGTATATAAATACAGGCTCGCCTAGAGGAAAATAACACCTCAACGGTTGATGAGGTGAAATGGGATGACTGTAATTTCTCAGCTCAGCTTTAAAGGCTCCCACACAGATGGCTCATTTATCCCGGGGAGTCCTCGGGCACACATTGCAGAGAAACTTTTTTCAGTTATTCTAACACAGCGTGTTGACTCCTTGCAATTTTACTCATCTTGTTCTTTCTCTCTTTGTCTCCATTTGCCCTACAGCCTATTCTCCGGAGGAGCTGACAAAGCACCCTGCAGAGGATGAGGAGGCGGAAGCAGACGACCTGCCCTCAGCCCCTCAGGATGACCTTCCCATGAAAGATGAGATTGTGGAGAAAAGCGTCGGGCCTGCCAAGGACCAAGCATGTGACCAGGAATCAGTGGGGGCTGCGGAGCTGTCAGGGCAGGAGATGGACAGCGAGTCACATGTAAGCGAGATCAGTGATTGTCTCTCAGACTTTGATAGCCCCTCTCGAAAAACTGAAGGAAACTTGGGCACGGCGCCTCTAAATGGTGGCGCAAAGACACCACCCGTTGGTATGGACACTTTGGAACATATGAAGGCCATCTACTCCAGCTTCCTAACTAGCCCTCTGTGGGCACCGCTGAACTTTAATACAAAACCGATACAGGTGCCACCATCTGCTTCGACAGAGAAGCCAACTCGCAGCAACAGCACCAGTAGCAGCAGTAGCTGTAGCAGCAGCAGCTATGACTGGCATCAGTCAGCAGTGGCAAAGACGCTTCAACAAAATCCTCCCCAGAGTCATCATACTGCCCAGTCTGAGCCGAGCCTCTTCAGCACAGTCCAGCTCCACAGGCAAAATCCAAAGTTGTTCGGTTCGATTTTTACCGGGGCGAGCAAGTTCCGCTGCAAGGGCTGCAGTGCTGCTTACGACACACTGGTAGAGCTGACAGTTCACATGAATGATACGGGCCACTATCGGGATGACAACCAAGATAAATCAGGAAATGGCGCAAAGCGCTGGTCCAAGCCCCGCAAACGGTCTCTTTTGGAAATGGAGGGCAAAGAGGATGCCCAGAAGGTTTTGAAGTGCATGTACTGTGGCCACTCCTTTGAATCACTGCAGGACCTCAGTGTCCACATGATCAAGACCAAACACTACCAGAAAGTGCCTCTGAAGGAGCCCATGGCCCCCGTGGCCACTAAAATTGTGTCTTCTAAAAAAAGGGGACTTCTGGGGCTAGAGCTCACTGCCTCACCACGTTCTAGAGAAGGAACCCCAAAAGCAAAGCACCCGCATTCAGACTTGAGTGAATCTTCACAAAAACGTTCCTCCAGCCCCTACACTGCTTCTAGTAACCGATATGCTCACCAGAATGGTGGTAGCTATGCCTGCCAGTTTGAATCCAACAAATTCCAGATCCTCAAATGTATGGAGTGTGGGAGTTCACACAATACATTGCAAGAGCTGAGGAGCCACATGATGGTGACCGGGCACTTTCTTAGGGTGACGAACTCTGTAGGAAAGAGAGCCAAAACGCTTCCCGAGGCCACCTCCCCTAACCCTGGGAGAGTAACCACACCTACGGAGCCAAGAGTTCAGTCCGTCCCACTGGCACCCTCCACCTTCTCTCCTCCGCCTCTTCAAACCACTTCAACTCCCCCTGCCAGCTCTCCTCCTCTCAAAGAGATCAAAAGGGAGGAGGTTGAGGAGGAGTGTACAAAACAAGAGGACCTTGGCAATGAAAAACAAATTGTCATTTCAGTCAGGAAGGAGGAAGATCCAGAGAAAGAGGAAAAATATGATATCTCAAAGTATAACTACCTTACTGAAGATGACCTGAAGGAGGGTCCTAAAGGGGGCTTGGATATTCTGAAATCACTGGAAAACACCGTGACATCAGCTATCAACAAGGCTCAGAGTGGGAATCCAAGCTGGGGGGGCTATCCTAGCATTCACGCAGCTTACCAGTTTCCTAGTGCCATCAAGCTACAACAGAGAAGCATTGAAAAGAACTCCCCAATGAAGTTCTTGTTTAACGGTGGGGACGGCGTGTTGTCCTCCCTCGCCAGTAACCAGCCTCTAATTAGCCCACCCCTTACCCAGTCTTCCCCATTTCCCAGCAACAACTTCCAGGCGATGGAGGATTTAGTAAAAAAAGTGACTGAGAAAGTCGCAAAAGTAGAGCAGAGGGTGAAGCGATTGTCTCCCAAAAGGGAAAACCATATCTCCCCTTGCAAAAGTGAGGCTAGTGAATTGCATAAGGGTGAAGAGGCTGACTCACCTCGGGAATTGAGGGCACTCACCCCAGCCAATAGTGACAGGGGAATCCATAGCGACCGAGCATCCCCGGCAACAGAAACCAAGAGAGAGACGGCAGTCAAATCCCCTCACGCCTCCGATTTAACATGCAGCACTGCCATCATCACTGGCCATACTCCTCCAGAGCAGCCCTTTGTCAATCCTCTAAGTGCTCTTCAGTCAGTAATGAGCATTCATTTGGGGAAAGCAGCCAAGCCCTCCTTGCCAAACCAAGATCCCCTGAGCCTGCTTTCCAGGTTCAGCCAGAGCATGGCCGAGAGGGCCGCTGTGGCTGCCCCTCCCCCGCAGCCTAAGAAGCCTGAAACTGTAGTTGACAATAGTTTTAGTCAGTCCAGTGATGACCAGCCTATGGACCTCACAAAAGGCAAAGGCGAGAAAGGAGTATCTGTGGCATCGGCTCCCTTAACACCCTCATCCACCGCCTCCTCCATCTCTCCCTCCTCTCATGTCACCCCTGTACAGCTAACAGTGGTTTCTCCCTATACATCCAACAGCCCTTTGCATGAGAACGCTTTGTCTGATATCTCAGACATGCTGAGAAACCTGACACAATCCCAGCCCACCCCAAAACCAGCGTCTCGGTCACGGGTGACTGATAGAGTCGAGGGCCTGGTCTCCGCGTGCGACGATGACGACGGAGCCCTGCACGGCCACAAACGCAAGGGTCGACACTCCAGCTGGAACCCCCAGCATCTCCTCCTCCTGCAGGCGCAGTTCGCCTCCACATTGAGACAAACCTCCGAGGGGAAATACATCATCAATGATCTCAGTCCACAGGAGAGAATGCACATATCTCGTTTCACAGGTCTTTCAATGACAACCATTAGCCACTGGCTGGCTAATGTCAAGTACCAGCTAAGGAGAACGGGCAGAACCAAGTTCCTGAAGAACTTGGACTCCGGTCAGCCCGTATTCTTCTGTAGTGACTGTGCCTCACAGATCAGAACCCCAACAGCATACGTTGGTCACCTGGAAGCTCACCTTGGCTTTAGAATCAGGGACTTGGCTAAGCTCTCGCCAAAACAGACTGTCAGGGACTCCCACACTCTCACTGAGAAGATCGCGCCGCTGGAGCCGTACGCGTCGCCACAAGATGACTGCAGTAGCAACGGCTCTGTGTACCGCTGCCAGCTCTGTGTCCGCAAATTTGCCACTAAGCATGCCATCAAACTTCACCTCAGCAAGAGTCATGGAAAGTCTCCAGAGGACCACTTGCTGTATGTGTGCGAACTCGAGAAACACTAGTGTGCTCTCATCAGTCAAAAACTGGATTATGTTCAATGGAATTTGTTGGAAACAACAAGTACAAATTGTGGTATAATGCACTAAGATGCCAAGAAGTACTACTGGTAAAAAGTGTCAGCACAAAGAATTTACGTCTATTCGGTCTATAGGATTTTTGTGTGTCTCTGTATTTAAAGAAAGTGTTTTAAGATCAAATTTGAATGTCCAAAATATTCAACCAAATTTATTGGTAATTGTGCCGTCTGTCTCAATTTATGTAACACCTTTTGGTGTGAAAGACAAAAGGTAAAAAAGGCCAACAAATAACTTGAAATTAATGAGCTATATTTATTTTGTATTTTTTGTGATTTTATTTTGGTTTGATTTTTTTGGTAAACTGCATGTTCAGATTCTTACATTTGTACAGTCCTGTTCTGTCCTGCCCTGAGTTTTAAAATGACACTTCAAATTGGTCTTCTTATAACAGTTTAAAACAACCAAATGCCCTAAAAAGCTCTTACAATAAATAAATAAATAAATAAATAAATAAATCTGCCAAACAGCTAAATTTTATTTTTAAATGTATTTCTATGTCTATCTTTGGATTTTCTTGCTGATTGTAAAAGATTCACTGTACTTTGATAATTAAGTGAGAGACAAAATCCAGGTCTGTTTATGTAAAAATGTACATATAATGTATATGCTTACACTTGCTGTTTAAATTATGCATACTTGTTATATTTCTTAATTTAAAAGGACTATGACTATCCACTGGTGCAGAGCCTTGAAGAAGAATAAAAGGACAATGTTTTGCACACTAGTTTTATAAATGTTATTTGATAAAGAAAAAAACAACTATGTTAATGCATTGTGCTTCTATTATTAAACCGAATTAATGCTGCATAGAATGATTTGTTTCATTATTTTATATTTACCAGCTCTATTTGCATACATAGTAATATTTTTAACTGCCAAAACAAATTGTATCCCAATATTTTCTGTGCCGCTTGTCCTCACTACCGCGAGCTGTAGCCTTTCAAAGATGACTTTGAGTGAGAGTCGGGGTCACACGCAAATAAAATTTACTGCAACCTCTCGTCGTTTGATCGCAGCGTTCAGGTGCGTTCGTCTTTAAAATTCCCGGTGATTCCTTTGTCGCCACGTCGGGCCTGGCTCTGGGGGTGCGAGCGGTGGCATTGCCTGCAAGGCGTCTGGCAGGTGTTGCGTGCTGCATGTAAACCACCAGATGTTTCTGAAACGAGCCACTGGAGGAGGAGGAGGCAGCAGCAGGCGGAGTGGGCTGATTACCACGGGGGCTTGGATGCCATCAGGAGCCCCAGGCACAGACAGCAGATCTGGCACACACCTGTACTCCAAGACTGTCCCTTGGAAAAAATAAAGGGGATGGTGTATATGCGCATTGAGACAAGCTGACAGTGGTGCAGAATGCACTGACAGGTGCTATTCCCTCAAAGCACACTTTTGGATCTCACAATAATACTGGCAGGTGTTGACGCCATCAGAATAGTCAAAATTCAGGCTCAATGCCATGTACAAACTTTGAATGTTTCACAGCAGCATGTGTCTACTTGAAAGGAGAAGTCAACCCCAAAATGTTCTTTACAATATGTTCTAGGAAGCCCCATTAGTCTAAACACAGAATTCTGATTAATATTGCATTTGTGGAATATGAGTTAAGTAGCAAAATGCACCCGATTTGATTCATTTTAGGGGGCGGCCAATTTGTCACTTGCTGAAAATGACATCACAGTTGCTCAGTGCTCAACCAATCACAGCTCATCTTCGGAAAACAGATTAACTGTGATTGGTCGCGAGTTGATCCCTGTTGACAACAAGTAAAAAAACAAAATGGCTGCCCCCCGGATTTTCTTTTAACGACGCCATGCGTGCTCGTTCCTCGCTGCGCATTGCGCACTTCGAGTGTTTGTAGCATGTAGCTAGCTTCGTGTAGTGAGCTTCGGATTCGGCCATTCATCGTTGTAGCTCCCCCGAGCTGATCGCGTACTTTGAAAATAGCTGAGATCCGCAAGAGGAAATCCGTATAAAGCGAGGCCGACTGCAGAGACTGATGAAGATGATGATGAAGATGAGCTCGGACGTTAGCGACATTTGAGAGGTGTTTGCCCCAGACGAGCAGGAGAGCTGGTAGGATGGTCTTGTGCATGCGCAGTTTTTTTTTTAAGTGTGACAAACAGATGTTTGGCTTCCACTTTTCGAGAACATCATTGAATCCACCTTTAACTCATATTTAACAAACTCATTAATCAGAATACCATGTTTAGCCGAATATAACTAATTATAATAATAAAATAATTTTGGTGGTTGACTTCCCCTTTAAAGATCTGGGGACACTGTTCTGTTGCGTCACTTGCTGAAAATGACATCGCAGTTGCTCAGCGCTCAACCAATCACGGCTCAGCTTCGGAACACAGATTAACTGTCATTGGTCACGACTTGAGCCCTGCCGACAACAAGTAAAAAAAACAAAATGGTTGCCCCTTGAGATGGACAAAGTGGATTTTATATTCATATTCAACTAGTAGGGGCTAATACAACTAATTAGAATAATAATAATAAAATAATTTTGGGGTTGACTTCCCCTTTAATGGTGGCTGGGGACACTGTGTTCTGTTGCTTGTCATGACTGACGGACATGACAGACCCTGGCCTGGGAAGTTATCTGGTTACTATGGTGACGGCCATTTGGCCAGCCTCTAACCCCGCTCGCTCACTCACCAGAGGACAGCTCGAGTGCAGCACACCCATTTACTCTCTTAAATCTCATCATCTCGCTTCAGTTCCTCCCACCCGGGAACAGATTAATTAACACACACACACACACACACTGTGTCCTGACCCCGTCTTCTCACACAAACTCATTACTGCCTCAGACTCGCTCCCGGCCCTCCAACGTTTAGGATACATTGGTCTAACATTGTGGGAGAACCCGACGATGACTCACGTCTGACAAGCAGGATAAAACCCTTAACAAAGAATGATAATTGAAAGATGGCACTCGGACCAGCAGCCATTGATAATGCAAATGAAAAGGCCCGAGTCGCCTTATTGAATATCGTCCGTGTTATCTGCGATTACCGAGTCTGCGCAGGCGTTCAATTATGTTTGACATGATGGTCTTTTTTGCAGCCTTGTATGTGTTGATGAAGGCTTTGGGGTAAGTGATGGGCACGAGGTGAAGATGGTTGGGGGCGGTAATGAGATCGTTGACACTTTGGGGGTTAATGAGGGGCTGGAGGGAGATGTCTATAAATGACTGGACTTCTGCTTGGATGAGCATTATAGAGGCTGCAGGAGGACAGCGTTGTAACTGTGGATTTGACATTGTAGGTTGCTTTGCATGGGGAAACACGGACTCCTCTCTGCTGTATCCTTCTGTGATAATAAAGAGAAGATTAGATGCATTATCCGTTGTTCTTTTGTCTTCACTATCCTTGAGGGCTGCCTTGTTACAGACGCTGATGCGCCTCAATGCTCCTAAAACAAAGTCAGCGGCAGAGAGGGAAGAAAGGAGGCGGACAGGACGAGGATAGGATAGGAGAGAAGTGAGAGTCCACCCCCACCACCACCACCACCACTCCACAGATCTCCCATCAGCTCTTGTCATCCCTCTAATGAATATCAGTTAAATTGCTCCGCGGTTGTGAGGAGTTTGGATGTCAATGTGATTTGTGCGAGTGTGGTGGATGGAGGGGCCCGGCCTAATGAAAGGCGAGCCTAGCCTGACAGAGTGATGAGCATCAAGCCCATCAGACCAATCACAGCCGAGTGGCTGACAGCACCCACAGACAGACAGCTGAAGAGGACAGGCTATGTATTTGGAAAAAACAAAATGGCTGCCAAAGCCGTCGCGGATGTCTGCGGGGCACGGTGAAATTTATCGCTTTTTCTTAGCATGCTTTGATATGAGCTGCTTCGTCAAACGCAAGGATGCTGCGAGAAAAGTTATATTTCACGAGGATTGATCGAAGCTGCTTGTCTTCTTTTAAAGCCGCGAATTAATCCGAGTGCTAAAATATCAACAGGTTAAGGAGAACAAATGTGTCGAGTATTAAACTGCAACGTATCAATCAAGTATTCGAAGTGCTTTGACAAAAAATCCTTGCATGTCATGATGTAAGACAAAAGTAAGAAGTGTTGCTCAGTCATGCAGCCTCTTTGGCAAAAAGTGACGTGATGGCTTGTGACAGCCTCAAAGGAGTCCGAGCAGAGCCTTCGCAAGCTTCACCTTGGACCTTTCACCCTTGTCTCGCTAATGTATGGGAGGAGTCACGCGATGAAAAAAAATGTTCTGCGTTCTGTCGTCAAGGCATAACCAAAAAGGAAATATGGCCACAATTAGACGACGCTTCAAAAGAAATTAAGCAGAAGCTCGAGAATCCAAAATAAACTCAGGCTGAATTCGACTTGAACCAACATATTGCAAAGACAATCCTAAGAAGGTGCACAAATTAAAACTACAAATTGCCACATGAATGAACACAGTGAATATTTGACTAGAATTATAATCAATAAAGCACATTAGCAGAAGCCGGTTATTAAAACATTTTGTGTCACTTCAAACAAAAATTGCTTCATTTCTTTAAGTGAATGTTTGACACTCATCGGCTTTCCTGTGCACCTCAGCCTTGTATCTGTGTCAGGGAATCTTGTTTGGGTCAGAGGCTGCATTCCACTTGCATGTGGAATGACACAATACATTCCACAAACATTGCCGACATGCAACAAATATACTCTGCTGAAAATGCTACTGTATATTATTCATAAATTCAATAGCAGTTAGAAAAAGGAGGTTGGAATTAAAGCGAGGGTCCGACCGATATGGATTATTTATTTTTATTTTTTTTTGAAGCCATGCCGATTTTTGACAGGAAAAAAAAAAAACTGTTCTAAATTAATCAGCTGATCAATTATATATATATATATATATATATATATATATATATATAGCTGCCAATAAGATGTAGATTTTCACTAATCGCGGGCCACCTTCAACCCTATTGTCTGTGAATAGCGGGGGTTAAATGTAAATGTATTTTTTTTTTTATAATAACTTTACCTTTCGGTTCCCAGAATGCATTGCGTGATACAATACATTTAATTAATAAAGTACATGAATTGTTGTCATATTTAATACATTTATGTGTGATTTATGTTGCACTGTGTTGTGTGTTTATTATTTTTTAGGTGTTTTTTTTTTGTTTTTTTTAAACAAACTGTGGCTTTATGAAGCATGTAAAATAATGACATCAAGCTATATTCCTTGCAAAACTTACAATACTCACCTAAGCATTACTTGTAAAAATTAGGATTTGCTTTTCTTTGAATAACGGGTCCATTTTATTTTATATTCAGTATTTAGGGATAAGTTATTGTGTAGATTCATGTGTAATTAATAATGAGACCAGTGACACTTGTGTACAACTGCTGTGAAGGGTTGCAAAAGAGTACATTAAGTAATTGGCCGTAAAGGGCCATAATCGGCCTATTTAATCGGCCGGCTGAATAATCGGTAATTTAACACAAAATGGTTTTGTGAAAATTGAAAGCAAGCCTAACAAAATATGGGTTCACTTTTAATTCCACTATATAACTTAAAGAAATGTTGCACATAGTTGTGAAAGGGAATTATGGACAAATGAACTTAGCTTGACAGATCTAAAGAAGTTGTTGTTGTTGTTGTTTTTTATTAATTATTTCATTTTCCATTTTGTTATTTCAAATTGCAAATAATGGACTTCAGATGTTTTAAAATGATATCAATGATGAATGACTTTGGTGTGTTGTTGAAAAATGTATCCTCTCTGTATTTTTGAAGCTGCATTTACTCTTATCCTGATTCGAATTATTTTACATTTCCATCTTTGTCTTTTTATAATGAAATCTTAAATCCATTTTACTGTATGTACCTCTTTTTCCCTGTTCTTTATTTTCTTAATTCAATTTATTTTGTTCTCTTTCTTAGATTTTTTTGTTTTGTTTTTGTTTAAATTCGATATGACCACTTGAGTATGGAGTGGAATTTTGTATAAGCCATTTCGGCTTCAATCCCTCCTTGCATTTTTTTTTTTTAAATTGTGCTAAATAAAAATTTAATTGAAATAATATTACTTAGATCAAATCTAACTGGTGTAAAACGGCACAAAACAACCATTGGGTTTAACTTTTTTATTTTAATCCTAACCCTAAAAAAAAAACAAGGTGAAAAAAAAAACACTGACTTTAACTGTAACCACTCATGTTTATCTATCGTCATGTGATTATATTGTCACATAATCTCCATCTCCATTGAGTCAAGTGTAAGGTGTGAGGGGTCTTAAAAATAATATAAACATTTGAAATAAACAGGAACGAAACGAAGATACATAGTTTCATTAGTTATTTTAATCAAGGGAGAGGAGAAAATCAGAAACAACAATATGAATATGCATATTGGAATGTGATAGTACTCATCATTAAAAAGTGCAATATGCAAATATCAGCAAACAAGAAAGAGTGAAGCCCGAGAAAAAGAGGTGACGCGTTAGAGTTGGGCCGATTTCCAAATGCGCCTTCACCAGTGGGCTCGAGATAGCTGTCAAAGTCATTTTGCTGTGATATCTGACAGATTTGCTCCAGACGCTCTTCTCAGGGCACCTCTCTATATATCGTTAGTTTAATGCACAATGACGTGACCAATTATAGGGAGCTCCTTGCTCAAATAGCATGTCAAAACCTGTGTATCAATCCATTAGATCCTGCCCTGTGTCACATAAAGTGGTACCTTTTGCTATCAGTTTGGTGCGTTAAAAAAAAAAAAAAAAAATGCTGACAGGATGGAAAAACATGCCTGTGCCATTAGTGTCGCTGATGTCTTTGGGAGAAGTGGAGCTGTCTGTCTCTCTTTGTTTTTCTGTCTTTGCATGTACTGCTCTCGCTCTCACTTGCTCATCCCAGCCACGGAGCATAAAATGCATCAACAATACATCTACATAATGGCCCGCATTGTTTACTTAGCTCTGAAAATGTATTTGCGCAAAACCCTGAAATGCATTTCGAAGGAATCCGTCACAGTGTGTAAAGCCTCGCTGACATTGGGGTGCTCTCAAAAACGGGGGAAGTGTCACAACACGGTCATAGATCTTGCAATCATTTCCAATAAGAGCATAGTTATGAGATGGAAACCAGTACACGTCTGACCGGGAGCCGCTTCGGGCCTCCGAGTAACTCTACATCAACCTGCTTTGTCGGCCATGACGGTGGGCAGGAGGAGGTGTTTGATTTAGCGCGCTTGGTCCTAACGACCTTTCTGTCCTTGTGACGAGGACATGCAGCCTCGGGGAGCTGGCATGGAGGATGTTGCCTGGACTGCCTGGCACCTCGCCTGGCACCACGCGTGGCAACACGTCCTCACTTCGCCGCCTTTCTGATGGATCTTCGGCGCCGCCTTCGTGAAGGCACTTTTTGATTTGTTGTCAGTTTTTACACACTAATCGGGTTTTTCACTAGAGTGATTCAATAGATCAGCATCAAAGCGCAATGACTGGGAGAGTATGTATGTGCATGGCATGTCCAGTGAGAGGAAGTGTGAGGTCATCTCATGTCCATCCATGAACAACTGCATGAAAAACACTTGGCCCATCCGTGCCTGAAGCTTCTCTTTCATCACATCAATAAGGCACGATTACAAGGCTGACGAAATTAATCTCAAACGCCATTTCACAGAGCTGAAGTTGGAAAGTGCTCTGATCAAGTCACATTAGAGCGGAGCGACTGAATGATTTGAAGAGAGATCAAAATCTATTTGACTTCTCAAATGCTTGGAAAGCGCATCTTGCCACGGAGAAACGTTTCTCTTCAGATGACATTTGTGAGCACATCAAACATTTAAAGGAGAAATAGAGAATAATTGGGAGCTTTGCTCCAGGGCTCCCCTTACAGTTCCATCCATTCATTTTCTGTCAGCCTTATACCTGCTCAGGTTCACAAGGAAGCTGGAGTCTATCCCAGCTGACTTGAGGCAGATAAACACAATGGACCACTCGCCAGTCGTGATGTAACGATAACGGCAATATCGTGATAGTAAAACTGCCTCAATACATCGTTACGATATTTAAAGCAACACATCTGTTAAAAAAAAAAAAGTCGGGTTAATTTCCAGTTGTGCCGTTCTAGCACCCTCCGGTGGCTATTTTTTTTTATTATTATTTTTTCCATTGCAGTTTAATTTTCACAAGGCATGTTTTGGCCCTTTGATGTTTAAAATCCACTCTAATGCCCAAATGAAGGGGAACATAATAGCTTGTGAACCGAGTCAATATGTGGAGCAATTCAATGTGTGCTTGCATTAGCAAGTAAGTGTCTCAATATTAAGTGTTATGATAGATTATAGGTTGTTAATATGCATTGCTGTAATGTACAAAAGCACAATATTGTTGTTGTTGTAGTTTTTTTTACAATATTGTGACCTTTTTATGTATCGCCAACCTCCCCACAATATCATGAGAATTGTCGTATCGTGATAATATCGTATTGCGATGTTTGGATATCGTTACATCCCTACTCACCAGTTTAAGGACAGCGTGAGGAACCGTATGGGAATCGATGTCACGTCCAGGCATGCAAGTTAGCGAGTTGGATCACTATATTACCATTGGCTCCAAATCCCCTTACAGTTGTGAAGCATAATCCATCTATCCATTTTCTTGACCGCTTATTCCTCACACGGGTCGTGGGGGGTGCTGGCGCCTATCTCAGCTGGCTCTGGGTAGTAGGCGGGGGACACCCTGGACTGGTTGCCAGCCAATCGCAGGGCACACAGAGACGAACAACCATCCACACTCACAAGCACACATAGGGACAATTCGGAGCGGCCAATTAACCTGCCATGCATGTCTTTGGAATGTGGGAGGATGACTTACCAATCATTATTTTTAATTTAAAAAATAATGAGCCTTTTCTGGATTTCACTTACAATAAATGGGCTACCTGTTTCTAATTTTAATAATGTCGGTGTTCGATTTTCTGTAACTGTAAATGCAAATAGTTGTTAGTACATGACAAATTGTCCTACTGTAGTTATTAAAATGTGTAATTTTGATATCCAATAGCCTCTTTTTATTTTTTTGTTTATTTAGTTTTTTAATAAAGATCAACTGTTGTTTGAAAGTTAAACCATACTAATCACACGGCCCTGTAGAAAAACTATGGACGCACACACAAATGATTCATCCTTAATTAATCTTGAGCCGCAAAGATATTTTATCATCAAAAGTTAATTCCACCCAAAAACGTGTGCAAGAAAACTCTGTTCGTGTCTCACAAACGCTCATTATTTCCCTCGACACTGTCATCATTGTCCTTGATGAGGACATCTTGAACGCTCCGTCCCAAGAAGGGAGGCAAACTCAGGACATGTGCTTCTCTGCTTCAGCAAGACATGGCAGGGATTTTGACGCAGGATGTCAGGATAATGTGACGAGACAAGGCTGGAGTTTGTATGGCAGCGCTGGCAAAATGTGCCGCAGTCGCTCTGGCTCGTGTCTTCAGTACATCATTCTGTCTTCTTCTTGACTGCTACGCGTGGCGTAGGTGGCACCCAGATAGATTGTCCTGAAAAACAAATGAAAAGTGAGCGAAAGGGGGAAAGAGAGGGGAGGAACAAAAAAACAACAACAAAAAATCAGACCCGTGACCTCCTCGGCCGTGCAATGTGTCTGGAGCTGGCAGGGGACACAATTGAGAGTGACACTCCTGGTTGGAGCTGCCAAACTGCCACTTCCTGTCCTCTTTATTCACACATAGCAGGAGTTTAAGGCTGGACATTTGAAGAGCAGAGAACAGACATGTGTCTCCTTGTACAGCCGTCCAGTGTGACTGTCATTATTGTGGTTCGCCACGACGCCGTCATCATGCTCCAACACCCCCGTTACCAAATAAGGAAGAAAAAAATGAAAGAAGGACAGCTCGATTTAAAATTGTGTTTTTATTTCTTTTCCTCTAATTGATTGAAATATGAAAGTATACCTGCTATGTTATTGCCTTTATTCAACTCTTTATGGCTCTGCAGGAGCATCATCGGCTTTGGTTGTCCGCTGTGGCTCCGAGTGATCAAATTGCCGCAGAATTGGCGCAATTGCACTCATAATTTTGATATTTCACATCAAGTAGCCCTATAACTTTGTTAGGATCAGGTTTGTCACTCTTCTTTGTGCAATCTTTTCTCTTTAATGGCTTTGTTTTTCTCCCTTCCAGCATCCCTATCAATGCTTTCACCAATACAAATGAGATTCAAAGTCCAGCTCCGGCTTTTCATTGAGCGCTGTCCCCTCGGGCAGAGTTTGTTTTATTTCTCTGATTTTCTTCTCTTTTCCTACCTTTGTCTTTCGACTATATTCATCTTATTTTTTCCCTGTTATCCTCCACTCAGAGACACACTCACTGCTTGCACACATGCACACATTATCCTTGGGCTATTACAGGATAAGTCAATTTGATCCATCCAAGGCAGTGGATGTCATTTTATTCATATATTTTCAAGCCTGCTGACTTTATTAAAGGCTACTGCTTCAGTCTATCTTGAATGGATGAATGCACCTACTGATGAAACAGAGGAAAAATGAATCCCACACAAATGACCGCAGCCATCCGGGCTGTCATTTTCACACAGTCAGACTTTTATATGCAATCGAAAACTGCTTGGTGTTCCTAAAGCACATTTTGGCACAATGTTTTCTATTCATCTGTGAGTGAAGAGACAGGGAGCTGCCCGCCCGCCTGCCTGCCCGCCTTCCAACAACAAGAGAATGGCTGTAGAGCATTTCCAGCTTGGGGGAAAAAATGAGATGTTACAGCCCGTGAAGGCGCACAGTGGAGAAAGTTGGAGACGACACAAAAAATGTGTCTATTCATGCCAACTGGTGTCCTGACCCTCCTCCAGGCTGCCATTGCATTCTGTCAAGGGAGGAAATTAAAGGGCCCTTCAACAGACACAAGCACTTCCTCCTCTTGCCAAGCAGGCCTCATCCATCCCACATCACACTCGCTCGCTTCAGGTCAACTCTTTATTTCCAAAAGATGCTACCCCATTGTGCGCTGCACTCAGAAAAAAATAGAGCCGCTGTCTCTTTAAGGTTAACATGGTGATGCCAGAACGCGCTCAGTATTGTAGAGCATAGGGGAAGGTCATCGGGAGTTCAGAGTGAAAGCGATGACTGATGGCTTCACCGGGCACCACTCAAAAGAGCTTGTGAGTAAAGCTTGGCTGGACTGGGACCGGACCACGCCAGACCAAGGACAGAACTGATGTCATATTCTGCCATTAACTGGATGGACAGCTGTTGGCCTGTTCGCTGTCTGTTGAAAGATGAACCCGAATGACTCAAGATGTCATCAGTTCGCTTGTCAGATGGTAATAGATTGATAACAAGAAAGGCGAGAAAGAAATGTGAGGCTTTCAGTTTTGCGGAACACTTTGCACCTGTTGGATTGAACCTAAATATACTTTAATGATGGCCAACTTAAATTACAAAATTTGGCCTCAAAGACTATTATCAGCATACTTTTTTATAATTATTATTGTATGTGTATGAAGTAGGTTTGGCTAACTCAAGGCGAATAAAGATTGCAAACGCTATCACAACAACAGTAACAGAAAATGTCTTGAGATCATTTTAGGTACAATGTATGTCTTTTTTTTTTTTCTTTTTTTTTTTTTTCATAATCCAAGAAACCGTAACTGTGGGCTGGCTACTAGTATGCTCGGCAGATATAAATCTGGTCACAATGTAACAAAATTAATGGTGGCAACCGTATGGCAGAATTGTGAAACACTCATTTTTGACAGTGAGAACTCTATGAAGCCGTGACGAACATTTGCCACCCAGCAGAGACTGATAGATAGGCACTGTTAAGAGTCATTCCTCTTGTAAGGATATTACTTTGCAAAGTATAAATTTGCAACATGGAATTCACTTGAATTACCGTATTTTCCGCACTATAAGGCACACCACATTATAAGGTGCACCTTCAATGAATATTTTAAAACTTTTTCCATATATAAGGCGCTACAGTAGAGGCTGGGGTTACGTTATGCATCCATTAGATGGTGCTGCGCTAAAGGGAATGTCAACAAAACAGTCAGATAGGTCAGTCAAACTTTATTAATAGATTACAAACCAGCTTTCTGACAACTCCATTTACTCCCAAAATGAATAAACAGCTGTTTTATTATTTTCTCTGAGGTAAAGTATTAGTATTGGCTAGCGATCCAAGATGGTGGGATCTTCTGCGCATGCGCTTCACCGATTGTGCAGGGTCGCCGATAGCGTCTTGACAGCGAGACCTGTTGCGGCTCAATTCTGATCCATATATAAGACGCACTGGATTATAAGGCGCATGGTCAGCTTTTGAAAAAATTGAAGGCTCTTAAGTGTGCCTTATTGTGGGGGAAAATACGGTATATTGAATGAGGGGTGGCAGCACGGTGTATGACTGGTTAGCACGTCCGCCTCCCAGTACTGAGGACGCAAGATCGAGTCCAGGCTCCGGCCTTCCTGGGTGGAGTTTGCATGTTCTCCCCGTGCCGGTGTGGGTCTTCTCCGGGTACTCCGGTCTCCTCCCACATTCCAAAGACATGGATGGAAGGTTAATTGGGCTGGGAAAGGCTTCAGCATCCCCGCGGTTAAGAAAATGGATGGATGGATGGATGGATGGATGGATGGATGGATGGATGGATGGATGGATGGATGAGGGGTGGATGGTGAGGTTAAAAGAAAGAAAAGATGATGTGAGGGTGAATGAGACAGCTGCAGATTCTTCATGTAACCACCCTCGCATATGGTCACAGGCTTTTGGTATTTTTTGTAACGTCCGGTGCAAGGTAACATCTCTGTGTCCCCACAGTAGGAACGAGGGGAGGTGTCCAGAGATGGTGGAAATATGGGCCTTCTTCCTACTTTTTTTTTTTTTTTAACAACCTAGTTTTGCATGTGCGAATGAAAATGGACAGACAAGTTTTAAAGCTCCTAGAAATTATTTACAGAAAGGCATTGTGGCTGTATAGACAATTTTACAAAAGATGTCATTGCAAGTTAACTCATTCACTGCCATTGACGGAAAAAGACGTCAAATGATGCATTATTTGCTGGTCTGGCAATGAATGTGTTAAAAAGATAATCCTAAAAATGTCCTTTCGCGGTGCAGAATCTTCTCAGCCATTTTCACTTTGTTAAGAAATAACTACAAATGGCTGACAACCAGGCCAGGGTGTACCCCGCTTTTCACTCAAATTTAGCTCGGATAGACTCCCAATAAGGACAAACACAATAACAAATATGAAATAAAAGGGTCCTATAGCACGCAGCCGGATGAGGTAAGCTCTACAGGTGTCAAATGATGCTTAACCAAAACTCTTACAGATGATTTCTATGTAAACAAGACAAACATTAACCCCAGAGGATCTCACACAGCTGTAGAGAAGGGTGTGTGTGTACTTTGTGTGCATGAGTGTGTGTGACAGTTACCAAATCTAAATTCATCCCCTCTTGCCTGCAAAGGCCTCCACCTCCCCTTCCACACTCCTCAACTATCAGAGCTGTATCGCTTTGCAAGCCTCGGCGGTGATGTTGTCAGGCTCCTGTCTGTGAAGTGGCCCCGGCCATAAAACAACAGTGACGTGAGTGATTGATCCAGCAATGAAGATGGCAATACTCCTCTGCATCAATATGAAGGCAGCCTGCGGGACTGGAGCCCTTTCAGACAGCTCTCTGTTTCTCCTCAGAGGAAAAATCCATACACAATTGATGGCAGTTCAAAGAGGGGCTTTATTGTGGGATATCAAATAAAACATCAGAGAACACAGGGAACGGGAGCGAGAGACGGAACGAAAGAATACACGAGTAAGCGAGCCTTTGAAAGAGGGGAAAGACACAAAGAGTGATCTGCATTTTACTTTATCTTCCTTTTGCACCTGAACTGTAATGAAACACACAGAGTTTGTTTCACAAGCAGCATGTGGATGTCACTAGTATCTATGATGCAATTACACTATATGATCCGATACAAATAAAAACAGTATGTAGATACGCAAAATGGTGGTTTTACCGGGCCGGCGACAAGCCAGATAGGCGTGCCCGGAAGAGGTGCTAAGTATTGAAAGGATTAATATTTCAGCTGAGAAAAGGCAAGTTAAAGCGAGAGATATCAGTCGTTTCCCGTCTGTTCTCTGCAGCATCGCCTCTGGCGAACCCGCTTTGATTTCATCATCCACTTACTTCATCAAAAAGATAATGAACACTGCTTAATTGTGGTACAGACACATCTGACTGGAATTGCTTCCTCTCCCCTCATTTAAACATGTCCTTCATCCCATTTATAACTTTTGCATTAGCTTTGTATTTGTATCATTAGAAATGTTTTCTATCCAATTGTCCTCTGTAATTTGATTCTAATGGATAATTGGCCAATATGTCATGCGATTACATCAATTAAACAAATGTATCACACAAATAAATGATTCTTTTTTTTTTTTTACTGTCACAGTTTTGACCAAATATGTGCGTAATCAGTGTTGTCAGTGAAACATTCATATCGGGCTACAGCAGCAATTAGATCAATACAAAGCTGTATCAAAAACTGAGATTGATAATTTGGGAAAACGAGAGGTATTAACTTCTGATTTGCAGTGATGTGAAAGGACTCGGCATGACATGAGAGATATTTTTAATATTTTGGTTTGCCTTTCCAGACATCGCGCTCTATTTTCATGCCTGGCATATGTCCAGTGTGGCGCAGACTCAATCTGCGCTTAAGCATGTTCGACTACGTTTTGCTAATTTTGCATGCACATGCAACTGGGCACATTGATAAAAGGTCACCGTGCGCCGTTGTGGGCCAGCACCATTTGCCACCAATCAAAGAGGTTGTTCTTATTCCCTTTAAATGTGGCACACTCACATATTGCATCATCATATAAATGCGCGACCAGAGAAATGTCCCTGCACTTCGCCGATGTGGCAACAGAAAACGTAAGTGTCCTAATTGAAAATGCAGCCAGAGCAGGTGATCACACCTGGTGACTTAAATGTGCCAGCAGAGCTTGTGTCTCTCTAACCACATCACAATCATCCTTTTAGCTGCGTGCCGGCCAGTGGGATCATTTCAAACCAAATAATGACTAATAATCATTATCATAATAGTAATAATAAGTATGCATTAAATACATTTAATTGATTTCTATCATGATTCAGAGGGATATATTTCTGAATGAGGTACAATGATAGCCACACACATGTCCACGGAGCTCAGACTTGTACTATGTTTAGACTTCATGCAGTCAATATTCGGATTATGGTCAAAATTGTCCTTTTTGAAATATTCACCATAACCCGTTTATGAGCGTACAACGTTACTGCCGGATACATGGTAGGCCTGATTGTGATCAATTGGAATACAAGTCATCCTCGAGCTACAAACATCTGATGAACATTTGCAGATCCGAACAAATGCTGACTGATGTCCATAAATGCCATAAAGTGCCTTATTACGCTCATAAGTTCTTATTTTTTGTAGTGTGCGCAATATTATATGGTAAGCTAAGGTAGGCTACGGTACTGCGCCATACTAGCATTTCATCTCTCTGTCTGTCCCTCCCTGTCCGCCTCGTTGTCTCTTTCTTTTTCGCTAATTCAGTCACAACACGACTGCATTGTAATTTGTACGTTTCCACCCAATTAAAATGTTTTTAACATGGCTGGTAAAGTACTAATTCTAAACGTATAACACATATAACATATTATAGTCAAACGTTTTTAGCTTGACTTCCTCTTTAAACATAGTCTCTGTCTGCCTGTGCCCAATCAAAGTCACCAAAATCGTTTTAGACCAGCGTTCTGTCTTCTGTGCTGGACTTAGAAATCGAATGGTTTATTTGACTTTCCACCCAG
Organism: Festucalex cinctus; assembly: GCF_051991245.1. Lineage (NCBI taxonomy): Eukaryota > Metazoa > Chordata > Actinopteri > Syngnathiformes > Syngnathidae > Festucalex > Festucalex cinctus. The sequence goes on along the minus strand of NC_135413.1, from coordinate 21,376,556 downwards.
CAAATTGTCACATTATCGCGACGCCAGAACACCCAGCTTGGAGCAGAACAGTCAGTCAAATTCCCAAGCAGTTGCAGTGGAGGCTTTTGCCTGCATGAAAAACGGGATACGCTAGCATTTTTGTATGTGCCGTTTACGAAAATAAGCAGTTTCTTAATCCACTCTTCTGCCGTGTAGTTCTAAACCATATACATATAGAGGGCGTCCTCAAATTAAGGCGCACTTGACCTTTAGGCGTTTCGACTTTACAATGGTTACGCCCGGTCCGCCATTTTGGCTCCTCGTCCGCCATTTAGACCTTAGCTAGTGCTAGCGCTTGTGCAGTTGTGGGAGTATTTTTGGCTTGTTTGCCCTCTTTTTTCCACATCATGGCCCCAAAGAAGAAGAAAGCTACGCCTTCCATCAATGTTGGTCCCGCCAAAAGAAAAGCAATTACCATGGAAATTAAGCTAAACATCATAAAGGAGCCACACAGACGAACATCGGCAAAGACTTGGGCTTCAGTCGGACAGCATTTTATTTATTTTAATGTATTTTAGATTTTTTTCATGCAAATTATTTTGATGTAAATATTGACTAATGGGGAAATTCGGCTTAAGTCGAAATTCGAGTTACATCGCTAGCGTAGGAACGTAACTTGAGGACTCCCTGTAGTTAAATAAAGCCAAAAGTGAACACTGATATTTATAGCATGTAGAAAAAGCTCTTGAAATTAGTCAAGTCAACCTATAATGTTTGAGTCACTGAGTGTACATTTGCACATTATGGTGGGGCGTGAGCTAGCACTTAATGTTTGCCCTCCACGTTGACTCATCCTCGCACTGTCTCGCTCTTTCGCTCTTGTATGCTCTTTGCTGGTGATTGATGGATGTGTCAGGTATGATGGGGCATCATGGCGTCATGTGACTACAACAGATGGCACAGGAGAGTATCAGAGCGGGTTCACCTGCTGTTTGCTCTCCTGCTTACTGCGATCAAATGCCGCCGAGGGAGAGCGAAAAAAACAGTCAGTGAAAGTTACAAATAAGCAGAAATCGACAAAGAAGACATCGTAGATAAGATGATGATGTTCAGGGGACTTCTGCATAGGTGGTGCTAAAGAGGAGGGAGCGCTGGATAATTAAATGCAGAATATCAACGATCTCTGTTCTTTTCTTTCGGCCAGTCTGAAATAATAATCTCATAATGATGGGATGTGCTCTCGCAGCCATTTAACACCCGTTCCAGACCAGCGGATAAGTACAGATAGAGGGGCTAAAGAGACACACAAAGTAACTATGACTGATCACTCCGCCTGGTGTCTCCAAGGGACATCCTCTGTGTAATTCTCTTAGTGTAGCCGAATATCATTCATCCTACAAATAGACATATGACCCTGCAATAACCGTGTCACTCCAAGTTCAAGACTGCACTGTGAGTGCATTCAAAGGACACGGCGCACAATTAATTTCATTGGCTGCGGTTAGCGCACATACATAAACACACGCCGTACCAGCGCTTGAAGTCACTAAGACTCAGATAAGGAATGCCATTCACATGTATGCATTACATATGCATAGGCATGCCGTGCAGAGGGCAGTGCTTACTAATAGAAGCACTCTATGAGGCCGCATGAAAGTATAAAACGTGTTATCAGTGATGAATTCCACCGCGGCGACCCACCTTGACGACAGTCCAAGCGCCATCCTCCTCGCTTGCTATCTGCCCTCTCCAGCCCCGCTCGCGGGCTGCGGGAGAGTGAGTGGCAGCTGTGTGTAAACGCCGGTGCCAATATGTCACCGGCACCAATCTGCATCCCCGAGGGATTCTACCGGGAGTTCAACCCGAGTATCACACCGCAGAGAAAACAATTTCTGCTGCCAATACTCCCACGCAGATGAGAAATGTTTTAATATTTGCCGCTGCTTTATGGCCGCGCCTGTGACAGTGATGGAGAAAATGTCAGCTTTTTCCACGCTTAAATGCCACTCTTTGTCTCAGGCTGTTTCTTTTCATTGATCTTGCCTCTGCCTCCCAATCAATAACATCCGCCAAAGAGTCTCTTGTTTGGTCCCTTTCAAAGCTTTCAGCCATTCAGGATTTCACACTTTACTTTCTTTGCCCAATTAGTTGTCTGATCAATTAGTTTGTGCAAGGACAGAAGGAGGTGTTATTTATTTATTTATTTATTTAAAAAAAAAATGGTGGACACCCCACCAAACAAGTTGGTTACATGCCAGAATGCTGTCTTAAGTTGTTTTGAAGGTCCAATACTGTATCTCTTATGAATGACACGAACTCAAATCACTCATTATCATTTATTATCAAACTTCACAATGAAATAAGAACTGTAGCTCACCGGGCTGAAATAAACAACAAAGCTCAACTGTGGTGCACGTTGGACTGGATTCATTTCCTGTTGCTGTATTATTCCGATTTCACGGGGCTCGTTCGTAATTGCCCCAAGGAAGGTTAAATTAAAAAGGCATACCCTCAATATACAAACTAGGGGCTGACGGTAGCAAGGCATCCAGAGAGAGCAGGAACAGGAAGTTTGATGTGAAATTCAGTTTTTATTTTTTATTTATTTTTTATTTTTTACATTCTGCCATTGACTCTTTACTCTGTTTTAAAAATAAATCTAAAGTTGCATAAAACCTGGAGGTCATGCATGTGCTCGTACACAAAATGTCATCATACCTTAGGGTATGTTTTGCACACTGTTGCAAATGGGCCTCAACGCGAAAATAATCCGAGGGTGTTCCACTCGCTAATTTTGTCCTTTTTCACTGCAATGCCAGTTGGAGACAATGAGGAGGAGTTTGACCACTGTAATGCTTCATGGACGAGTGACCAGAAGGATTGCTAAGTGAAGACAGAGGTTAAGAAGATACTGAAATAGCCTACAGATACCCGAGTTGGCTGCTAATATTAGCCGTTTGTAACTTGTTGCTAAACGTACAGTCTGAGTGTATCGGCAGATCATAAACCCATATTTACAATCCTCGCTGAGTGCGTTGGCCCATTGCTACGATACAGCAGTACGTCCACGATGTTGGACCTGGCAAATCATGCACAGCAGATATCAATTTAACAAAAAACAAAAATGGCAATCACTGGAGAAGCTGTAGCAGAAAAGCCTTCACTTCTGACAGCTGTTTGCCATCTATCTATCTATCTATCTATCTATCTATCTATCTATCTATCTATCTATCTATCTATCTATCTATCTATCTATCTATCTATCTATCTATCTATCTATCTATGCTAGCTAGCTTAGCTAGCTATGTATCTATTAGCTAGCTAGCTAGCTAGCTTATCTATCTATCTATCTATCTATCTATCTATCTATCTATCTATCTATCTATCTATCTATCTATCTATCTATCTATCTATCTATCTATGCTAGCTAGCTTAGCTAGCTATGTATCTATTAGCTAGCTAGCTAGCTTATCTATCTATCTATCTATCTATCTATCTATCTATCTATCTATCTATCTATCTATCTATCTATCTATCTATCTGGCACTGTTCAGTCTTAATCCCATCTGGCTCTGAGTGGGAAACGGTTAGAATATCTCCAAGCATCTTCACCGACTGCCCAACTTTGGAGCATCCAATGTGGCGAAGAAGTCAATGTCTGATTCGAGGCTGAAGGCCTTCAAATATTTTCAATGTGAATGTGATTGTTGAGACTCACCATTGTTTCAATGCACTCCACAAATTATTTGGTAAGATAATGTTCATTTTGAAGTTGTCCTTCTCAGACAATGTGCCAAATATTACCCACAATGTAAACTGTTTATTTCACTGTAAAATTAGGAGATTAGCGGGAGAAGTGACAGATCGGGAGCCACGTGGGAGATACAGTAGGTTTGAAATTTGTGAGTTTCCCGCCTGAATCGGGAGAGTTGGCGAGTATGATTTCATCATGGCTTTGTTTTGGAAGGGCAACCGAAATATTGAGCCAACTGGACAGCAATCGCTTCTTTCTTCCTTCCAGGCTTTTCAAAGCTCAGCAGAAGCTGTTGACAGTCACAGACCCAAACTTGCATCCGCACATGGTAAAGCATAAATTAGTCCCTCGGCAAAAGATAAAACTGTTTCAAGATTCAATAAAATTCTGAATGTTCTCCATCCATACTGGGCCCAGGAAGTAGATGGTTACCAGAGCCAATGTCCATCCTGCTCCTCCACACACCACACAGAATAAGTGGTCGTTTATTGTAGGACTAAAGATCATTGAAAGGTTAGGATCAACATGAGAGCAACAATAGGTCCATTTAGCTGAATCGTACAGGGTCATTCAAGGGACATAGAGTAGAGTGATGATCAAACATAATATCCCTTCCTTTACATGTCAACACGGCAGATAATTAATGCTTGTCCTCACAAAAAAATGTCTTCCATTGCTGGGTGTCACAGAGTGAAAGAGAGGAGGTAGCGGAGGGGGATGAAAGTGTTTCTGGACATGCGTCGATACACACACACACACATTAAGTTTATATACCATACTGTCGCACTCCAAAACATGCCGAGAATTCATTAGCTTGTAAAATACAACAATAGATAAACCGTAAATCTTGACGGGCATCCATAATAAAGACAGGAAGCAGATGTACAATACCTGGAAGCACCAAAAGTCGACACATTCAGCAGGTTGACGGCGAAGCAAACACCACTTTACAGCTCACTTGGACCATTTGAATGTTTTCCCCGCGGCCCACTACAGTTTGATCAATATTTACAACATGAGCAATCGCCTCCCAAATCCTGTCACAGCTTGCAGGTCCATCCTCACAGCAAGCTAAAAAACTAACATGTCGTACATCAGCAAACGCGAAATGGTTTAGGGACATTCTGGGAGTTGCTGATGTTTTTTATTATTATTTTTATTTTATTTTTTTTTTATTTTATTTTTTTTTAAATGGCAAAATCCAGGCTGGGGGTGTGGGGGTTTAGGACAAAATCACCCCCGCACGTTATGAAAAGCCCACATCTATAAATTGAGAATTAGTTTGTTTGTTTATTTAAATCCTATATTTAAAAAGTGCATTTCCCTGAGTGAAACCGGCAGAGAGGCCCTTTAAGGCTTAAACATTTGACAGCTACAAAAACACAATGAATTATTTATTTATTTATTTATTTTTGCATTATTACCTTTGATATAAAAAAAAAAGTACTGATTTTTAATCTCCTTTTAGTCCTTTATATACCACATAAACAAAGTAATTTACAATTGATCACATAGTGTAAACTAAAGATATTCTTTTAACAACATTTATTGGAGGGGGATTGGGTTTTTCAAGGAAAACGTACATGGAATTCATCAGGATTTTGTGAAGGATGTTTTTGTTGTTGTTTTTTAGTTTGTTTAAAAAAAGAAAACAAACAAGCAGCCCCCCCCTTCCAATCTATTATCATGTCATGTCATATCTGTTAAACAGAATTTTACCATTTGTGGGCTGGCCCGGTCCCTAGCCCCCTAGAATAGTAAAAAAATAATAAGAAGAAAAATAAGAAAAAAAATAATCGAAGAAAAGTGTTTCATCACCTGTTCGAACAATCCCGAAAAAAGTAGAAATAATGAATTATTCCTGCAGCTACAAGATGCCTCGCAAAGCTGTGTAAAGTTACAGATGATATTGTGTGCTCCGTAGTGTGTGAACTTGTGCAATCTGGAGCTGGTGTTGTTTTTGCCTAAAACACACAAATCAACCATCTAATGGCTGAAACATTTAAATTCTTGGATTGGATTCTGTTTTAAGTACAGTATGAATTGATGAAAAAATACAATTGTGTCAGTTTTATACAAGTTAATTTGATGCTCTCTGAATATTGTCGCTATGATGCCCAGGTTTTTATTTGCACATAAGAATAGTTGATTGTCCTTGCTTTTTACAGTGTTATTTATACTTCATAAAATAACAAATGAAACAACAATTACATTATTCATTCGAATATGGCATCGTCCGCTCAGTAACAAAAAAGTGTGACTAAGGATGTACTGGAAGTGATGACTCAGTTTTCTTTCTTTTGTTGAAATTGTCTGCACGGATCAAATTAAACTTGGAGTTTCGTTTTTCTCCACTTATGCTCTGCTTTCCTACAATTTGATTTTGTTCGTAATGCACCGTTAGCATGAGTTTTTTTTTGGTTTTAATAGAAGCAACAGCATCCATGACATTTGAGATTTTCCATGTGAACTTATACATATATAGAAATGAAAGTTAGCCAAATCCTTTCCATCAATAGATGAAATGTCAACATCATTAGAGGTAATGAGGTGACCTTGACCTTTTTGCATGTTGTGAGACCAAAAATATCAAGTGTATAGTATAAAATAATTTAATATTTTTATCCAAATAGTTTTCAACACAAATTCTCTATAGCGTAGTCAGTCAGTTTCTTTTCTTTTCTTGGAAGTCTATAAATAATTACAACAATAATTTTTGGACATCACCTTTTACCAAAACACGCTTCCTGACATCCAAATGTGCATGTGTATTTCCAGCCCTTAAGATGAGCCTGTCCATCAGTTAAAACTCATTAAATATTCCTCCTTGAAGAGACAAATTTTCCATGACGCACACACTTGCCTGAGACCCACTCCGCATGAGCCCATTCATCAGGAGAGCGTGAGTAAGAGAAGCCGATGGTGTGTGTACGCAAGGTCCTGTGGACGCCACAACAAGGTGGCGCAGCTTGTCAAAGCAGCCCAGTGTCAGGTGACGGCGACTCAGACGGAAACGGACCACTCACGTCTCGGACGATGAGCCACGGGCCACAGCTTTGTCTCGCCCCCAACCCATCACAGCTGAGTCCTAACAGCTGCTTGCTGCTGTCACCGTCTGCTAATGCGCCTCCGCATCCACGTCTGCTTTCACTCTCCTGATGCCTGTCGTTCACACCGCTTTGGATTCTTGCTGGACCATCTGACATGCATACATCCAAAACAGTCAGATTATTATACAGGTAGTTTTAGATTTATTTGTCACCATTATTATTGTTAGGTTTAAAAGAAGAAGAAGTGTTGATTGGAGATTGGGTACTTCTTTTTTTTTTTTTTTTTTTTTTTTTCCCTTTTATTATTTTTTGAACATATAAACAGATGAACAGCAGAGATAAAACAAAAAACAACAACAATCAAAATAGAAGAAAATCCCAATAACATAATCATTCAATTAATCATAACTTACATGTTCAAAAGGGAGTAGGAAGAAGTTACTTATCTAGTCCTACCCCTTTTACTAAATATATTTAAACTTATTTCATTATTAATACAATTTTAATTTACTAATTATTAAAAATAATAATAAAATAATAAATGATATATATAACCCAAGTTATATATATATATATATATATATATATATATATATATATATATATATATATATATATATACAAGTGCACTTAACATATTCACATTTACCAAAAACATATATACATAAATTTACTAAACATATACCATAATACCTATCCAGATCACTTACACATACTCACATGTACATTTTTCATATACTGGTCTGACATAGATAATTTTTTTGAACTTTACTTTTAAACATTTTTTTAAACTCCAGCATTGAGTCACAATTTTTCAGAGCAATTTCCAGATGATTCCACAGATCAACTTCAAGGTGATTAATCAAAATATGTTGCTATCATTGTATTATGTTTACGATAGTGTTGCAATACAGTAAACATACATAAAAGTCTTGATTCAAAATACTCACATTTATCACAGAACCAGCTGCAAAAGATGAAAATATAAAGAGACCTTTTTTTTGTTCTTCACCTCCTTTACACATTGAAACATTCCCTAGAACCTGTTCTCGCTCTCTTAGTTCTTATTCAAATAAAAGGTAAAGCGTGTTTGCTTCAAGCTGTTTTATATTTTTTATTTTTATACATATGTTTATATTTTATAAGGCTTGCAATATTTCAGTTGATTTGTAATTTGACGTTTTTGTTTTTTGAATTTCATTTTAGAAAATAAAGGACTTTATCGCAATATTCTAATATTCTGAGACAGTCCTGTATAATTAAACACCAAAATTCCAACCAAACTATATAATTTCATTTAATGAAAGTCCACTGGCTTAGCATATAAAGCAAAGCGCATTGGAGGGGCGTAATTTAGCACTAATGTGGTGAAAATTATCAACATAAAAAGTACAAACATATGATTATGGTATACAAATATATATGAAACTCACAGGCATGCAGTATATTCTGCTCTGCTCTGAGGGAACAACTACTAGAGTTTAGTTGTGGGCCTTCTTAGCCTCTTCTTCTTGATTTTAATTTTTCTGTTCACCAAGTGAAGAACACCGACTGAACACAACATGAAACAAGAAACATGCAAAACAGCGACCAACAGAGGAAGATAGGATGTCCATATACTCGTTTATCCGTGCCCCGAGATCTTAGATAAGAAAGGCAGATGCGAACGAGGAAGAGGGGACAAAAGGCAAGCCTGATAAAAACAAAAACCTATCATCAAAATCAGGAACAAATTAAACGTTTAACTACTTCTTAAAAGTCACCAATGTTGCAGTAATAGCTTTGGTGAGTGGCTTAATGTATAGAATTACAGTTCAAACGATAATACAGGTCCCATTTGATTGATTGGCATTGGTGTATTCATTTAACAACATGCTCATTATTGGGTTTTAGTCTGTAAAACTACACTGCATCATAAACAGAGGCCTCTACCAAAATATTAAACATTTTGCACTTTTATCATTTCCTAATCAACAATTCCGCATTACCACCAACATTCTTCATCCCTCCTCTGTCTCACAGGCTTTTAACTTGATTGTTAGCAATGATATTTTTTCATTTGATTCCGTCAGTCATAATAAAAGAAAACACAGGCAAATTAGTTATCTGATTGAGCAAACGATAAATAACTCTTTTGGGGGAAAGAATGTCAGTATGATGCAGCATATTTTCCCCAGTCGCACGTCTTGCGAGTATTCTCCCTAATCCTCTTTTTCCCAGTCTTGTCTGGGAAAGGCCGTTCACTCTGGTGGCCTGAGGGACATGAATAATTGTTGCTACAGAGACTGTCTCATAAACTCCTAACACTGTAATCACACTCTGACAGATGTAGGCCCACAATGTACTTCACACACACACACACTGAAAAAGAGATTTAACCCCCTCTTCTCTTGCTTTCTTTTCCCGGTGGTGACTCATGGCTCCTATCAGCGTTATGACCACAGCAGGATCCCGCCCACGGGCGCTGAGGTTTGGAGCCACACTGGATTCTGAATAAACAATGAAGGACGTATGAGGAGTGACTGATGTGGCCGTAAACTACAGTTTGGGCTTTCCAACGCGGAATGATACTTCACAGTCCTTGACATGACGCTGATGTAAAAGCAAAAAGTAAAGGGCTCCCCTCGCCTCGGTTTTGCAGAACAGCCTTACTTTTACATTTTCTTTAATTGCGGCGTAATATAAAAGGAATGACATTTGTGAGCAAATCCCGAACAATAGCTTGCAATCTAACCTTTTGTCCCCCGCTAAGTGGCAGCATCCTGGTATAGATCCTGCAACGATGAAGCATGAATAGTAATTGTTTACCTGGAGTTGGTACAATGTCAACAGTCTAATCCATCACACGGACCCTGTCTACTTATTTATAGACAAGGGAATAAATCAGATGAGTGGATGAAAGTTGAAAAGACAAACACAAGGACACAAATAGGAGCACTATGGATAATCCTCTAAACATTTTAATCAAAACGTCAGCGACGGGAAAGATAAATGAAGCATCCATCTATCCGTAATTAAACTTGTGCATCATCATAACATGATAAACATAATGTGATAAACAGCCTGACAGGCAGCCGGTGATATACGGATGCCTATAGTGTGGTGAAGGATTTGAGCTAAATCATCGCCTGATGTTTGCATTGTAAGAGTGAAGGTAAACAATTTGAGCTTCATCATCAATATGGATTCATACTGTATAATATAACTTGGTGTTGGGTGATAGCCGCTGTTTAATATTCATACAATTACATTCACAGGTACAGTTTTCGGACCGTGACAATGAGTTTGTGCGATGTTAACAGGTAGTATTTACTAATATATGACTCTAAGTCTAAATACTTTTGAGGTACTCTGTATACAATTACCCTAATTCCTAAATATGGAATGCTATAGTCGTGTTTCCAAATGCAAATTCATTGTGGCACAAAAATATAAGTCTAGCTCAAAGCATAGTCTCACTGTGAACATCGGTGGATTTTTCTCTCCCTTTTGGTAATTTGCTAGACTAGCGCAGATAGAATTGGGAGTATTCCTCCTTTGTGCACCGTTGTATCTAAGAATGCAGTCGACTCCCAGCCAAAAGAAGAGGCTCATCTCATTCCCATTAAAATCAGAGCAGTTGGAGTGCACGTAATAGACACGCTGGGGTCTGTGCATGAGATTGGCGGAGGCAAAATGTGTTTATACAGATGACATGGACAAATGGACACACCCACAATCATGCGTCTGCTGCGTCTTTACCATAGTTACTTACATACTATTTTACATAGCGTTTTACACCAAAATGTAGCGAGCATTACGTACCGTGTCGGGTACATTGAAATGAGTTCGCTCCCAATTATTCCCTTTATTGTCGTCGCATCCTGTTCCCACTGTCATTTTTTGCTAGATTTCAGTCAAAGGTGGGTTCAAATTCATCGTGCTCCATGCGGCAGGAACATTCTTAAAAAATAACTGCGCAAGGAACATGAAAATAACACTAATACAATTATTTATCTTCAGGCTTCGTATTACTGACTGCGTTCTTTTTGTTATTCATTGAAAAAATGTTTTCATATGCTTTTAATTTGAAACTTTTATTTTTTTTACTCCATCCTCTGTTTTATTTGTCAAATGTTATTTAGTGAAAAATAAATTCAGTTAAAGTGAGTGTTTATTATTATTATTATTATTATTATTATTATTATTATTATTATTATTATTATTATTATTATTATTAATTAATAATTATTACCACAAACACCAGAACAGAAATTGAGCCCGTAATTTAAGTTATTTTTTATTTTATTTTATGCCATTAACAATTTCTTTTTCAATTCTAGTTTTAGTTATTTCATTAGGTATCGTTTGTAACCTTGATCCTATATAGAGTAAACATGATTGTAAGCAAAGAGTAAAATGTTATATGATCATGTAACTTGCTTGATGTTTAAGACTGTGTCTAAAAAGTCTCCAGTGTTTCAACAGAAACAAATGATTCTTGGAGAAATCTGTTTGCAGTATGTTATTCTTAGCTCCTCGGACAGCGGCTGAGCTGCTTTCAAACTAAACAGCTCATCATTTACCCAGAATATTCCCCAAACGTGTATCTAAATAACAGATAAGAAAAGGCGGTGCGTACTTCTGGGGTGAATTGCACGTTTATCAATATTTTCCACATTCCGAGGAACATTCCACGTCACTCTCTTGTTTCCCTTCAAGACGTGCCGTCGGGATGTGTTGTCTCCCAAGTCATCAAATTTAAGGGACGGGAGATGGCACGACACCTTTCGCCTGTTCAGAATACATTCTGACAGCAGAGGAAGGAATGCAGAGACAGGAGGAAACTAAAAACAGCTTTAATCAGTGTCACTTGTTGCCTTTTTTTATTTTTGATTCTGCTCCATTCACATCTTACAGCATTTGCATCTTTCTACACATTCACGCTGTGAATAAGTAGGGATGTAACGATATCCAAATATCACGATACGATACGATATGAAGCTCATGATACGATAATTATCACGATATTGTGGGGAGGTTGGCGATATTTAAAAAAGGTCACAATATTGTAAAAAAAAAAAAAAAAAGAGCTCATACTAAAAAAAAAAAAAAAAAAAAAAAAAAATTATGCTTTTTGTACATAACAGAAATAATACCTTCAATCTCTAATAACGCTTAATATTGGGGCCCTTAATCGCTAATGCAAGCCCACATTGAGTTCCTCCACATATTGACTCGCTTCAAAGCATTTTACAATCCCCTACATCTGACAATTGGTGTATTTTAACCATAGAAGGGCCAAAACATCCATCCATGCAATTTCTTGCGCCCAATTAACCTGACAAGCATGTCTTTGGAATGTGGGAGGAGACCGGATTACCCGGAGAAGACCCACACGGGCACGGGGAGAACATGCAAACTCCACCCAGGAAGGCCGGAGCCCGGACTCGAACCTGAATCCTCAGTACTGGGAGGCGGACGTGCTAAACACTCATCCAACGTGCCGCGGGCCAAAACATACCTAATGAAAATTAAAGTACTAAAAAAAATTAAATAAAAAAAAAAAAAAAAAAAAACAACTAGCCACCAGAGGGTGCTATAACTGCACAAATGGAAATCAACCTGACTTTTTTTTAACAGATATGTAGCTTTTAAATATCGTGAACATGATAAACAACGATATTGTGGCAGTTTTAATATCACGATATTACGATATTGCCGGTATCGTTACATCCCTGTGAATAAGCATGTCCCTGAACCAAAGCTGCAATGCTACCGCATTCATCTGCGTGTTAGCGGCGGACGGTGGGGGCTAAGATTACAGTGAATGTCACCCAAGCTCCTCTCTCAATCATCCTCTTTCAATCCATCGCCGGCCCAGAGTTTGTGCGACAGCTTGGCGATGATGCCAGTAAAATGGGATCAATAGCATCGGGAAAACGGAGCAGACAATCTTTTACCCCCTTGAACTTCTGTACCCGTGATTGATTTGTCCCCTGCCACGGCCGAGGAGACATTAGAGACAAGAAACATGTGTGTCTGTATATGTGCATGCGTGTGCACACCTGTGTGCGTGTGTTGAAAGCATGTTTTTGAAAAGCGGTGCGTGTGAGTGATTGACGATGTAAAGTGCGCACACATCATCAGCTAGGCATTTGTGAGGTGTGTGAGTCAGGGGCCGTCATCCCCCTCAGTCTCCCCAAGCAGAGGCCTCCCTCAGCACTTGATTTATAGTAAATCATTAAAATCTGCTTATTATTGCTGCAGCTTGCTCCCCCGCCCCGTGTCCCTCACGAGCAGCCCCCCCACCCCACCCCCGCCCCTCCAAAAAAAGAGGAGAAAAGCTTGTGCGACCAGCTCACACAGAGAGACGGTCAGCAGGCTCTGGCACATTAAATCCATTCTTGCCGCATGTTCGAAAATAAATAGCCAGATGTCTTATTTCATAAACATCGCCAATGAGGGAAGCTGGCTGTGTTCCTGCAGAACAGCTGGAGCGCAGTGTCTGTCCTTAAAAAGTGGCATTGAAGGGCTCAAGAAACTTTATGACACACACATACACACACACACCTGCGCACCGCTATTGTCTGCTGCCGTTGGAAGTGTAAATGTGATGTGACTTGAGCAATGACAGGTGTGTTTGTCAAGGATGTGCCTGTCACTTCACATCAGTGGACGGGGCCTTCCACTTCTTGGTCATGTGCATGTTAAAAAAAAAAAAAAAAAGAAAGAAAGTGTCATGTGCAGGCATCTCTGCTGATATCCCATCATATCCAAATAATCCAAAGCAGTTCATTTGCGTTTCAGTGTGTTGGATAGATGATTGGAAAAGCGTGCAGGTTCCCGTGACTCACACTGTGAAGAAGAAAATGATTATCTGGGCGTGTATCCATCAGAAGTCCATTAGCACCAACAAAAGTGAGAATCAGCATTTGACGTACTATTGGAGCACGTTGCAAAGGGCGCGGAATGAAATGATGCTGATTATTCCTGCAGAATAACTCAAGTGAGAATCACAGCTTGTCTATTGTCGCCTTGGTTTGTCGCACGGTTTGTCAAACGCTTTTCAATTACAGTCTTTAACTTGAGGCACTCTCACATCCCCATGAAGTGATTTTAATGGAGTTTTGGTGCAATTGTTTGTTATGCGAGACAGGTCTGTTCAGGAGAACGAGGAGAGGAAAGGCAATGAGGGGAATTTAGAGAGATAACGCGATACAAGCGGGTGAGCGGCTCTTTATATTTGAGTTGAACATCCGTGATCCATCCGTTTTCTTGAATGCTATTCCTCATTAGGGTCAAGGCTGAGCTGTCGCCTATTCTGGCTGACAATGGCTGAGCGGAGGGTTAAACTGATGGGCAGTCGATCACAGGAAACATTTCGAAAAACAACATTCACACCTATGGACAATTTGGGGCCTTCAATTAACCTAACGTGTGTTTTTGTAACGTGGTAAGAAATATGTGAAGAAAGCACAAGCTCGGGGAAAATATGCAAACAGGCAGGCCAGTGATTTTCACACAGATGCTTTTGACTTTGGGGCAGAGGATTGTATTTGGTAACAAAATATGGCACCAAAAATGCTTTTGACGGACTGTTCTGCGCTCTTGTGTTTTAAATGTAATGCTGAGCCATGATTCAGTTGCTGAATTAGTGCATAAATAAACTTGTCTGACTGTATAATTCTTTACTGTTATTTGTGATGGCTTGACTTGCCATTTTCTTTAACTTGTTTGTGACTTGCTTGCCAAAAACCTGGGAATGACTTGACTTGGGACTGGATAGCTATAAGTGACTCGACTTGACTTAGACTTGAACTACTTGACTTGTCATCTTGTTTATAGTTGGAAATCTTCATTTTACTTGCTTTTCACTTGCTTGATTGTTTTCAACAGTAACTTGAGATTTGCTTGAGACTTGAAGGTGGCGACTCAAGACTTGCTTGTGACTTGCACATAGATGAGTACCAATGGACTCGCTTTGCTGCCACTGTTCAACTCTATTGGTCTTGCCTTACTCGTGATCCAGTATTTTTCCATTCAACTCTTTGGTTCTGATAGCCAATGAAAGACTCTCCATTCTTTAATTTAGTGCTGACTGAACGAAACCTGTCTTACGAGTTTTGTCTAGTTTTGGAATAGGGGCCAAGTGGGGCCAATAGGTTTTGAGACAAGCAGATGAGTAGGTGTGACATTAACACATTTTGATCAAGTCCAGAACCTAACCAAGCAAGAAGTGGTCACGCAAAAGACTTTTGTGGCCAGAAATGTATCCATCTACACCACCAGGAAGGATATAATTAGGCAATTCTATTCATATTTGTTGCTATTGATAACATTGCTTTGGGAAGGGAAATTGCAGTATCAAAAGCACATTCACTCTTTGACTGCCAAAAACGTTTAATCACGATTAATAAAATCATGACGTATTCCGCCAGAAACGTTAAATGTCGTCAACTACGTTTTTTTGTTTTGTTTTTGTTTTTTTAATCAATGGGCAGTGCAACATCTAAGTGCAGCGCTGCCTGGTCAATGGGTTGTAGAATCGAAAACACTCACTAACTATGGCCACCAGATGGCAGCATTGTATCTCTTCAATGGGCTGCCAAATTACAATGAAACATGACAAAATCTGATGAAATAGAATATTTTCAAGGGTGACGTGAATGATAACGTTTTGATAACGTGTGGCAGTAAAAGAGTTAAGAGAGCGCTGTGGTTTTTCTGCCATAGTGGCGGTTGCCCCACCTTTTTTCACTGTGTGTGTCCCATACATGCATTTCATTGACAAATATAGTAATCTGGTTTCAATCGGACCACCGTGTCCCACTTTCCCCCTTCTTTGATTTACACAATCTCATCTCCATTCCGCCTCCAAAGCTCTGGCTGGTCCGAGCAGGTGCAGGACTGCGGGGCTGCAGCCCAAAGGCCATAGAAGCTGAAACAAGAGAGGCAAGCCAGCACGCATGCAGAATAACAATGCCTCCATTTCTCACACTGACATAATCCCCATGTTTTATTTGTTCCCTTGTAATTCTTTTTATATCTCGGGCTTATGTTCCTTGGCATCCGTTCAATCCCAGCCTCGGGACACGGGGCTCTAGCGGGCCCATATGTGTGCCTTGCTCCAGTTAACGCCTATTAGTTCCATTGTAAGTGTGACTAAACTGGCACATCTCAGCCGGGAGATGGGCTGGCTTTGACTGACAGCCCATGTCTGGATCCTGTACTTTGAGTCTCACGCCGACTTGTCAAACACAGGCTGTGTCAAAGCATCCGTCACTCCGCTAGCAAGCGCAAGAGCCATGCCGCTCTGCACAGCTGACCACATGACTCTCAATGACTTTACATTCCACATTGGAGTCGGACTTCATGAAGCAATACTCGCCGCACTTCTTCCGTGTTACTTTCTTTGGGATTTGGGAAGATGGCGTGTTTTCCCTTGTTTTCATTCGAAAGATCCTGAATGGAAAAAGTGACGTGAGACATTTTATAGCCTCCCCTTACGAAAACCTACAACTGAGCCAGCTTTCCGATAACAGCGTCCTAATAGGACTGTGACGCGGCGATGATGCATGTTGTCGGCCAAGCCAATCTGCGAGGCCCGTACCACGTGATGCCAACTTGAATATTGTTTTCACAACTGTGCAAGCTAATTACCTTTAATTTTTCATCTGTGCTCCGAGGGTTGTAGGAGACTGTGATTAGTGATTCATTACTTCTCATTACCTGACCTGTCAAACTGTTTCCTTTCCTTATTGAGGCTGATTAGGCGAACATGGCCCGTCTATCTCGGTGAGGCTGAGAAAGACCTCAAGCATGATCTGCGGATGAGCCTCTGATGAGAGTATAATAACGGGATGATCATAAAGAAAAGGAAACATGAAGGAAAGAAAGTACTGTAGTTAAGATAGACAGACGCTATACTATATGAACATGAGTATGGTGCAGTGGACATTTTAGATATTTGTCAAGAGGTGGGTTTTCATTTCATCCACCTATTTCTATTCAATTTTTTAAGAATTGCAAACAAAATAACCCGGAATGGAAACGCTAGAAATTTGAAAAAGGCCTAAAATTTGCAAAAATGGATATTACGTCTAGTGTTGTTCCAATACCGATACTGGTATCGGCAGAGGTGCCGATACTGCATTAAAACAGTGGTATCGGTATCGGTGACTACTCACAAGTAACATGCCGATACCATTAATTCCAACGCTAATATAGGATTTCGGATGCAGCATCTTGTGTCTTGCTGGTGCACGACATTCACTGATATGTGACATGTTTATTGCATGCCGATCTAAGATATCCTATTGGCCCTTGAATGCTCTGAACCAAAAGCAGGACAGCTTTTTCATGTTGAGGGAAAAAAACCTTAAGTATCGGTATGGTATCGGTATCGGCCGATACTGCAAACCTGGGTATCGGTATCGGTATCAGGAGCCAAAAAAACGGTATCGGAACAACACTAATTACGTCACATGAACATATTGTAGTCACAAAAAATGATAAAGTACGCGTTGTTTGGGGAAAGAATTAAAATAGTTCTTGAATTAATAAACGAAGCGACTGGCAGATGTTGTCACATCGTCACATCTGCTCCTCACTTTCTTATCCAGGTTTCAAACGAGTAGAGGACAATGCGAAACAAAACATTTAACGCCATACCTGATGGAAAATGGCAAAGAAACGATCAGCAATCCGTCTGTGATCACTTTTGTTGACAGTCATTCAAGTGTCTTATGGCAGAGAAACACTTTCATATGACGTCATCTCATTGCGCAGTCTCCTCTCCTCTGTGTAGTCACACAATAATAATAAATGGGCACAAGGTACATGTTCACTATTTCTACGTTTTCACTAAATTTGCTAAATATAATACTAAATATTTGGATGTGGGAAATGGTGTGACTCAGAATCTCGGTTATTATTCGTTCCAAAGGTGAATGTGGTTGCGATCAGAACCTCGATCTGCTTCGACACCAAACTCATCCAACCATGGCTCATTTGACATAAAGGGGAAGTCAACCCCCCCAAATTTTGACAATATGTTCTGTGCAGCCCCACTAGTCTAAATATGGCATTCTGGTTAATATTGCATTAGTAAAATATGAATTAAGCAGCAAAATCCAACTGTTTGTATCCATCTTAGGTGCCAGCCATTTTGCCACCAATTACAGCGCAGCTTCAGAAAACAGCTGAGCTCTGATTGGTTGTTGCCTGAGCCCTGAGCAACATTGATGTCATCTTCATTCGACAGCAAATGGCCGCCCCCTAAGATTGATAAGAACGGCTGGATTTTGTTTCAGAACTCATATTCCAAAAATATAATATTAATCAGACTGTCATGTTTAGACTAGTGAGGTCACATATAACATAATGTTGTCAAGAAATTTTCAAGGTTGACTTCCACTTTAACATGACTTTGTGCACTGCGGCATAGAAAACTTCCCGTCGGAAAAGCTTTAGGATGGACTTTGAGGTTTTGACTGAGAAATAATTAAATGCAAATGAAAATGTATGAAATGACATTTCTTACTTTTTATGTTGGAGAAAGATGACTTCCAGCAAGTTGTCGTCCTTGGCAAAAGGTAAAGGTGAGCATGACCTCAAAACAAAACAAGCGTAGGCCATCTCAGTCTTTAATTTGTCTGACACAAAATTCAGGTCTGAAAATAGAATCTTTTGGTGGTTGAGTTCCAATTTGTTCAAATTTAGAAACTAATGTTCTCATTGTAGATGTAATCAAAGGTAATCCTTTCCTGAAAGAAGTTCGGTTAAATTCTATTTGAGAGGTTCCAGGATGACATGAGAAATGTAGCCAAAGTGAATGATAACATGGCGGGAAGCTGGAAAAAACGACAGAGCAGCAGCGCAACAATGGCGAGAGTAGCACGACGTCAAGTAAAACATTCATCACGATTAGTCGTAATTAATCCCCAGTATTAATTAAAGAGTGTTGCTTTAAGGGATGGTGTGCCTAATTAGGAGCTTTGACAGGATGACACCCACATTCAGTGGCCTATTGGAGGGGAACAATCAACTCAGTCCCCCTCAAAGCTTTTGGAGCCTTGCAAAACTCGGTGTCCTTGGTCAAACTCAGAAGACGTGTCGGTCCTGGCGTGGTTCAGAAAAAGTATTGACAGGTATGACAGGCCTCCGATTAGCCAGTCAGCTGGAGGCCCAGACCTTGTCACCTGTCAGGTAGACAGATGAAGGGTGACTGAGCAGCACAGAGGGAGGGGAGGAAGAGGAGGAGAATGGCGTGCAGCATAGCTGGGATGGGGTCACCTGCAGAAGTGTTTCTGAGGCACTCCATCACTAAAAAGTGGGTGATGGTGATGCCCAGCTAAAGAATCTGTGATTGGATCAGGGACTAAGGGGCGAGTTGTCTCTTAAGGGAAGGACGCACTTTAAGGGATGCGAAAGTAAGCTCGGAAGGAGGACAGTAAACAAATGTCAGATGGCCCAGGCAGGCAGACAGAGTGGCAGAGTGGGTGGGCTTTGACAGACACATCTCACGCAGGCTGACAGCGCCGTCAATAGCCCCGGGACGGCCGTCCTGATTGACAGCTAGCAGGTGGCGCTTGAATGGAGTTGTCAGGACGACTGTCAGTCAAAGTCACATCACCGTGGCTACAAGGCTTCATGTGAACAGGCACACAGCTGCCCAAGGTGATCTCCGGGTACAGGCGGAATGTTGGCACGGCATAGTGGATCATATACTGTAATGGCCACAAATGGCAGCATTTTTAACTACATTTTACTTACAACACAAACGCAATCTCGCTATTTATTTTTCTTTTAAAGATACAGTTTCCCCCATTTTGTTGGTTCCCCTTAATTGAGCATTGTTCCAGCACCATGGCATAAAGCACAGGAGTTAATGGGCAATAATTATATGTGAGAGAGCTTTTCTCCCTGGAGTGGAATCCAGAACAAATGGAAGCTCTGATGTGCAACATTCTACTTCATTACATCTGCCTCCACGAAAGCCCGAACATCTGGCACCATATCCTGACAGATAGACAAGACTTGTGGACTGGAAGGGAAATGGAGTGATATTTAGGGAGAAAAAAAATAAAATAAAATAAAATAACGCAACACAGGGTATTTACTGGATGAAGGAACAAATGTTTTGGGCAGACAGGGTACATTCTCCCTACTGGACGAGTGTTGAACTGATAGATGTGTGTAAACACAAGCTATGTGTTTGGACACGTTGTCAAAATGAACTGCACTTATTGCTATTGTTACACTTTCACATCACAGTGGACTTTATTATTATCATTATTATATGCAACCTCATTGCTACAGATAAATACATACTGTGAATCTTCAAGAACACTGGAATGTACATCAACATTTGCTGTTAAAAGTGATCTATATTCCCACATTGCACAGCTGAAAATACCCTTGTTTCTTTCACGGTAAGAACTGTCTGAAAGAACCACAAAGGAGGGAAGAAGCGAATGAACAGTTGTCTAGTACTTAGTGTATGAACACCCAAACGTATTATATCATTATAGAACATAAGAAAGTGCATAATAGCCCCCTTTTAACTTAACATCTTGCTCGTTCTTACCAAAGCAATAATCATAACTGTCTTTATCAGTGGTTTCCATGACAACAACATCAAGTTCCGCAGAGCGATGTGACGTTGATTAACTCTCTACCAGCAGCCCGATTGTCTTCCCCAATACTCGGCGGCGATCTGGGCGGCCGCTGCGGCGTGTGCGAGCGGCGGAGGCGGCGGTCGGGGTACAGGCTGTTGTCAAAGGGCTTTCGGTGGACGCAGATGACGTGTGTCTTCAGGTTGCCCTTCTGGGAGGCACTGTA
Source organism: Festucalex cinctus (assembly GCF_051991245.1). NCBI lineage: Eukaryota > Metazoa > Chordata > Actinopteri > Syngnathiformes > Syngnathidae > Festucalex > Festucalex cinctus. The sequence goes on along the minus strand of NC_135413.1, from coordinate 21,355,967 downwards.
GGGGCAGAATTTGCATGGGAATGGCTTCCGAACTAGGGAGTGGATAGAAGAAGAAGAAGAAGAAGAAGAAGAAGAAGAAGAAGAAGAAGAAGAAGAAGAAGAAGAAGAAGAAGAAGGTTTAGCAAGTAAAACTTTTGCATTTTCTGGAAGCTATGTGAGAGAAGTCAATAAAATATTCTAAACAGCTCACAGGCTATAGTGTATATAGGCCTAAGGATAAATATTTTTGGCTGCAGAGCCGCCATTTTTTTAATATTTTCACATATAAGGCCCATCGCACACGATGTGACATGGCTGAAACTGTCTGAACTGCCACACAGTGTAACAAGTTCAGCAATAAGTTTACACAATGTGGCCGACCATCAGCCACTGATTTTGCTGTGATTTAAGTGCACACGTCGCAGATGTAAAAAACAATCAAAAATGTACATGAGTTGTCACCCAAAAAATTACAGTACATTTCTAAGTGAAACCCAGAGAGTCAATACAGTATACAGTGTTCATTGTGTTTTACAATAATATTCATCTGTCTATATGTACATGTGGCTAGAAAGTAAAACGTAGAGAGTCTGTCATCAAAATGCACTAATGTAGTCAATGTGAGTGATCATTACCAAAAACTCTTCCATTTATCGCCAGCGTCCTCTCTTTATAAAAATGTGATTCATTCTTCACAATCACACTGGTTCAATAAAACGAAATGCAGTCCACCAAAGCTCGAAAAAAGCTGTTTAGCGTCACAGTTTGGGAGGCCAAATTAACATTTTGAGACTCATCAAAACACACTAAATAGTAAAACAGAACCCACATATCTTCGCTCGACAAGCCCTATGTTACTTATGTGGCACCAGCTAGCTAGCTAGCAAGAAACATCAGCTGGCAACTTGTGTGGATAAACACATTGTAATTCAATCTGAGTCTTATTTGCTACACTACGCAGCTAATAGAACGGACACTGGAAAAAGGAAATGAATTATGTTACAGTGTACGTCAACCGGGATGAGTGGCCTATTAGCTTTAAGTATTAATATAGTAGAAAATATTTATAATATCAGACTTTGTGTGTGTCTGTTTTCTACTGAGCCCCTAAGGTGACATGGTAGGAAAAAAAACTTTGCGTTCCCTCGCAAAAACATTTGCGTTCCCTCTCAAAGATTGCGAGATAACACAACTTTGCTAGCTAGCGCAAAGTTTTTTGTTTTTTTTTTTTGTTTTTTTTTTTAATGAGTTAATGTACTTCCGGAATGCAAAGTTTTTTTTTTGTCCCCTTCCATCTCACCTTAGGGGCTCCGTAATTTGAGTTTTAATTTTAACTTTTGAGGTCTGCACAACAATTGTTCTCAAAATTATATTGCAGTGAATTGTATATGTTTTTTTTTTTTTTTTTTTTATCGATTCAGCTTTGCTAAAGGAATTTATTCATTCATATTTTAAAATATACTGGTAACTGAAATTTATATTTGTGTTTGAAACTGACCCAGTCAAGAAAATTGCTGCTGTACAAAATGTGAATTTAAGATAGAAATACTGTTGATTACATAAAAAAAAGAAAACCAATTGTTCATTGGTTGCAATGTCATTTTTTTTTTTTTTTTCTTTATTGTTTAACAATTCCGTTGATTCAGATCCCTGGGAATAACCACCAAAAAATTGTTCCTCCTATTTAGGAAGTTGTTGCTTGTCAAACCAAGTCATTGATTAACAAAATTGTTCTGCAAAGAAAAAGTTATTAAGCATGGGTCACAGTTTTTCCATTTCTGTGTAGTGGTTGATGTGCAGTGCTCATTCACTAGTGTGCAGTGTGTAATTGTTTTCACAATGGTCTACTTGAGTAGGCCATCGTCATGCCTTGCCACTTGGTGTGCAGTGGGCCTTAATCTGAAATCAACATCAGTCTTCAAATAGCTTGTCAAGTTGTCGCTGTGGTGGTGCACCTCAAAAGTACAGATGAGAGTTACTTTTGATAGGTAGGTGGCTTACAGTTTACACTTTATTATACAGAATACTCTATTTTTGGTCCTGGAAAAACCAATACATATGAAGCAGAAAAGTTTATTGTATACTTTATGTTTATTGTCTTTGAGCTATATTTTTATTTAAGATTATTCGTATTGATTGGTCGCCAGCCAATCACAGGGCATACACAGTACAGTATTGACAAACAATCATTTCCAGTCAGATTCACGCTGACTGTACGAACAGGAGCAATTGAATCTCCAAATGTAAACTCCAAACAGAGAGGCTCCAAATTCACGACCTCTGAACTGTGAGGCATAAGTGCGAAATATTCGCACACCATGAAGACCTTATTGTTTTTTATCCATTGCAATTTTTTTTATTATTATGTAACTTTTAGTTTATTATTTGCAACCAGCTCACCTAGCAAGGATAATTGCTATTATTATATATATAAATGGCATTTTCTTTTCTTACTCATTTTGTTGTAACGCAACGATTTCTGAGTATTTCCTTTGGTTGTCAAGCAGAAGCTTGAGCTGATTTTGAACTTTAGATATGAAACCCTGTCTAATCCTTTGTCACCCATTTCCTGCTTGCGAACACACACACTCACACAAATAAACAGTAACACGCACACATACACACAAGCGTTGAGTTGAGGAATGACAGACGTCTGCAGCTGAGAGGGGAAAGGAATGTCAAAACTTCCTGTCTGTCCCGTGCAACTTAACTCCACTGGCTCCTCTTGATGTGGTTCACTTTAAGCACACAAACAGCAGCGCATTGCAGTTAATGGCTTCCATGAGTTTGTCTGACCGTAATGTACGACAAACATCAGCTTGACACCAAAGCCTGACGGGACGAAACGAATCACTCCGTCACCTTTGTGCTTTGATGGACACGTGTCCTTGCTCGCTGCCGTGCTATTCGGGACAAGTTAGCTCATCAAATGACTTTTTATTTTTTCCTGTCTGTCTCGCACTTCAATGTGTTTCTCGGTGATTCACGGTTACAGTAAACCGTTATGCGCTGATGTCATTTGACATCACTTCCCAAAAACCCAGGGCCGTCTCAAGCCTTTTTCACATTCGACCCCCCCCCCCACACACGCCCACCCACCCTCGCCGCTTCCTCCCTATTCCTTTCTATCACACTCGTCATCAGAGCCCCGACAGCTGCGGGAAGCTGAATACTGGGCTGCGCATCTACATAAAAATGTGTTTTGGGGGCGAAATTTGGGAAAACTCACAGAAGGTGTGTGCAATAAAAGGTAATGCTCCATCTGTTAGTGTATAATAACCTGATGGCCAATAAAGGACACACACACATACACACACTCGTCAGAAAGAGTATAAGAACTGACACATGTGAATATCATCAGAGTGGCGCACAAGGTTTCGTGTATGCGTGTGTGTGAGTGTAAAATAGGAAAGAAGCTAAATAAGTAAAGTAAATAAGTACCGTATTTTCTGCACTATAAGGCACCTTCAATGAATGACATATTTTACAAACTTTTCCCATATATAAGGCGCTACAGTAGAGGCTGGGGTTACGTTATGCATCCATTAGATGGTGCTGCGCTAAATGGAATGTCAACAAAACAGTCAGATAGGTCAGTCAAACTTTATTAATAGATTACAAACCAGCTTTCTGACAACTCCATTCACTCCCAAAATGAATAAACAGCTGTTTTATTATTTTCTCTGAGGTAAAGTATTAGTATTAGCTAGCGATCCAAGATGGCGGGATCTTCTGCGTCACCGATCGTGCAGGGTCACCGATCGCGTCTTGACAGCGAGACCTGTTGCGGTTCAATATTGATCCATATATAAGGCGCACTGGATTATAAGGCGCATGGCAAGCTTTTGTAAAAATTGAAGGCTTTTAGGTGTGCCTTATAGTGCGGAAAATACGGTAAATAATAAATAAATAAATAAATAAATCATAAGTAAATAGTAAATGAACGCCTTTGTTGAGCTGGAAAATAAGTAAAATGTGACGTAAAACACAAAAGTCACTTAGTCTTGACTTAAAACCAGACATTTATTGATGTTAAAAAAAATAAAAATAAAAAAATGCCACCCTCATATAGCCAGGTTAAAACGAGTCAAAAAGGTCTCAAGCCGACATCAGGCCTTGCTTGTCTTTGATTGTTTCTGTCCCTCCTCTTCTTACCGGAGCGGCTGGTCTTCCTCCCCACTCCCACAGGAGGAGAGGGGAGGTCCAGGAGAGGGCAACCTCCAAATAAGTTCCATTAATCACAGACCAGAGTCTAATGTAACTAATATTTTACAATTAGAGGAGACAGCAGTGGGCTCGGAGCCATCCATCTCTTCACCACATGATCCTCTATTCATAGCTTGCTTTTCGCACAATGTCCACACAGTGCGGGTGATGCTATACCTTTACATGGCTCATGCACAGGCGCAAATAGATTGCAGGGGGAATGAGAAAGGAGGGACTGTGATGTACTGACAGAAAGAGAGATGATATGCCAATAGTGAGGGGGGAAAGAACAATGATTGCTGATTTTGTGCCTGGATTAGGAGGAAAATTACACTTTAACCATAGCAAGCAACAAAACACAACACACTACAATATTTTAAGCGACACCTCACCTTATTGCATCTCATGCAGCAGTGGCGTTCGTGATAAAATATTAAAACCCTAACTCATCGCAGTGATTTGGTCATTTGTGTTGGATGCTGTGTTTAGTCCACTTGCAGACTAATCACTAGCATGTGATCATGACGTAAACTCCATTTTATCTACAAGATTTTATCTGGGAGAAAATTATCAGTTAACAGTTGTCGCTCCAAAAAATTGTTCTTATTGCTGGGTCTGCCCTTATCTGGATTTTTTTTTTTTTTTTGATTTTTATTTTTTTTTTATGTATCCAAAACAGCTTTAAAACAACTACAATTGGATGCCAAACTTTTAAAGAATTGATTTGTTTGGATGCCTTTAAAGGGATATTGAATGAATTTGAAAAAAACATTAATCAGTCTTTATCTGTTTAAATTAATTTATGAATGAATTAATTTGATGTTTAACAAATTTTGGAATGTGTTTTTTTTATGTATTTATTGTTATTATTATTTTAATGTACTTTAAATTTTATACATTTGGCATGTCAACAACCCGGAAATAACACAAATTAGGTCAAAAAGGGACTAAACTAACTTTTTGGTTTATTCAAATTACCCCAAAAGTTGGATCAAATGAATAGCCCACAAAACAGCCCCCCAAAAATGTCTTTCTTTGAAGGTTATTAATTTAATTTGACCCAACTTTTAGGGTAAATAACTCAAAAAGTTGGGTCAGCTCATTTTTTTATCCAATTCAATCGGGTTATTCAATTAACCAAAAAAGCTGACCAACAAAATGACACCCCCAAAAAAAGGGGTTACATTGCGAGTCATTAATTTAATTGACCCAACATGGGTTAAATAACTCAAAAGGTTGGGTCAATCCATTCTTAACCCAATTTGGGTTCTTTCTGACATAACTGTTGTTGGAGTGCACATTTTGAGACTCCAGAAAATAAGGCAAGATTGATAAATTTTGCATTTATGTGTTTTTAGGGGGTGACAGTTTGATACTTCAGTGGCATCCATGATTATAAAATTAACCCAAAAAATAAAAAATAAATAAATAAATAAATAATAAAAGAAACCAGGCCTTATTTCAAGATATCAGTACTTGTGACAGCCCTCTTTATGGCTGTTTTACGAGATTTTAGTAGAGAACTAGAAATTCGAAGAATAGAAAATTGTCATTAATTTCATGCAATGTTAAGGGGAAATTCTATATTGGGTGTGTCTTTGAAATTATCTGTCACAGTTTTTAGTATATGTATATGTCATAGTTTTTCTTAGTGGTATCAGTACTTGGTATTGGTATCGGTGCCTACTCAAGAATTGAGTACTCGTAGTGGTATTGGTATGAAAAAAAAAAAAGTAGTAGCGAGTGTCCCTTCTTTTATTTAATAGCATTTATTTTGTACATTACGATGACCTATTCATGCACTTTCAGAATTCAACCATTATGCTACTCATGCACCACATGCTGGTCAGAAGAGAGTAGTTTAACAATCTGGGCTGTAAAACTTTATTTCAGATTGGTTGTTTTTTTTTTAGCTCAATGTATGATCATAATATGAGTAAAATGAGGCTTTTACGCATATGTGCAGCACTATTATTAACTCATTTGCTCCCAAAGACGTAAAAATACGTCCTATTTTAACTGTTTTAAGTCTCCCAAAGACATATATATATATATATATATATATATATATATATATATATATATATATATATATATATATATATATATATATATATATATATATATATACAGAAGGCTTTTATGTAGCCTCTCAACTGCAAAGAATGATTGAATAAATGGTAGTTATTACATAAACAGCCAGCAGGTGGCAACAGAGTATAAGAGACATGTTGAAAAAAGGCTAATTTACACAAAATTCAAAATAGATTGTGAATAATGATGAAACTTAGCTATATTCTAATGCCAATTGTTGCAAAACGGAAACAGATAGAAATATAATTTTTGTTCTTTCTTTTGGTAGGTTTCCTGTTTTTATAGCAATAGAACACAATATTCTGTGGGCCTTGCAAAATCAGTCCAAATACAGGAAAACAGCCTGGAGCGAAGGGAATTGCTTCTGTGAAAATGGTTGGGAGTGAATGAGTTAAGAATCATCATTTCAATCATAATCTTGTCATCTTGTAACGCAAGCTGACAAATATTTTTCTTAAATTTTTAAATATATATGGGGGGGGGGGGGGGGAGCTACATTGGCGATGGTGATGAAATTCATGCCATATTGAATCGGCAGCGGTATAAAAACGATAAAACCGTTATCATGACCTGCCTCAGCACCAAGTGCACATTTCTGCGTGTGTGCGTGGGTGCGAGTGTGTGTTTGTGTCTGAGATAATGACCATGATGACAGTGGCGGGGCCGACGGGGGCCAGAGGAGCTGAATGGTGACGGATGACACAGTGCTGAGCTCTGATGGCACACAGACAGTGAGTGATGACTGCACATCCTTCCCAGCACTCCACCCTTCATTATCTCTATGAGGAGAGGCACGGCACAAAAGAGGGCCGCGTTGCCCTCTCGCTGCCCTCGGACGACATCTGCTCATGGAGTCAGGCGCACCACCGCTTGCTCCTCTTTCACCTCGCTGTCGCTCCATCTATCTCCATCTACTGCCATCTTTCTCGCTCCTTTTCTCTTGCTCCCTCCACGGAGGGAACACAGAGGTCAGACAATGAGATAATGACTCATCCCTTTCATGCAGGGAGCCTTTTCTTTCTCTCCATTCTTAATCATTTCTGTATAGATCTTCTCATATTCACCGTGAGAGGCCGGGCTTTATCAGTTCATTTGTCAACTGGTTCAAAGTTATCCAAGGGCATCGTGTTATCAAAACACTTTTCTCTATTGAGCCTTTGAAAAAAAAAAATGATTGCACAGCTTAGGGGAAGCGAGCGCTTTTCAGCATGGTAAATGCTACCATCTAGTGGCCAAATGAAAACATCGCAGGGATGACAGGCTCTGTGAAAACCACCAGGGAGGGGTTGTGTTCCGTGTGAGACTAATGAGCATGCAGACAGGTTCAAACAGAGGTCACCATCTGGCCAATTACCACTGTTGGCACATTGGAGCCGACCCGAGCTGTCAGCGCAAACGCATCACTCCATGTCCGAAGTGCCCGGCAATATGTCAGCGTGCCACTCGACATGCCATCCAGCATGGAAAGGATGGGGGCGACTGGGAGACAGCCCCATGACAAAGCCACCTGGTCAATTCCGCAGACAGGACAGTCTGCTGGGCCACCTGCTTCGCTCACTTTTGGAGGACACTCCACACACTCTCAATGTCACTCATCTGTCTCGATGTCCCGTTTGACTGACACCACCTAATTGTGGCTCTGAAATCGGCTTCATGAGACTAAATCCATCCATCCATCCATCCATTTTCTTGACTGCTTATTCCTCACAAGGGTCGCGGGGGCTGCTGGCGCCTATCTCAGCTGGCTCTGGGCAGTAGGCGGGGGACACCCTGGACTGGTTGCCAACCAATCGCAGGGCACACAGAGACGAACAACCATCCACACTCACACCTAGGGACAATTCGGAGCGCCCAATTAACCTGCCATGCATGTCTTTGGAATGTGGGAGGAGACCGGAGTACCCGGAGAAGACCCACGCGGGCACGGGGAGAACATGCAAACTCCACCCAGGAAGGTCCGAGCCTGGACTCGAACCGGAGACCTCAGAACTGGGAAGCGGACGTGCTAACCACTCGACTACCGTGCCGCCCTGAGACTAAATCGATCCGATGAATACTGAAGAATGTTTGAGACAATTCCTTCCAGCAAGGAGGTGACTGATCCTGAAGGATATCACTCTCTGATTCAGTGTTAATTTTGACAAGAAATTTTAATTTAGTTTTAGTTATAGTCTTTTGAGTAAAATTAATTAATAATTTAGTCATCGGATTGAATTTTTGTTTTAATCCAACTTTAGTCGACGAAAATAGAAAAATTTTAGTCGACTAAATTGACAGTTTAGTCGATATTTTCCTTCAGAATGCATTTAAACTTTTATACAGAAAATTATAACACACCTATTTGTAACTGTAGTTTAACATACAAGACACATTTAATACAACGGTGTCTTTATTGTTTCAATTAAATATGTTGAACTGACAATAATCTAACTTACTTTTCACCTAAATAAAAAAAAAGTGCATTTTTTTTAGATTATTCTTACAGCTGCACAATGATTGCAAACATGTTTGAACATTTAAAAAAAAAAAAAAAAAAAGTGCTGTGAACACTGAATATTTTCTGAGTGGTTCTTTTCTCCAACCCGAGTTTCATTCCTTCTGATTGAATTGTATGAATTTTCGTCACTGTGTTGTTTTTATTTTCGTTTTAGTCATTGACGAAATTGTCAGTTAATTTTAGTTATCGTTTTCGTCTCAATGAATGTATTCTATTTCCGTTTTTCATTTAATTTTCATCTGGAAAAAAAAATTGTGACGAAAAATATGACAAAAAAAATTTGTCGATGAAATTATCACTGCTATGATTTTGCTGACCAAAATTCCGACTGATACAGTATAGAGACAAACCTGCCATTGCCAACCTTCCAATTTTTACAGTGGATTCACATACTGTATTTAACTGGCATCACATGTCTCCTCTATTTCCGATTATTTTAAGTGTAGCTGGTATGTACAAGTTGCGCACCAGATTTGTGATGTGAAAGGTATAATGTCAAGAGACATGCAAACATTGCATGCAACATGTATGGGGTCATTGCATTTTGGTGATCATTTGGATAAATATGCAAACATATTAATGTATTTTTACTAGGGATGGGCGAGTACCGATACCAGCCTTTTTTCAAGTACTCGAGTACTCGTGACGCAGACGAGTAAAAGCGATCGATGGCAGAAGGGGAAGACGTTAAGTGAGTCCTCCTTGCTTGTAACTGGCGCTAGCTTGCAGCAGTTTTTCACCAAAACTTCACCGGTTTGGAAATACTTCAAAATTGTGAATGTTAAACTAAAAGACCATTTTTGTGTTTTATTTTGAGTGTTAAGACTATTGAAGAGTGACTGTGCTATTTTTTTTTGTCCAAATTAAAGGAAATATATTTGTTTAAAAATATCTTTTAGTGATTTTTTTTTTTATTTGTCAAAATGTACTACTGGTATCGGCAGTTGGTATCGGTATCGGTGAGTACTGAGGGTCTGAGTATCGGTCTGAAAAAAAGTGGTATCGAACATCCCTAATCTTTACCATTTGAATTTTAAATACTTGAATATATTGAGTGACTTTGCTTAAACAACAAACCAAATAGAGGCCAAAAATGTAAAGTAAACATTATTTTTGGGGGGATATTTTTTGTTCTTTTTTTTTTTTTTTTTTTTTTTTAAATAATCAGTCATCGTCTTTGGGGGATACATTTCTTATATAAAAAGTACAAGTGGTATCAGTACTTGGTATTGGTTACTACTCAAGAGTTGGATACTCATATTTGTATCAGTCTGGGAAAAAAAGTGGTATTGAACATCCCAACTTTTATCCATACAGGAACTTTAAGCATGACAACTCAAGTGATTTGTATTTTATCATTTTGAAATCTAACCGACATTAGTTACAATTACGACAGTGTGACAAGGAGAGGCGTCAAAAGGGAGGCATGCTTTTTGCCACATTCTAATAACCATCTGTGCAGGATGACACAAAACTACAAGTTGCTGTTGGAATCATAAAGAAAGGGAACAGATGTGAATCCCTAATGGAGTTGACAGGCACTTTCCTGTCTCCCACGTGAACATATTGGGTTTTGGAATAAAAAGGAGGTGGGGAGGAGTGAAGGTGTATCATGTTGCACTCATAATACATGCATATCAAAGACCCCAGCTGTTGGATCCCCTCTCCTGAGAGACAGCATTATTAAATCTGCACTCAGCAAGCGTATCACACCAGCACGAGAGCTTTAAGCCTCTCTATCAGGGGCCTCAATTGGCTCGGACCATTTGTAACCTATCACACAAGGAGATTATATCACTCCTTAAAGCGTGGAGCTAATCACTGAGGCACACCTGAGTCTTACTTAGCTCAGATCAGTTATAAGTTTCAAATGGCATGGAGAAAGAGAGAAAACTTGTTTTCAGTCTGTGAGATGCGTTATTTTCAATTGACGTAATCTTTTCACACAAGCACACATGCTTTTTATACTGGCGGCTGCCATAATCTATTTTGGGAGGTGAAAGGCTGGCAGTGTTAGTGAGAACCTTGTAACCCAACAATGCGACACATTTAATTGACCGCAATTTACAGGAAGCTTGATGTGACAGTGATCCAAATCCCCAGACTGTTATTTCTGCAGCGCTCCGGAGAGCTAATAGATAATGAACCTCTTTGTCCACTAGGTGGCAGTATCCATCCTCTAATCTTAAAGCCAGCGCAGCAACATGCTAATTGTGTTTTTACAGTGATTCCCAATTTTCATAGAACCAAGTTACGAATATTTGTATCTACCCATCCATTATCCGAACAGCATATCTGTAGATACACCGGTAAATGTCATCATCAGAGCATTTCATTGTTCAGCCTGTCTTGTTTTTGGCATTTGTGGTGGATTCACCCCCAGGCAAACACACGCCCCCGGATTTTCAGGGGCCTCAGAACGTTTCATAAAAACTGATTAATACATTCTTCTTTGATTTAAATCGACTTTTATTGTTTTTAGTCAATTCATCCGTCCATCCATCTATCTATCTATCTATCTATCTATCTATCTATCTATCTATCTATCTATCTATCTATCTATCTATCTATCTATCTATCTATCCATCCATCCATCCATCCATCCATCCATCCATCCATCCATCCATCCGCCTATCAATTCTAAACTTTGCGATTTAAATTTTGGGTGGTCCAGTTTTTCCCATTCCAAAACCATACATATTATTCACCATTTATAAGACCAAACTGACCAGACAAATATATATTGTAGATATATTTAATTTAGCACATTTGGCATTGGAGGAATCCAAAAAGTATTTCAAAGTAATGAAGTTATATTACTTTACTAATATGGTACGACTTGGATTACATTACATTTTTAACAAGTAGTTATAGCAAGCGATTGTCTGGCAACCAGTCCATGGTGTCCCCCGCCTATTGCCCAGAGCCAGCTGAGATAGGCGCCAGCACCCCCCCACCCGCGACCCTTGTGAGGATTACGCGGTCATGAAAATGGATGGATGGATGGATGGATGGATGGATGGCTAGTTATAGCAGCATCTGTATTGGAACGTATTTTTAAAGCAACAGTGTTTCGAAATTTTTGCCATCTGTGGTGAACTAATGGAATGCAACAACCTAAATTTGTAGCACATGCATTTTGAAGCACGCGCACTACGGTGCAATTAAGCAATTACTACACCTTTGATTCTGGGGAGAAAAAAAAAAAAAAAGTATATTGATGTGATATATTTTTTTTTACATATTGTTGAAATTAATAGTGTGTTTTTAAAATGAATGAACATTGAAAAATCGAAAAAGTCTATATACTGTCCCTTTAAATTAACCCTTAAAATCTTGGCCTTGATAAACAATCTTCCAAATCTTGACCCATGTAGCCTTGGGGCCCCAAATGAGTACACCCCTAAATGATAAGTTGAACAGAGATACATTTTTTTGTAGTAAATAATTTAATTGTGGTGATGGGAATCACTGATCCAACAAGTGTACATGCTTACCTGATGAAACATTATTCATGTTGCCCCCGCCGTTCAGGGTGGTCCTCTGACTACCACTCGGGTTCTTCTGGGCTCGGAGGAGCGAGAGCAGGCCTGCTTGCTGGTAGGGGTTGATCTGCTCTGGAGGAAGGTTCTCAGGCGAGGTCATGCTCGATTCTGCTGCGGCCCACGGGCCCATCTCGTCACGCTTCTTCCCCAAGACATCAGCCTGGCTGGCATCCTTCAACTTCTTCCACTCAATTGTGTCTTCATTTGCTCCATCTTCTTCTTCAACACTTGCTTTCTCAACTTCACCCTCCACACTGAGGCCCGTTGATCCTGTATTCGGTTTGTCCACACTTTCTTTGATTCCTAAAAGATCACACCTGTACGCAGGCTTCGCGTCAAGTTCAGTGGCGTACTTGTGAAGTGGATTGAGTCCGTTGCTGAAGACACCGGACATTTGGACCAGCAGAGCAGGAGACACGGTGGAATGAGAGGAAACGGACAAGTCTAAAGGCTCATACTGGGACTTGTTGGTGTGAACGGAAGAAGGACTATCACTGGCTGGATTTGTGTCAGGGACCAGCATGGCATTTTCTCTGTCTGGGGAAAGGAAGTGAGCGCTCACAGGGCTCCCGTCCTCCCTGGAACGGGGTCGCGGCTTCGGGTTGGGGCTGGAGCTTCTGCTGCTGGTGGCCTGCAGTGGCGAGGACAGATCCCCGCTGTTCTGCCAGGACGGGAAGTGGTAGCGGTCCAGCTGGAAACCGATGGCGGGGTAGTCACAGGAGGGCGGACACTTGTAGACGTTGTCACCTAATGCACACAAGAGCAGCAAGCACATGATCAAATTGTGTGCATAGCAAGCATTTTGTTCCGAGAAAGGCACACGAGTGTTCTCAGCATGAAAAATGTTGCAATCCCGCACCGGGCTGAGTTGAATGATTTAAGCGGTGCCCCACAGTAAATCATGCTTGTAATCAGCTTTCAGCTCCAGTGATCCATCATTTTACAGTATGGATGCCACCACCGTGTGCAATAAATACACCCAAAGATGTTAACACTAAACAAGATTCCTCCAGAAATAATAAAAGAGTGAAATTGTAAAACATCCAAAAGAGGGCGGTGGTTGTAGACAGAGAGGGAGAGAGGGAGGGAAGGAGCCCTGGTCTATCAAACAGCAGTAAATGGGTTTCACAGTCATGTGACCGGCTCTGATTAACCACAATGTACTGGCGCTCCATTTATTTCTGCATTTCACTTCCAAAATGTTTATTAATATAGAGAAGGGCAGAACGATTTTTCTCCTTTTTTTGTTAATCCCCCCTCAACCTTTAATTATGTGAAATTCATTATGTCTGCTTCTAATGTTTACCTACAAAGTACTCTCACAGTGATCCCAGAAACACCCTCCAGGGTTAAACACACTTCCCTGTGACCGTTTTGAATAAGAGATCGTCGGCCTCACACTGTCTTTAAACAGCCCAGCTGTTTCGCTGCCATTCCAATTACAGTAAAAGTCATCCAACGCCATTAAGCCACAAATATTGGCAGTTTATTGCCCAACACTCTCTTGGCATTTGAAGGTCAGGCCATACATTATACTGTGTCTTTTAGGGATGCGTCTGGGATAGGCAGATAAACCCACCACCATTAATTTAATTCCATGCATATTGATGCCTTATTGTTCTTCTTTAATGGACTAATATCTGAGTTACAACAGTGATTCATCCCCGCCAGAGAAATATCAATTTCATACACCTCGAGATGTGACCCTGAGGTAATTCTCCAGATCTAATGATCTGAAGTCAGCACTCGACTTTGTTTCCAACTTTAATAGAAAAACTACAATTGTGCAGTGAGCGGTAGTAAAAGGAGGGTTTTTCTTTTTTTTATGTTTGTAATGTAGAAATCCATAAAATATCACCGTCCTTGAACAAAAGTCGTTACTCTTTGTGCTGTGCACACACTCACACACCCCAACATCAGATGCACCTCACACAATCTAATTAGAGTTGTGTCATATATTTTGAAATTAATTTTGATTGACATGTTTTCATAGGTACAAGTTTGACTTTTTCTTGTAGCAAGTGACCTATAAAAAAAGAAAGTTCCATAGCATATTACATGAAAACTGTCACATTAACATGAGCAACATTATGCTAAAACATTTTAACTTATTATGTACAAATATGAAAATGACCATGTAAAAACATGACTGCTATCATGTAAAAACCTGAAACATTAAATTATTTTCATGCAAAAAAACATGTCAATTATCTTTTAAAAACTTTATAGGCCTACTTAAGTAAAAACGTGAAACGTATCGTGTAAAAACATTTAAAAAAAAAAAAAACAATCATGTAAAAATGTGAAATACAGGACTGTCTCAGAAAATTAGAATATTGTGGTAAAGTCCATTATTTTCTGTAATGCAATTAAATAAGCAAAATGCCATACATTCTAGATTCATTACTAATCAACTGAAATATTGCAAGCCTTTTATTGTTTTAATATTGCTGATTATGGCATTTTCAGCCAAATATCTTATCTCAAAATATTTCCTCAGACCAAGTAAAAAAAAAAATGCCTGCAATATTAAAACAATAAAAGGCTTGCAATATTTCAGTTGATTTGTAATGATTCCAGAATGTATGGCATTTTGCTTATTTAATTGCATTACAGAAATTAATGGACTTTACCACAATACTGTATTCTAATTTTCTGAGACAGTCCTGTATATCATGTAAAAATGTGAAAATTATGATATAAAAACATTCCATATCATATATATTATTATATGAAAACTGTCACATTTTTACATAAGTTTCATGTTTTAACATGATAATTATTGTAATAATTTAAAACAAGGAACTTGAAAATTATCATGTAAAAACGTTTTTACATGACAAGTTTAATTATGTAAAAAGGTGAAAATTATTAAGTTTTGTAACGTAATTATTATCACGTTAAAACGTGATAGATCTCATCTTATAAAATGGAACTGTTTTTCTGGTATGGCAGCAATACTCTTCCATAATGACCAAATTATTATTAAAAGGAAAAAAAACACTCAATGTGATACAGTACAGTTCTATACCACTGAAAACTACAACCACAATAACATATAAAATAGCTGTCTTTCTGTGTCAGTTAAACCGAGAATTATGACTGTATCTGTGCAAATGAACAGTTTTTATTGCAGCTCTTGGACTGAATTTCATTGGATGTTGAAAGTAATAAAGTGTTTGTAAAGTGTCTGGTTTTTGTTTTTATTATTGTGATTGTAGTTTTCAGCAGTGTAGAAGTGACTTTGTACTACCGTGCACAAGATTCCATGCATGTATAATGTATGCAACATGAGCAAGACAAAAACTAAAAAGGTAATAGTAATGCTCGATACAGCTATTATATTGGATTGGGCACATGGCCTGCCTGCAGTGTCCAGTACAGTATATATGTGTGGGTGTGTTTGCATCTATCCTGTGCAATTTAATGTCAGTATACATGAAAAGTGCACAGCGGCCAGCATCATGAATGTGCATGAGCGGGAAAGTGGCTATAACAGTGCCACACCCTTATATCTCCAGTAAGAGAGAAAAAAAAAAATCCAAACTGCTTAATGGAACTCTTTCAGATGCTCTCTATATATCTCAATTATTCTGCGGTTTAAATTACGATGACATTGCCGGTCAGCTCCAAATGCAGAAAACACAAATCTGACCTCATCTTTCAGCATCCTAAAGCCATTTGCCAACCTACAAGAGAGCAGTAAAACAACATCAAGACTGAAGATTCTGCTGCTTTTTTGCTCTTCCTCTGGACGGGTGCCATCTTTGTGATTGCCTGGTTCATGCTAACTTAATCAGTTTAAGATTTACTTACACTGTCGAGCTTCACAATATGTGAGGGGAGTCATTTCAGAGCTTAGATTTATCAAGCAAAACTCCAATTACTGCATCATTACAAGCTGCCGCCTCTCTTGCCTAACACAGAGCATATAATAAAGCGATGCATATGCGTTATCTGACCTTACTGGATGTGCTGAAAAAATTGTAAATAAATATATAAAAGCCTCCAGTGAGCCTGAAAAAAAAAGAAAAGAAAGCGGGCAACCAGACTTGGACAAGTGATTCATTTCATATGGAAATTGGCTTTAAGATTTATACCCATACAAGCCCATCAATGCAATCACAGCCTTGCATAGTATATGCTTACACAGCCATTTGGCAGTTATATTGTCGACATCAAACTGTATATAGTGTGGCTTTTTCTATATGTGCAATCAAGCACCTGAGATGCAAAACAGTTATTCATGGCGGCTGGTTTGGTTTAAGATGAAACAGAGTGAGAGTCGCACGCCAGACTGGTGAGAAAAACAGGGGCGCCAGATGTTCTTTGATGTTTATAATAGCATATATTATTAATATTAATTAGACCACATAGTCAATGACGCATTTGGGACGTTTCCAAGTCAATTAAGCCACATGGCATTCAGGGTACAGTGGAAACAATATTTCAGGGCAGGTGTTCAAAACTCCCTGGGTAAATCTTTTTATCTGCATGCTAGGAAAACAAGCATTTTGAGCTTAATTTGAGTCTCATATCTGCAATAGTAATTAAAAAGAGGATTAAATGACAGAAGTGCAACGGAGGTGCAGAAAGCCAACAGGTAATCTGGCTGCTTAAACCGGTCTGACTGACATTTATTAAAAAGAGTAACACCTTTCAAATCTGATCAAAAATGCATACGCACATTGTTGCAGCAGAGCGGAATAAATCAGGAAGGACCTCATTCATTCATCAATGAGGAAGAATTTCCTAATAACCCAACGGTTTTATATACGGTAAGAGAGGATTTCTTATACTACACCACTGAACACAATTACTGTCATGACTGGGTTAAGTTAGGGTCATGCAAGGGTTATGTTTGGGTCATCACCGTGAGGTCAAGTGTCTGTTTTGAACTGATGTAACCGGCATCTAGTTTCAACTGGTCTTAAGCTATGTGATGTCAGGAGCTATGTGATGTAAAGAATCTTTAATCTCTTTATCTGGTCAACAGCCAATCAGATAATTCCATGCCAGTCCTGTTACCCACATGTCTATAGCCACAGCCAATCTGATCGATTCACTGTCTATATAAGCCTAACCGAGAAGTGTGTGTTTTGTCGGATTATTCCTCTGTCCAGCTGGCCATCTGCTCCTCTTTTCCTCGATGCCTTCTCGTTGTTTCTGGGCAAGTCAAGTTAGTTCCACGCCTCTCGATGTTATGTGAATAAAGTGTTAAACTCTTACTTGTGTCTGCACTTTTGGGATCCAACTCCAGAACATAACAATTACTGTATTTCCTAGAAAATAAACAGGCTGGCAGTTGGACTCACATGAAAAATATTTTAATCACATTACTGTAAATGTGAAAGTAATTCTATTGTAGCCACTCACTAAGAGGTCGAGGAATATGAAACCAAAATTGACGTCATCAGTCAATAATGTTGAATCAGTAATGTTGGAATGGTTATTGTTGATAATGACGTTCAAGTAAGGCATAATCAAGGATGATTAATATACAGCGGTAGCAATGATTAATTCACAGATTTGTGGAGCAGTTGTGCATATCAATGACTTCATTTGAGGGGCAACTATTACATTTAGTGTGTGCGTGTGTGTGTGTTTGTGTTTTCTATGTTAATCTTGGGACCTAAATAACCCTAACCCCAACAAATGTACAATTGTGTTTCTTATCTGTATATAATCAACAGTTTTTAATTCTTAATTTCAGTGTTAAATACGCTATCTGTCTCAATCTTACGGTAGCTTAGCAATTAGCATGGCTTTTCCCTTCGTCAGAACAATACTTGTATCTTATTTGCTGTCACAGAGGCAATGATTACCGACTCGGCAATATGTTTAGCCGCAGCAGGAGCCAAACGAAGCTTGCTGCTAGCTAGCTGGTGCAGCATAGGCAGTAGTAGCACCGAGTTGCGCCTCAACCTCCGACTACCCACGATGGGTGACGTGCGTGACACAGTCCGGTGAAGCTATTTGGGATGTTTAATTCTCAATTTTGCTATTCAGTGTGTATTAATGAGGTGCAAAATGCAAATGTCTTGCAAACTGTGATGCAAAACCGTTTATTTTGAGTCTGGCAAAGTTGTAGTGTGTTCTCTCTAAGCCTGAAATTTGAAGCATACTGGAATCAAATGTCCCTGAACCTTAAGTACTACAAAAGGGAATTAAATCGAAGTTTTAGGAAAAACAAACACAACTTCAGAGCATCGGAAGATTAACTCTTAAGTATGTTTCTCTTTTTCTTTTTTTAATGTGCCACAGAAGACTACCAGTGATGGGAAAAAAATGCAAGTTAAAACTACCATTCAAGGTGAAAGCCACAAACCAACAACACAGAAAAACACTGCCGGCTTCGCTGGGTCCAAGCTAATCTGTGATAGACTGACGCAAAGTGTAAAGGTGTGCTGCGGTCTGACGAGTACACAATTAAAATTGTTTTTGGAAATCATGGACGTCGTTGTCCTTTAGGCCAAAGGGTAAAAGGTCTATCTGGAAAGTTCACAAGCTGGCATCTGTGATTGCATAGCGGTGTCTTAGTGCCGAAGGCATGGATAACTAGCACATCTGTGAAAACATAAATAATGCTTAAAAGTAGATTTTGGAGCAATATATGCTGCTATCCAAGTAACATCATTTTTAGGGACATCTCTATTTATTTCAACAAGACAAAAAACACATTCTGCACATGTTAAACCAGCATAAAAGAATGTGAGTACTTGACTGGCCTGCCAACAGTCCAGACCTGTCTCCAATTGCAAATGTATGTCGTATTATGAAGCACATAATACGACACAGTGACCACAGACTATTGAGCCATGCACTGAAGTTGTACATCAAGCAAGAATTGGAAAGAATTCCACCTACAAAGCGTTAACAATTAGTGTCTTTAGTTCTCAAATGCGTACCGAGTGTCGTGAAAAGGAAAAGCGATTTGGGGAACATTGAACGTGTAACACGCATTATATTCAAAATTAGAGTTTGTACTGTATGTAGCAAATGATAGAATCCTAAAAAGCTTCATTTGGACATGACTGTTATTTTATTCACTTTGTTAATGAATCATCAATTATTCATAGTGATAGTAATTTATGGTCCCTTGCACATTCATTCCTCTGTAACTCTAAACTATTTTGTTTACTGTTCTGTAAAGGGTAACCGTTAACCTTTTCCTGCCATCCATCACAAAGAAGAGACTCCGGTAATAGGAGCAGCGAAAGGAAAAGTGATATTTTGCATAGCAGCATGCTTTGACAGACGTGAACACCGGTCAAATTGTTGGGTTTGTACAGGCAATTATTAGTTCTGGCTGTCTTGATTGTAACAGTTTAAAAGAACACTTAAGTATTAAGGAGAGATCATGCAAGAGGACATCATCAACATAGTGTCTGCTCACTGACCTTGAGGTTAAAAGTACTGAATGGACTACTTAATTATTACGTGTCAGAGCATTTTAGGATTGTTTGGGATATGCTTTCCTCTAAGCTGGACTAATGTAGGTCACAAGCCTAAAGCATGCATCCTTCATTAGTTTATCATCCTAAACGGACTCGTTCCTCCTATGTGCATTCTCAAATCTGCCCTGATCAGATATTGAGCGAAGCAATTTGCCTCCTATTGAAAGCAGACTGTGATTTCTAATTTAAGATGCTATTTGTCGCTTGGAATCTAAATCCCGAGCAGTATCTGAACATATCAAACAAAGAAGCCGTCTCTCACCCTGACAGCCGTGACTGTACTATATTTGCCTTCCATATTGAGAACATCAATAACATCATGACCACCATAGGCTATAGTATGAATAATGCAGCCAGTAATTCTGGACTAATCAATGTTCCTCAAGCTGAACATCTGGCACTGGTAATTCTTTCTCAGCATCTCCGCTCTCCTGAATTAGAAAACACTTTCTCACTTCCTCCCTCCTCCTCTTGCTTGACGTCCAACCATCCAAAAAAGCAGACTTGATCAGTAACAGCAACCCCCCACCCCCCCACCATCTCCGAAAAACTTATCCCCCTGTTATTAAAGCCTCATCAAGTGGTGCGTGTTGGCCATATGTGTAGGATTTACCTATCTGTCCTGTAGCAGACCTGAGTGTTGAGCCCGGGCCAGCAGTGTGTGATTGTGTTAATTAATCTGTCATTGTGAGCGCGGGGAGCAGCTGCAGAGGTCTCAGGGATATATTGTCAGAGCTAAACAATGCGGTGCTAAGCCCCCAGAGTGAGTCTACCATTACACAGGACTAAGAACAGAGAGGAAAGGGGTGGGGTGGGGGGGGACAGAGAGAGAGAGAGAGAGAGAGAGCCCGCCGGATTCATCATTGACTAAAGCAATGACGCCTGACCTTTACAATGAATTAGTTTCCATGCTTAATATTGACTGAAATTAGAGTCTGATGCTGAATGTGCCATCCCTGCACTGTGTGCGCTCAAATCCTCAGCTAGCCAGCGATCATAAAGGTTTCCTGCAAATGACAGCATATGGTCTTGGAGATAGGGGAGAAGTGAAAACAACAGTGCTTAAACATGTTACTTAAAGCGCAACTACAAGTGGATTCAGCCGGCACATGCCTGCAATTGCATGTAAAATATGCAGATAGCAGTATATATGTGCACAATGTGTAAACAAAACATCTAATGAGATTAAGCCTGATCCATTTATCTCTGCTACACGGGCCGCAAGAGCACACCAGACTTGGATGGACTTTATTTAGTAGTAGATGACACCCATTGTGACAAACTGATGGGAAAACAACACAATATTGCTTTACTGTCCTCTCTTCTCTTAACTGTTATGGCAGTAATTTAGGCCCATGATAGCATGTTAGCAGGATGCCATGACAAGAATGGCATTTACCCAGAGAGCCAAATCATCCAAACCACCAGGTGGAACAGAAGACTATCAATAAAAATACCAGGTGGTAGATCAAATCATAAAAATCACTGGGTGGTATATATCAAATCATTAAAAACACCAGATGGCATGCATGAACATCTTGTGCCCCCGGAGGCAATTGGTTGAGGATGTGACAGATATAAAATAGAGGGTACTAATTATCCCTACAATGCCTATGATGCCATTATCTTTTTAAAAAAGTCCTTGTGCGTGACAGTGAAATGAAATCTACGGTGCTCTTGCTGACCCTGCATTCCACATCCACCTTCTCTTAAGAGGGAAGAAAGACAAAACCATACCTGTCACACTGCTGCTATGTATTGAAGGATGAATACATATATTGAAATGTATCAAATGCAGTCATTTGACAATTTCCTTTCAACCCACTAAAGAGAAGGCAAAGACAGAAGACAAAATATTTAAGGCATGCTCAAGTGATTCAGTACTTCATGTTCCATGAAGTTAGGGGACTTACCAGAGACATTAAAATACGATGTAAGGGCTACAAGCAAGACGTGTACCACATAAACATCTGCACTTTAAATCTGCCCTGGACATTTATTGCATGTTATTTATCTCTGTTCTTTTATCTGCATGTTTTTTTAATATTTGGAGTTATTGTAAAATGCAAATTAAAAAAAAAAAATCAATGCACTCAATGTCAAATTTCTTTCCAATTAAGCTCACGAATCAACATTGTGGTCCTCAATGAGTGCTGGATACACAGACGTCCTTTTCAGAGATGAAATCGCTCAGTTTTGATTGGCAGGGTCGGAGAGGTATTCATTTTAATGATTGTGGTTGTAGCTTGCTCACTGCATTGCCATCATACTGACACTTGTTTCTAATGTCCCCATTTTGTAGTTAAAAAGGGATCACCAAAAAATAAAGACCATCATGTTCTAGTGCACTTCATCAACCACTGCAATAATAATAGCATCTTTAAAAAATAGGTATTATTATCAAGGCAGAATTTTTTTTTGGGGGGGGGGTCCTGAATTATACACCGTTTGTCTTCTCTGTCAGCTAGGGTGGATACCGTCACACTTATGACCTTGAACAGAGTGTTTATATGTTTATACTGTCTTATAATTTAAGTTAACCAACTTAAACTTGGATGACAATTATCTTACTCAATTTATATTTGTATTACAGTGAATTATCACCAACCATTACTTTACAGTTCATAAGTATCTTAGTATGGTGAAAGTCCAACCCCGGACGTGGACTAAGTAAGTGGCAGTGCGGATGCTGTTTTTGCCACAATAAATACAGAAATATTCTGGAATATTTACAAAAATAAAATAAAATAAGAATAATAATAATACAGTACATATTATTTATAGTATTTTTAAATGAATACTTTTTAAATGGATTATTTATTACAAGGTAACTTGCCCCTCACTGCCAGAGGTGAGGTTGTGGGTTTGAGCCTCGCCTTTGGTGACCATGTCAAAGTGTCCTTGAGCAAGACACTGAACCCTGATTTGCTCCCAGTGGACCTGGCAGAGCCCTGCGTGTCTGCAGCCAACTAGTCTGCGAATGGGTGAATATGAGGCATTGTGAAGCGCTTTTGGCACTGTAGCTAAAAAACGCAATATAAATAGCAATCCATTACATTACATTTACTCAACTCAAGTAACTTGTAAAATAAATATAATTGCCAGAGTCGTTTCAATGCAACATACTTTTTTTTACCTTTATGTGATTATTCATGTTAAGAAGAATTTATACATTTGTTGTATTACATTGAGCTGTATTCCATTCACGACTTTTATTTGTAGCTCTGAATTGATTAGTTGCACAATCGTTTTTGTTTTGTTTATTAACTTGTTTGGTTTGTATTTTATGGCATGTCTCTGAACTTTTTGCTCGGCTGTGTTCGCCAATCAAATGTAATCATTTCATTCATGACGTTTCATCAAACTTTTACCATACAAAACATAGCTACACAGTAAACTCTGTAGAATAAATTTGACTCTATCTAGAGTACATTTGACTCTATTTAGAGAAGGACCGAGTAGACTAAGTCTTAGAGTAGGCTAATATTTACACTAGGAAGAGAGTAAAATGAAAAATTGGAAAAAGGAAAAAGTTTTTCAAGGATTGAGGAACGAACTCAGGACCTTCAGCTTGGGAGACTGCCACACTACCCCCTTAGCTATGCCCCTCCTAATGTTTGCTTATCTCCAAGAGACCAAAGACATCGTTTTTGGTCTCTTGGAGTTAAGATCCTATGCAATCATGGAATCAGCTGAAGTTTACACGAGCGATATATTAACAGAAAGCAGGAGCTGCATAGCTCAGGGAGTAAATCGACTTTCTCCTGTACTGAAGGTCGTGAGTTCATTCCTCTACCCTTGAGTCACTTTTACTTTTTATTTTTTCCCATTCTTTATTTTACTCTCTCCCAAGTGTAAATATTACTCTAAAACTGAGTCTATTTGGTCCCACTATAAATAGAATCAAATTTACTCTACAGATTTTATTGTGTACTAAAAGTTTTATCAATAAAATGCGTCAACAGTAAGTTGTTTTTATTTTGCTCAATAAAGCAAATATGATTTCTGTTAGACACTATGCATGTATTATAGTTATTATTAAAGTCTTTGGTGATGAATCTATTTCAGTGGTTCTGAACCTGCTTAACTCCACCAGTTTCCTATATGCACATTCAAACTTTGTTCTTGAAAAAAATAAAAGGTGATTTTTTTTTATTTTTAATTCCAAATTCAAGACATTGGTATAGGTTTTACTAGTGAACAAAATGAACAGCGAGAGTAGCCTTTTCATCAACTTCTCCATTCCAACAAACCATATTATTAGTCACATGGTCTCGCCTACACGATGTTACCTATGGCTGAAGCAGGAGACGAAGACTGTGGTCGGTGTTCAAGGGCGCTTCCGGTTTCTGCTGCGACCTCAGCTGGCCCGTGATGACTCAGGCTGCCTTTGCTGCTGGGCCGGCTGCTCGTGTTGCCATCTTGATCAGCGAGGCCCACTTTGCCGTCATCCGCAGGGAGGCGCCGCTCAGACAGGAAAGAAGAGCTCTGCTGATCCTTTGGGTTGAAGATGTGCTGCGGGGGTGTCATGATCTGCCAGCCCGAGTAGCTAACGGCATCTCTGCTGGCGATGACCTTCTGCAGATAGTCCAGATTGGTGGCGCTCAGGGGAGGGTGAAGGTGATTCAGGCCCAACAAAGAGGAACTCTTAGTATCAGTGAGTGGGCCGAGACTTGAGGAAACCCCGCGACCTAACATCTCGCTAACTTTGATGTCAACACCCGCTGCGGAGAGTAACTGGCTATAATCTGTCTGGTCAGCTCTCTCAGCTGTGAGGAACCTGTTGTGAATGCGGGAGATGTACTGCGAGTAGAGGTTGCTCTGGTAATTTTCTGTCAAATGATTCATGTTAACAGAGTTGTCATGCTGAGGGGGGAGATGAGCTTTTGAGGCCAGCTTATTCAGGTGGACTTTCATGTGGTTCTTGAGAAACCAGGGTTCTTTGAAGCGACGGCCACAAATCTGACAGCAGTGCTCAAAAGAGTCCTTGTGTTTCCTCATGTGACCTTTGAGGAACCAGGCCTGGCTAAAAGTTTGCCCGCACACATCACAAGGAAATTCACCACCGGGCTTCCCCTTGTCATTAACCCCCACCGTGGGCTTATGTCCTGGTCCTGAATCATTGGTAATGTGCGTCGTCTCAACATGACCAATAAGCTCCTCCTCTTGCGCGGCAGCAAATTCACACAAGGTGCACTTGTAGGGTTTGTGCAGGATACGGATGTGACGCTCAAGCTCCTGCTGCTTTCTGAACTTGCCCTTGCAGAATGAGCAGCGAAACCCAACAGGGGGCGGCTGGGTGGTCTCATCGGGGATTGTGGTGGCTTTAGGGGACGTGGTGGATGCTATGGGTTGGCTGTTGAGGAACTGGTTTGTAGTCTGGGCCTGTTGTGGTTGTTGAAGTTGGGTTATGACAGAGGTTTGCTGCGGGCCGACATGAGCGGCTCGCATGTGCCTGTCTCGCAGTATGGCCCTTTCCTCGAGTTCATGAAGCAGCCTGTTCTCCTCCCGAATGCGTCCGCGGCCTTTACCCAGAATGCCTTGCTTGTGGGTACGCAGGTGTATCTTCAGGTTGCCCTTCTGTGCAGCCCGGTGGTCGCAGTAGGGACACTTGAAGGGCTTTTCGCCGGTGTGCGTGCGCATATGAAGCGAAAGGATGCTGTTGAAGCGGAAACGCTTCCCGCACAACGGACAGGGATACTTTCTGTTCTTGCGATTGTCATCCTGAACAGAGTTTACCTGGGAAACAATACTTTGATTTGTAACCCTCAAGAACTGCGAAAGCTCAACTCTCCCATTCATGCTGCTGAGAATTCTTGCATCCATGATTTGATTGGCCAGAAGCGCCATCTGGCTCCTAATTGGGCGGGTGGGCGGCCTAATGAATCTGTCCTTTCAGTGTCTGGCTAAAGTTACAGACTCGTGGTCAGGGGTGTTTGAAAGGTCTGCAGTGAACTGTGTGCTGGCTTGCTTGTACTTATTCAGTTTAAAACAGGATGTGGATTCATGCTGATCAGATGAAATCTCGGCTTGTTGCAGCTCAGACCTAAAGAGAGAACAAAGGGAACATTAAGTGCATTCAAATTTGAGCAAAACAAAGAAAGCATTCACAAGTAGCCTACAAAGAAAATGCAAAAACTATATAGATCGTTATGGAATCTTTTAGCTTCTATGGTTGACGTCAGAAGGATCAACTCATTAGCAGTCATTTAAATGTCTGCTGCATAATACCAGTGATGCACTTCAAATAGGTCAGTAAATGGAGCAAAGTAGGTTATAACCTTTCTCATCATGTATTAAGTATACATGTGGTTTTACATTAACACTGGAGACTGAAACTGCTGATTAAGTGTGACCACAAAACCTTACTCAACAAACATACCACCTCGACTAAAGGGTAAAATGGAAATCTTTGTCTTGATCTTATGTTGTACTGACACACAATACCAAGGCAGCACAAACATCAAAGTCTGACCTATCCTACTTAGCCTCTCTTTTGCATTTCTCAAATAACCCCCCAAAAAAAAATAAAAAGAAAGATTAAAGTAAAAGAGTTAAGGCACAGGAGTACTGAGAAAAATAAACAACTTAATGATGCAAAAATGCAAACTCAGTTTAAAGGGGAAAGTATTCAAATTGAACGCATTTTTTTTCCTCCCCAGCAGCATTCTTTGATTCAACTGTAGCAGCAAAACAAAGCCTCAAATTCACATGGTGCGACAATGGTAGGGGTCACATAAGCGAGGCCTGTGCCGCACCAAAGGGCACGGAACAAAGCCTTCACTGTCCGCACTGAATTAACACAGGCTTACATCATCCTGGGCTGCAACCTCAGTCACTCATGAAAATGATGTACACAAAACCACACAGTTAAAGAGCAGCTACACGAACTGAGCAGCATGACTGCACTCAGCTATTGATCAGCAATCAATGCAACCATACGGACCTCATCTAATCATATCTGACAGGAACACAAGTGAATGTGCTTCATATTACTTAACCTTAGATTCTTTTTAAGTCAACCGCACAGGTGTGTATTTATCTGTGTGTGTGTGTTCAGCATCAAGGATTACAGTAATTTGAACTATAATTGCAGTAGCCTCTATTAATGGCATTATAAGATTGCAGCCTTGGACATGCAATGTGCTAAAGTATATCCAATTTGAAGTATGCGCCCAAATCAATAATATCGACCAAATTCAAGTTCTGGCTGGCTTTTTGTCATGAAGCCACAGCAGGAATGCATTTATGATTCCTTTAACAGGCAATTCACAGATGCTCTTTCACACGTCGGTCAAGTCCTATTAAAAAAATAAATAAATAAATAATAGTGCAAATATGCACATTCGCTCTCGGAAAATATTTGATAACACGCACAATTCCCTTTCTCAAGCTCAATATAAAAGCTGCTGTCTGTGGTGACCCTGAATGGGCCTGTACACAAAACAACTCAGACATCTGCCCTTGATCTGAGATCACTAAGCAACCCGAAACCCAGGAACGAGAAATTACAAGAATAGAACATTTCCATTAATTTCATGCAAGGAATGCTATATTGGGGCGTATAGGTTTCTTTAAATCTGTTGAATGCTGGAATTTGAATTTCTAATCGCTGCTGCCACGTGTGGCTGAAAAATGAAACTGCACATTCCATTCTCACATACACAATACGCACATGATGGCGCAGACACAGGGTGGAAAGTCGAACCCAAATCCAATCTGAAAACTATTGGCCAGGGGCTTGCAGGAATATCTATTGTAAACAGGTGTTAATCTGCTCGTTAGAAGATGTTGGAATCATAAATGGTCTAATAAGGCTATTCTATACCAAGTATCGGTATTGGTTCCCCTACAAACCTTATTATAAGCTTGCCAGTATCAGCCGCCCTTTTTTTTGCCATTTTACAACTCGGGAACTAAAGGCAGACACATCTGACAAGATCAGATACCCTTTAAGATGCAAATTCTGTCAGTATATGTTTCGGAAAAACAAAAATGATTACAGAAAATTGCAATTAATTCAATTTCAAGGAAAATACCACAGTACTATTGTGAATTTGGTATGTATCGGTCTTTCATTGAAATCATCTGCCAGGTTGTTGTTGTTTTTTTGTATAAATTTTATGTATCAAAAGTAGGTTACTAGTAGTATCAGTGCTTGGTATTGGTATCGATGATGCTTAAGATTGAGCACTCATACTAGTATTGGTCTGGAAAAAAAAAGTGGAAAATCTTCGTGTGGGAGCGTGTGTGCGCGTGTGTAACTGTAGGAATCTGTGTTTAGGAGCAGCGTGCGGAGCCATCAGGTGTTTTCCTTCTGTCAGAGTGTATTAGGCTCTTTTTTTGGAGCAGTTTCACAGAGTGCTTGGAAGCTATTAAACATCATCTCACAGCAGCACCTCTCAGGCAGGGCGGCGCATTGACGAACAAGGAGCAGGTGCGATTACATGCAGGCAATAACTGAGAAGAAATGTATCACAAATTTAAACAAGCTATGGGAGCTGCGCATTCCGGATTACTTTGGTTGTAAGCGTATCAGAAATTGCCGCATTTATTTTTACTGCTGTCAGCCAAAAGAATTTGTAAGCTATTTAATCAACCAGCAAGTGGAGATGTAATCTTTTAACTTTGTTGCCGCTGTATATTGTCAGCTAGGATGGATGGACAGTATTGTAAATCCATAGTGAGGTGACACAGCTGAAGCACATGAATAAAATTTATAGATCAGAAGTGCATATTTCTTTTTTAACAGCAGATGCAAGGCTTTAATAATTTGCTTGGTTGCTGGAGCAGAACACAACATGCACCACAAACAGCTTCTGTAAACTGCAGAATGTAAATGATGCATAGAAATTAAAGCTTTATGAATAAAAGCAATTATTTTTAAGACAAATGGAAAGCCATGGAAAATCCTGCTCAAGTCAATCAAGGCCTTTTGTGACTTGGTGACACAAAATATGGCAATGCAATCATGTTTCTATGAAGTGAATTTGCAGTGGAAAATAGACACGACACGGACACGTCTACTGTAGATAGGACAATTTGTCATTTTAACTACAGGAACTGATAGTTGAATTAATTAAGAAATGAATATTGATTCAAATATGGAGCATGAAGTACTGCACAAAGGTTTTCAGCCACTATGGATGTATTGTTTTATCAAAGGCCATTTACGGCGGAACTGCAAAATCGCGATTCATCATTCGCAAATTTACCTATTCGCATTTTTCGGTAGCGTGGCAAAAAAAGAAACAAAAAAAAAGGGTTCCAATACTATTCTTATTTTCATGGCAAATACTGTACAGTGTGTATGATATTTATTGTCTTCTAGTGTTTATTTAATTGAGAAGCCAAACAGAGTACTGTCGACCATAAACACACCCCAAAAATGTAAACTACTTGTAATTCCACCAAATTTTAGCAGCTGAAGTTTGTCGTATAAGTAGACGTTTCACTTGCGCACACACTCACCTCCGCCCCTATAACCCAATCACAAATCGAACTGCAGAAGTGTTTGACTTGTGACTGACAGTCAGCAAAACTGGATCGATGCCCGCTGCTTTATCCCAAAATAGTTTCACCAAGCTCGGACTAAACACAATATCAAAACCAGTAGAATCTGTTATAGCTCAGAGGAACATCATTAAACCCATTTACAACCATCAATTTGCACATTTGCATCACTTGCACAACATAATGATATGAGATCTATAAAATAAGAGCTGCATCAAATATTCCGTGTTTAAAAAATAATCATGCTCAGAGTTTAGAAGCACAGACCTAGCAATATGTTTATTGCGGTTATACTTTGCAGTGCTTTACAGCTGTACTACAGCATATTGAGAAGTGTCCCTAATATTTTTTACTTTCTCGTACTATTTTTTTCTAATGTTTCTGACAAATTCGTAAAGATCGAATATTTGATGGAGCTCTTGTATTTGATATTGTATTGTGCAAGTGCTCACAATGTTGTGGCTTCTCTGTGTTTGTAGGACATATATTTAGACAGAAACTGAATGTTGAATTGTTTTGGAATAATTATTGATTAAAATATGGAACATACAGTAATGTACTGGGCAAAAGTGGCGCGCCAACATTAGATTTAATGTTTTAGCAAGGCTATAATGATCATAAATTTCTGACATTTTATTAGAATACGAGCAAAATGCTCAGTCGAACAAGAACTAATTTGGCAAGCTTTCAGTGTAAAAATCACACGTTTATTGTCAGATATTAAACATAGTTATACAGTACATTTTAAAACATGCCTTTACAACAGTAACTATTAAAAAATACTATGTAAAAACTGGAGTTGTTAAAAATAAAAATAAAAAGATGCACAACTAATTGCAAAGTTGTGAGGAAGTTGCCCCTCAAAATCATTAATGTCATTGCTGTTATGCATTTTGAGCGAAAATGATTGCTGTGAAAAAGGTCATTAAAACAGGAACGCTTATGCCTCTGGCTCAGAAATGGTTGAATACTACAAGTACAGTAAAGTAGGCTATCAATGGGGAAATCATCCATCCATCCATCCATCCATCCGGAAGCACAAACTTCCCTCTCCCCAGAGAACGCGGTTTCCCTTCCCAGACGTGGGTCATCGGGGCCCCCTCTGGAGCCAGGCCTGGAGGCGGGGCTCGAAGGCGAGCATCTGGTGGCCGTGCCTGTACCCATGGCCCGAAAAGGCAACGTGGGTCCCCCTTCCCATGGGCTCACCACCTGTGGGAGGGGCCAAAGGGGTCGGGTGCGCAGTGAGCTGGGCAGCCCCTCTGTGATGTCATTTTCAGTTGGCAACAAGTGACAAAATTGCCGCCACCTAGGGTTCATGAAAACAGGTGTTTCACTCAAATTCCACAAGTGCAATATTAATCGGAATGTTGTCTATAGTGGAGGCAAATACAACATACAATTGTAAATATTTCATTAAGATCTGAAAACAAAAGAATTGTCCAAATGTAAGTAGTTAGGGGGTTTTGACTAATCCCTTACCGATTGATTAACTGATTTAAAAGTACTTTTTTGACTAACTCTATATCTCCCTTGCTGCATAGGTATGTGTTTTCTATATTTGTAGTACAATCAAGAGTGAAAAATAAAAGTCAACTCTTGTGACTATAGGAGTATCCGTTCTTATTATATCATTTGGGATACAGGTGCTATACGTGTTGATGCAAAAAGACCGCCTACTTCAAAGGGGAAAAACAAACCCTCATATTTTCTGACTTCCTTGTCTGTATGTAACAACTTTTTCGTCAGAAATTACAAAGAAGATTCATGCGCATGCGGGCTGCCATACATCATGCCCCCTTGTGTGGCGTTTCACACACACATAACCAATCAGCTGGCCAACCATCCTGTGAAGTGTCCTGTCAGGGTGCTGGGGCCAGTGGTAACGCAGCTGCCCACCCTGACCCGGACAAAAGATAGCACCCATACACTTTCTGACAACCAGATTAATGAAAGCCTATAGGAGCTTCTCTGTAGGCCCCCCCAAATGCCTGACGGAGATAGAATAGTCTAACCAGCGCCATTCATTACTGCAGGAGCAAAGAAAGAGCACACACAGCACTGACAAACTAGCTCCTTGTGAGTAATAGCTAAAGAACTCATAAAGGAATGCGCACACGTTTGTTGTGGATGCGGAGAATTGATGATTTTGCAATCAAAAGTGTAGGAAATACGACTTGAAATCAGTGTCTGTGGCCCTTCAGTGACACGCGCTTATTTGAGAGGCAGCTAGTCGGCTGCAAAGAGGCTTTTGATCAAAACCGCGCTGTTAATGTAAAGTAATGCTGTACATTCGTCTATGCGTGGAAAACCTGTTGGGAGCTAGGTGGGACACAAAGAGTGCAAGGCAGGCTCAAAATAAAAGACTCTGAATTTGTACTTTGGATGGAAAGTGTTACATTTTCTTCAGGCTGATGATTGTGCTCATTTGTGCGGGAGGCAACTGTTCTAAATGACTAAGACAAAGTTTCGAAAGAGGACGAACCAAGCAGTGACCTAACCTTGCTACAATGTGTCATATAAATGTTGCATTCATTAGCTTCCTGGGATGCCTCACATAAAGTAATACAAACACTGTCTCCTTAATACTCCCTCATCAAATGGTAGCTTTGTGTATGCAAGGACACACATTGCTCTCCCACTCTCTCTCTTTTTCTCTCCGTAACACACACAAGCACACACTCTCGAGCATGTGTATATAGAATGTATTTTAAATCACTCATGTGTAAACAGTTGCTGGTGTTTGCACAGGCCACCTGTTCTTCCTGGACACAAACAAAGCTTTTGGCGTAAGACGGGCTATGTTAACAGTGCGGCGTGCGTAGGGGATGCCTTGCGCAAGACAAGCCAATCCACATGGTGCGGGCCTGCATCAGATGGTCGGGCCCCCACAGGCCCGCTGCCAACTCCAACAGAACTCACACAGATCTGAAAGAATGGATCATTTTGGGTCGGTGACAGCACACTGACATGGTTTGTGCAACTTCCTGTCCCACAGTGCAAAAAGGCAGGCTCGCCCGTGTCAACTCCCATCGCCATTTTGTTGAACTCAGCGAGCGCCTTTGACTGCATTTGCATGATGTGAACGATGCTTCTTATTCGCAAAGTGGCAGCGAGATGGCGAAAATAGGGGAAACTGGAGATGTGTCGACTTTCGCTTGCCAAAGCACTCGGAGGCACTAAAACAAAAGACATTAAACGAGTCATCACAAAACCACAGCAGGAGTCGGGTAATGCCACTTACAGTATCTCATTAAGCTATGGCATCTACAGGAAAAAAAATGACAAACAAAGAGTATAATCCAAGGCACATTAACTGGGCTGATAATTCAATGAGCCCTCATTTGGCAGCCATCTTGCTTTCGTGATGGTCTTTTTTTTTTTTTCTCTTCTTTGCCGCAGCAACACACACACACACACACGCATGCATATTCGTCCTCCTCGACCCACCCCTCTCTCTTTCAAAAACAACAAAACATCCACCATTAGACAACGGGGTACCAACGTAATTAGAAAATGACTTCCTTTGCAATCCTAGCTAAGTAGTTTACACACTGTAATTACAGGGACAAAATCATCTTTTCATCATTCCACTGATTGAGCTCATCAACCCAGTGGGATCTTAGGACTGCGCTCAGGCAACATCTGGGCTAAGAGAATTAGCCCCTGAGTTGAGCAGGCGTTGCAAGGTGGCAGGCGACGTACGCCGGACAACAATCCATCGATTTCCTCTGAAGGAGGATTGTGCAAAAATCAGAATGGCAGAATTCAATTCAGTTCAATTAATACATTTGAATTTGAATTGACTCCACCCCACAGAATTGAATTTGAATGACAGGAAGTGGAATTAAATTCAATGCAGTTCAGGGAAACTCTATCTCATCACATATCAGTGGGAATGAGGAAGTGTACATCCTCATATATGTCACGGGTCAGCTTGGCAACATCACAACAAACTCAGAAAACATGTGATTGGTTGTTAACTGAACCCTGAGCAACTATGATATCATTCTCAGTCGACAGCAAAATGGCCGCCCCCTGTGATGGGTAAAAACAAGTGGATTTTGCTGCAAAACTCATATTCCACAAATGCAATATTATTATATTGTAAAGAACATTTTTGAGCTGTCTTCTCCTTTAAGAATTGTGCACCTTAAGACTTTACATTCATTGTTCAGTACACTTTAACTTTGCATCATGAATTTCTTTGAATTTCATGGAATTTCAATTATACCTCCTACAACTGGAATGTCAATTCTGCTTCCTCTTTGCCACCTCAATTCAAGGTCAAGAATTGAACTGGAATTTAGGGTTCATTCTCAATTCAAATATGAATTTCATACATCCTGTTCACGGTTAAAGGAAACCTGTGGCCTATCCCAACTAATGCTGCATTCGAGGATGGTCGGAAGTCGGACTTTTCCGATTTCAAACCAGAAAGTGTGTACGGGAATGCCCCTTTGAACTCGGAAATTGCACTTGCGAAGTCGGGGGGGAAATGTACCCCTAATTCACCGACGGACTACAATGTGACGTCACTCTACAATGGCGACCACTTTTGGAAACACAGACCGTGAATGGTAAAATACAATTTATTTGAGTACAAACTAGATAGTTTTCTTCATTCATAAATATTCGACATAACTTCACGTAACACAACATCCGTATCTCCCTGCATGAAATTATACGGTGAACTACTGAACTGTATAGAATGGTTACGAAATAAGATAAAAACAGCAAATGAAGCAAAATTGCGAGAAGGCAAGTTTGCTGGTGGTAAGAATGAGTTTGAGGACCAAAATAAAATAACTGTTTTTCACTATCCGCCACTTTGGTTGTTTACTTTCGCCTCGAATGCTTTCATGTCGGAAAAAACAAGTCGAATAAATCCGACTTCCGACTATCCTCGAATGCAGTGCAACTATTAGGGAAAGACACAAGACCAATCACAGGGCACGCACCAGCGTTCACATTCAACCGTGTGAACCGCTGCACTAACACCTGCGTCTTAAAAATGTGCGTCTTTCGGTAAACATGAAACTTTGGAGACCAAGGTCACCGCATAGCGACTATCTTGATATCACACCTCCAGTGGCCTATCACACTTTGACTCCCCATACTCCAAATTGTCAATAGGAGCACCAGCCCAACCCGACCTTGGCGCACACCAACTTGCCTTTTCATGAGAATCTCTGTTGATTCAAATTGTGTGTTTGCAGCCTTGACTTTCTAACAAACACGCATGGCGCTGAAGGTGAAGTGCCTTGTCGGCCTGTGTCCTATGTGCAGCGGCTCTGTGTTGGCAACAGAGGCAAGTGTTTAATGTGGCAGCTGTTAGCCTCGTGGATTTTCACTAATCACTCTCTCCTGATTACTCTGATGAGTGTATGATGCTCTTAAAAAATCAACCCGCAGTGGAAATAAAAAAAAAAAGAAAAAAGAAAAATAATTATCATCATCTCCCTAAGTAGTGCAGCTGCACCCGCCTGCAATAATTACAACTAGAACACAAGCGGCTTCTCCCATCACTTACAACCACTTATTATTAGAGGTAACGTTAATTGGTGCGGTGGTGGGTGACAATTCTTCACGGGGCTTGTCGTAAAAAGCCAAACCTTGAAAGTTACAGCACATTAGTGGTCTTCAAGCCAGGGTAGGGTATTAAACATTGCACGCAAGAAGCGCCAATAGACCGAGCCGGGGGGGTTGTAGCCGCCCTATCAGTAGCCCCTTGGTTGCACGGCTGCTTTGCCCTCGCTTCACCCTTCCCCCACTCCGGGTATCAGCCTGGCAGAAACAATTAACATTTTCATAAAAACAATTCCCTGCCTCCAATAGTCCGATGTAATTTGTTTTCCATCTCTGTTCATTAATCATTGTTTAAATCGGTGAGCCATCCCCTCCACTCTGCCATCTGCACTCAGCTGTGTTACAGATATGACACCTTCCGCCTTAATGGGAGCTGACAGCCAGGAGAGGAGGCCTGTGGAAAATAGCTTCCTGCATGTGCACTTCCACCTCACATAGTGCCAGCAGGTGAGAAAGGGGGTATCTAATAGCTTCTGATTAGTCTCAAATGCAAACACGTTGCAGCCGACAGCACGCAACACTTACACTTCTGTATTTAACACCGTGTGAAAAAGATTGCAACGGTGAAAGGGAGTGAAAGAAAAGTCATACACTAATAACAATACACACCACATTTTTGCCAAAGTTCTTTAACGTTTTTTTTTTTTTCTCCCCCTCTCTCTCCTCTAGTTAAATTAGTGCAGCGCTCCTACAATATGCTATTGTTTTCCTGGAATTGGGAGCAAGGTTATTAATTATTCACTGTTGTGTTCTCATATCATGGGGCTATGCTTTTCACTGTATTGCCTCATAGATCAAATACTTAGGGCCATGGTACTCGGGCGAATTTCACGAGGCTAAATCCTAAAGATATTATTATTATCACAAAGCAGTCGTTTGGGAGATTAAAAGTTTCCTGAAGAGTTAGAGTGGCTAGAAAAGGTTAAGATGCTCTCTGTAATGTTGCCACAGTATGGGAAAGACAAATAACTTAGTGATTTTAAGCCAAGAGTCTAAACAGCTTAGGCATTTGTTTGGCGAGAGAAAATCCGACTCAGTGAGGTGCCAAAAAGTTCATCTGGCCTGTTGATTTCAGCACGGATTACTGCTATTCAAATCATGTGCCCTGTGTTCAAACAAGTGTGACTGTCAGGGGGGAGAAAGTTGCCAAGCCCAGCTTTTGTCATGTACGCTTATGTGAGTTTACTGCGGCATAATGAGAAAGAGGCTGTGATGATACACTTTCATGCCCTCCCTCTCCGCCCATTTGCCTAATTTTCTCATCACTTTCAAACCGCACGCAGTTTTTTAAGATTTAAGATTTTAAGATTTAAAGGCCATCAGAAAGAACTTGTAGCTTCTCTTTGAACACAATAAATTATGTCACATGCCTTATTTTTGGGGTTGCCACAACTCTTCTAACAAGGGCAACGGTAGCAGAGTAAATGATGTGCATATTCAAAGCTGAATATTTCATGTTGATTGATCGCACTGACTTCCACCCACCTGCTCCTCCTCCTGTCCCACTGGAGCTGGCATGAGGAGAATTCAGTAATTGAGAGGAGCAGAGCGTGGTCTCCCTTTGCTCATATATGACAGATGGGGCATCATCGCTTCAAAGGAGAGCATTTGGAAACAGGAGGAAGGGGGACAAGAGGCTAAGGGGGACTTTGAAAAAAGGGGGCTGTGCCACCCTGTACAGGTGACAAGGGTGGAGAGGGGAACACTTAAAACATGTCCCTTCAAAAAAATAAAAAATAAATAAAAATACATTTACAATAAAAAACAAACGTGAATTTGGCATGTAGCCTATGTCAGAATGCTTGTTTAAAGCACACTTGAGTTAAACTTGACTAAATGACACAAAGGCATAGCAATGTAGTTAAAAAAAAAAAAACAACAACTGTGGTCGCATGTTTATAATTGTGTGGGCACCCAAGAGTACACAGACAGTTGCAGAAAGATTTTTTTAAACTACTTGCTACAGGCACATTTCCTTTGTAAGTATACGTAAAGTCACACACTTTTTTATAAGCTAGCAACTTGATGACGAGTCTTACCTGACTTGGACAGGTGGCGTCCGCTGAGGGATGGATGGCTGGATGATGAGCGCTGGACGCTTTACCGCGAAAGAAAAGGCGGAAGTCAGCGAAAGAGCGGGAGAGATTTCCCCTAAAAAATAATAATAATAACACAACAAACAATAAAGTCTTCTCAATGAGGGCGCAGTACTAAAGCACTCTTCGCCCCCTCTTGTATTTCCGTCGGAGAAGAGGAGGTAATGAAATGTTCCAAATGGACTCGGGATAGTTGTGTCGACGAGCCGTGTGTCTCCCTCATCTGGACGCTGACGTGGAAGTGGAACAGACGTGCGCCGTGCGTAAAAATGTGCGGCGGCGCGTCCTCCGCGCCTCATCCATCCCCGCTCACATGCGTCTCTTTGAATACATAATGGCCTATTATGCGTGTCACATTTGATAAGGCGAAGATAGAAATTGGACGCTCAATGAAACCTTTGCAGCAAAAAAAATAGGCGGGATTATGCTACTTGCGATATGTGATATTGGAGCTGTCAATAACGGAATAAAATTAGAAGAAGCTAATTAAACGGTACGGGAAAGTGTGTGCTTGAATATGAATCTGACCTTGATTAATATTGTTGTGTAGAACGTGTTTTTGTTTTAGTGGCCGATCCTCTTTACTGGGCAACAAAAACGTTCTCGTAATTTCTTTAAAATACTTAACTCTTGACTGACGGCAGGTGCAGATCAGTAACAAAGTACAAATACTTAGTGACTGTACTTAAGTCTGTTTTTCATGACTGTATTTTTCAGATTTAGGAGCTCTTATAGGGTGTTCAAACTGCTGTGCAAGCTTGGTCAACTAGGTGCAAGTGTTTACTGGAGAATGCATATGTCATATAAAAAGAAAATGCATGACTTGAATGCAAAGAGTGAAATGATGCGTTTGACCCATGGTCCGGGTGAACATTATAAAATAAAGCCTATGACTATTGCAAGCTTTCTGTTCAAAACATTTAAAAACGCTTTAGGACTTAAAATACTCTGACTCTTTATATAAGAATAAAATTGTACAACCACTGAGTTAAGCTTTCATCTTTTCAGAACTCATTTTCTGCTACCCTTGCAGTGCCAGCTTGACAGGTGTGTCAGTTAACATTGTTTCCTCTTCCCTTTAGTTTCTGCTGTGCTGTCTAGGTTTTGGTAAGGGTCAAACGACTTTTAGGCTAAAGTTCAGCCAAGTCAGTGTTTCTTCAGCGGAAGTTGGGTCACAGTAGAAGCTTGGTCGGTAGTTGGGGCAGATGCTTGGTTGGTCGATGGAGATGGACAGGGACGATCAATTATTGTGAAGGTTGCAAATTCACGTTCCTTACATTTTTGCATGGCCAATAGTTTTCCCAATAAAAATCAAATTTGTGCTGGTGCATTCAAGTCAAATTTAGCTTGTGGTAAATCTTATAATATCATGAACGTTACAACTTACCTCAGTTTGTTACAATTGTCCCTGACGGTATTAGAAATGAGCTAACTTGCCTTGGAGCTGATTACCGCAAACAATCGCAATGAAATCTAGCTAAACACAGACACATAAACAACATGATGTACTGTTTGATGAGCTGACCTACAAAGCATATAAATCACTTCTTTTTTTTTAACCTCAAAATTTTGTTTTCAAATCAACAGATTAGAAGCAGCATCAATGGCCTTATTCATTGCCAAACACATTGTTTTGATAGCATAAAAGTCAAACCAATGCTGGGCCTTGGTTTAAAACAACAACAACAACAACAACAAAATGTGACATATTTTTTCTTTTTCTTTTCAGCATAAGCACCATGTAAGATCATAAAACAGGGAAACTAATGTGTATGTACAGTTTTTCTTTCTTTCTTTTTTCTTCTTTTCTTTATTATAGGGCCTATGAGAACAGGTTGGGGAAACTGGGGCTTGATGTCGCACTATTTACACTTTTAGTTTTACGGAATCAACGCATCACATATAAACAAAATGTGTACCAGATTTAAGACCAAAGTCTCTGTTATATATTTGGTGTTTATGTGATTTTCACATTTTGTGTCAGTGCAGAATAAGCAATCAAATAGAGAGTGCGAACATGTGACACGTCCCACCGTCGGATAAGATATAGCCTTAAAAAAAGACATAATTATGTGTTTTGTTGCTGCCGCTGTTATTTTACAAGTGAACACTGAATTCAGTCAAAGAAATCACTGAGCTTGAAAATTTCATTGAACATGGGAAAAAAAAAACGTTAGCATGAAATATTATGAAACATGCATCATAGTGCTCAGCCTCAAATGCACAAGACTGAAAATTCAATTTGAAACTGAATTTAAAAACAAAAAACTCAAAAGAAAAAAGGGGGAAAAAACATTGGTTTATTATGAAACTTAAACCCATCCATCCATCCAATTTTTTGACCGCTTATTCCTCACAAGGGTCGCAGGGGGTGCTGGAGCCTATCCCAGCTGGCTTTGGGAAGTAGGCGGGGTACACCCTAGACTGGTCGCCAGCCAATCGCAGGGCACACAGAGACGAACAACCATCCACACTCACAAGCACACCTAGGGACAATTCGGAGCGCCCAATTAACCTGCCATGCATGTCTTTGGAATGTGGGAGGAGACCGGAGTACCCGGAGAAGACCCACGCGGGCACGAGGAGAACATGCAAACTCCACCCAGGAAGGCTGGAGCCTGGACTCGAACCCAAGACCTCAGTACTGGGAGGCAGACGTGCTAACCACGAAACTTAAACCAGTCCTGAAATATAGACATAGTGGCAACAACAAATGGAAACTTAAAACTGAGAAACAAATTTCCTCACTAGTGACCAGTCTGACCTATCATCCGAAATGCAATTCTGATTTCTGGCACGTGTGAGGTTCCGATTTGCATAGGTGCAATTTTCATAGCCATTTTCTTTTTATAACTAACCCCAAAATGACAGACATGTTGCCCCAAACTACCATGTTTGCTAATACTAGCTCTAGTTTAGAAGCCCAAATCTCTCCTCGAACAAGTCCACACATATCATTGCTAGAATTTTTATCTGGAATACACTTATTTCAAGTTAGCTAGCGATTGTCTTCTCAGAAAGGTCACAACCCCTGACCATGTAAAGGAAGAAAGGAAGAAAACTACTATTTCACTTTTTAGCTGCACCCTCTGGTGGAGAAAATAACTGCAATGTGACAACGTGCATGTGACAGCAAGCATCCCCATTTTATATAATTAGTGAACAATTAACAACAACAATAACAAACATAAGTATCGTTTTGTACTTCTGCTTGTCACCTCTTTTGAGTGAACCCAAATTTCTATCTGACGGCTAGAAAAGTGTTTAATTGTGTGTAAATATTTGCTTTAGGGGAGTGAGCTGATAATTCTAAATCAAATGAATGCTACGACCACATACAATGTTATGTGTTAATAAATGTTTTTGAGACAGTAAATTGAATTTTTGCGCTGTATCATTTTGCGACCCCAATGATTGAGATGGCACACACAAAATTGGGTAAACAACTGAATGTGATCAAATAATAGATTATCTAAAAACAATATTATTACAAAATACAGTGATAATGTTTTTGTGCCATGGGGTCAGAGATGTATTAGTTTAACAATGATTTTATTGTGCAGAGTGTCTCAGACAAATCATAAGAATATTTTGGAACTTCTCAGCAGATGCAGATAAGAATCAATGTAGAGAATTTTTATTTATTTTTTTAGAAGGCGAGGATAAATAGGATAGAAAACATCTCAAGGACAACACTCCATTGGATCCCTGAAGGAAAAAGGAAAAGAAGAAGAACAGAATAGTAGTAGAACTAAAAGCTTGGAACAAAAAATGGCAAAGCATCCAGCGACGAGCCCAAGACAGACAGGGTGGAGATTTATTGTTGCCCTATTTGTCAGTATGGCCAAGCACCAAGAAGAAAGTAGAGTTATTGATGCAGCTCTTGTATTTGATCTCATTAGATGGAAAAAAAAAAGTGACTTATTTAATTAAAACTCATTCACTGCCAGTCATTATAGAAAATTTTTACATTTCCAATACTCACGTGATATTACATTCAATAATTATATATAAACCGAATCTACCAAATAACAGAATAGACTCCCTACTTTTTGTCCCGTCCCGTTCTTTTATAATTGACAGCAGAAAAATGTAGGTTTGCCAAAATACAGCCATTTCTCCCATGGACTCTGAAACTGTGTTTATTTCCTATAAAATGGGGCAATGATGTCATCTACCGGTGGTTGGGCATCAGTAAAGTTGTTTCCAAGTTTGATATTTACAGTGGAGCATGCTCAGATTCGCCCCCATTTAGCACCGCTCTAAAAAATACAATTGACAAGTATACTTGTCAAAGGCAGTGAATGAGTTAAGAGAACATTGCAGAAATCTATACTTACCTTATAGACAGGTTGTAGCTCACCCGTGAGTTGAGTTATGAAAAGTGTGGTGGAGAAAGTGAATGGCTGGACTATGAAAAAGAGCAGCAACATTATGTCATTTGCAGTTGTTTGTGTCTGCATAAAATATCAGCATTTCAGCCTACAAGAAATCCACTCGGAACTTGAGAAACATACAAGAGGCATACAAGTCTCTCTCTGCTGAATGTAATGCTGTGTGGAATAAAAGTAGCAAGTCGACCACAGCACATGATGGCAAATTACAGTTTTTCTGACCCACTCAGACCCGTTTGAGAGATCTTTTCTGCCCTGGAGGGAGGGTTGTACACATTCAAAAAGAGCACGAAGATAAAACAATTTGCAATGCATACACAAAGGTGAATATAAATATGTTTAGTTGGCAGAATTCACTTTGTTTTTGTCACCATTGCTGACATGTGAGGTGAATCCACCTGTTGAAATTCATTATAATCAAACAAGTACCACTGATCGTCACACTCATCTGAATGGGATGACATTTCTTCTCCACATTTAGCCCAGTGCAGTGCTCACCGCACTCAGGAATGGTTTAAGTGATCTCAGTGATCTCAATCAGTGATCTAACCCCCCAATTCCAACCCTTAATGCTAAATGTCAAACAGTGAGGCCCCATTTTTAGTCTTTGGTATTAACCAGTTAGGGATTGAACCCATAAACTCCACTTGGCCTGAGCTAGTAGTAAAGTTTTCAACGAGCAATAAGGAAATGAAAGGTGGACTCGTCAGACCACAGCACCCTTCCAGATGAGCTTGGGCCCATGGAAGCTGGTTTTTGATCCTGTTCAGCTTTCGTGTTGCCAAACAGAATTTACTACTTTTTGAAGGTGGAGTGACAAACTGTGTCAAATGACAATTGTTTTTTTTGAAGTACTCCTTAGTGATGACCATTTTTAATGCAGGGCACCATCACCTGGGTAATTGAAGGCCACAGGCATTCAACGTTAACATGCATACATTTCTTCAGATTCTCTGAATATTTTAGATTTTATGTACCATAGGTATGGAAATCCCTATATTTAATTGCAATTTTACATTAACAAATATTTATGAATTAAATTGCTTGATTCAATTGAATGTAGGTTGAAAAATATTTGCAAATCTCTTATTTTTACACATGACCCAACTTCACTGGAATTGGTATTTGTATATTTTGGTCAATTTAAATCAAAAACTAGTCATCATTTTCCCCCCACTTACTACTTTAATAAAGTATTTGTAGGACTACCTTTACTTGAGCGTTATCACTAAAGTTACAGTTCTTGAGTAAATATTTTAGCTAATTATACCCACCTGATTATCAGGATTTCTTGAGCAAACATAGAATTGGCCAAAACGTTGTTGAAGTTGAGTCTTTGCACTGATTTTGCATGTAGAATGATGAAAATCTG
Organism: Festucalex cinctus; assembly: GCF_051991245.1. Lineage (NCBI taxonomy): Eukaryota > Metazoa > Chordata > Actinopteri > Syngnathiformes > Syngnathidae > Festucalex > Festucalex cinctus. Next base: position 21,313,228 of record NC_135413.1, on the reverse strand, counting down.
TGATATCACCCTGGATATTAGGACGATTAATGGATCACCTGAGCATGTTCCCCGACTTCCACCTGAGGCTCATTAGTGGCGGAAAAAGCAACACTCGCTTTATAGGCTGCACGTGTGAATGCTGGAGTTACGTAACACTTAGTTAAAAACTATATTTGGTATTACAGACTAAAATAAGCAGAAATAGCTCTTCGATGTCCTTGACATTTGCAGGTTTGGCTCCCCCTCTCAAGCCCAAGCACCCGTCTGGATAACAATACCTGTTTGAATCCATAATCACACAACATTTAAAAATCCCCCCCTAATCCCTGAAATGTAGATTTTGCGCGTTTCATCCCAGTTTATGCGCTCATTTTCTTTGAAAAGTAGTTCTGCTCTGTTTGAGCATACACCTTCGAAGATTAACCTACATTAAGACCATTGATCTGTGTCTCACCGGCACAACGTTAGCATGTTAAGCATTGCCTAATCTGTCTCATGCTACCTGGATTTTCATCTTGGTGAAATAATCCACAACCAAGAAAAATAAGGGCCGAGTCACCCCAGGATCTGTTTAAAAGCTTCTTATCAGAGACCTGCACTCCCACCGTTAAAAGTAAAAAGGGCAATGATATAGCCTTTCAAGCTCACAAGCTACGGATTTAATCAAAGCAGCTTGGGATAAAGTGAAGTTTGGTGGTTTGCGCCAGAGTTCAAGTGCATGTCCGAAAACAATACAAATTGAGTCCACACCCGTGGATCAGGTCATGTCTGAGGAATTTTCCACCTCAAAAGCATTAAAAGGTGGTTTAAGACATATGGAAATGCCATTTAGTAATAGAAAATAAGAGCTAGTTACACAACATAGACCTATTTAAAGGATTAAAGAACAATGTGGATTACATCAATTTGGAATTGTGAAACTTAAATCTTAGAAATAACTACAATAACAAGAGATCATGAGTCTTTACTTTTCCTAGTCATATGAGCCCCAATCTTTTCTTGCTTTGTTTGAAGGGGACATAATCGTAAACTGCACTTTAATTGTGCACTTGTTGTCACTGCTTCTCTTTAATCTTTATCTTCACACAAACACTAGCTTTTAGGTAATATTTTTCCATGTAGAGTTTGGATGCGGTTTTATTTTGAAGTGCAGACATGAGAAAAAAAAACAAAAAACTGGAATGGGCTTTGCTAGGTCACTTGTGGCAATATCAGTTAACTGTTTACATTCAGAATCAACCCTGTGAACCTGACATACTATTATTATTATTATGATGCAGCATTAACATCAATTTAGTTCCTGACAATTCCTCACATAGGATGAGCTGTCTGCAAACAATCCAAGCAAGGATCCAATCAGGTGAACTGAAAGATAATTTCTGTAAGGAAAAAAAAAAAAGTAGGGAAAATGACTTGAAACAAAATCATTTATTTTCCTTTTCCATTAATCCTTTTTTTTTTTTTTTCTCACCATAAAGCTAGTAAGAAACCAAAGGTATACAATACGCACATTCATAAAGAAGGTCGAGAGCAGGAGAAATGTGAGCTATAGCTGGCACATGATTTGTAATACATAGACCTAAGAACCAAAGCTTAATCAATAGAAAAAATAGAACCTAATGACAAGCATTAAAGACATATTCACCACTTAAAATGTTGGTTAACCTTTATACCGACAGGCAGTGTCTGTTTAGAGGGGGATTGAACGATGGTAAGCGCGTAAAGAAGAGTGAAAGATGTTTTGTGATTTGTACTGGAGGAGGGGGATCATTTCTGCTGCATCCTGGCAGCTTTGAACTTCGACACTCGTTTTACAGGCTGCTGAGGAGCCTCCACGTCAGGAGCGACTTCCTCCAGTTTCCGCTCCATGATGGTTGGCAGCGCCGGAGGACCGATGGTGAGAAAGGGAACAGCCAAGGGCATCGAGTCTTTTTCCACCACCGTGCCCGAGAAAGCCTGGACAACAAAGAAATAAAACATTGCAAATTGTCTGTTGATATGACTTGCTGATAGAACAACATTCTAACTTTAAGATGCAGACCCAATTTAATTCTCGTCCAACTGTTAGGACAATCTGTAATTTTTTTTCAGTCTGACAACTGTTAACATGCTTCAGAAGAAACGTGAGGGATTTGTCACTGACATGGTACTGTAAAATCAGCTCTACAAGTACCCTTACGACTTGGCTAGAATACAAAGAAATATTCCTTTGAAAAGTAGAAAAAAAAAAAGGTATCTTCAAGAAAGAAAAAAAAAATGATTTGTTGAGAAATGTGCAAGCAAGCAAGAAACAAATTTGGACAAACTGAAATACACGCTCCTCCATGTTTCCACCAAGCAATACAATTTGCTTTAAAAAAAAAACAAACAAAAAAAAACAAACAAAAAAACAAAAACAAAGACAGATTCTTCCTGTCACAATTTAATTCTGATCTCAAATGCAGTGGTGTCGAAATATAGAACCAGACCAATGGCCGCACATCAACTAGTCGACAAAATTTCTGAACCATCACTCCTTATAAACTCATTAATTACTCACCTCAACTTTATTTATAAAGCGCTTTAAGAACAGGCATTGCTGTCCATGACAGAAAATTTGTAAATTAAATATTAAAAGTTCTTAACTAATAATTGAAGGACACTAAAGATGCTGCATGAGGGAGGGCAGTCCTTTCTCAAAGTTTTAAAATTGGTTCAAACAAGTAAGAACCTAAGTTTACTGCCATACATTATATATAAATAGAAAGCATGTGTAATACTGCATGAAAATGTTCCTTACAATTGATATATTCTGATATGCGTTTATATGATCAAATATTCGGGTTGGGAGTACGTAAGCTTAGGGGCTTATTTGATTTTTTTTTAAAACCTCAACATGAGCATGCTCTGGTTTTGTGGGTGTTTACATGGCCTTGTACAATCTGAATACTGCATTGCTAATATTATAGTTTTGAAAAGGTTATTGACCGCATGACTAGATGCTTCAAATGGAGAGTGAGAGGTAAGCTTTATATGTCATATCCATGCATCCAACCATCCATCAGCGTATAAATTCAATCCCTTCACGATAATAGCATAATGTAAGAGACTAAATAAACTCGTGTAAAAATTTGAATTATTTACAAATGGAAAGCTATTATTTTCTGTTAAAAGATCATTGTCAGATTTATTCTTTTACCAGCTTCTCAAATTTTTCATTTTCATGTTAACGTCTGCTTTTTCATCTCTTTATGTATATACCGTAGGTTTGACAAATATGCGAAGTGGATTTAGTAAACAACAAATAAATAAATAAAAATACAGGGTCATTTTAAAAACGTATCGTGTAGTTCAAAACTCAATACAACTCAGCATTTCATGGTTCAAAAGAGTGCAAACCAATGTAACACAGCTGATCTAAAAAAATAAATAAAAAAAAACATCAACATACTACATACTTTAAAATTAATTATAATACACACTTTGTCCTGACCGACGTAACTGATTCATTTCCGGTTTTGGGTGTGTGTGCTTTGTGTGTAGCTGTTCACTGCTCTCTAGACACTAAATAATTATATAATAGTTAATTTGATTCTCAGAACTGGTTGTCATCCGCTTTAAGGCAGTTCCAGCTGCAAGTCTGTGGAAAGTGTACTGTACACCTAAGCACTCTTTCACATTAGCTTGGTGATCTCTCTTCTTGCACGGTGTGTGGCAATGCTTCACTGCTCCTCGTCCACCTTTTGCTGTAACAATGCTTATTACATGTGTAGCTTATTTTATTTATTTTTTTACCGCCGAGTCAAGGAGTACCATAGTTAGTTGGATGCGAAGATCCACGTTTGCCTTGTTGCAAAGCAAGTTAGCTTAGTGCCTAGCATTCCACCCATTTGAGCGGTTAGCAAAAAAAGGAGGAGGAGCAGCAGCTCCTGTGCGACGTCATGAGCAGACTGGTTTGCGTGACGTCTCAAGAACAGGATGTCGCTCCAGATTGATCTCTGGGCCATTTTGCCGCTTGCGGTTGGCTGAAAATTACATCACAGTGCCTACCTAAGTAGTGGATTCAGCTTGTGAATGTCACATGACAGGTGAGCTGTGATTGGTCATTACCTGAGGCTTTCGGCACTGTGATGTGCCGTTGATGGCATTTTAGCCCGTGCGATGTTCCAAGCAGGTTGTTCAGAGTGATTCATACATTTTGAGAGCAACTGTCTTTTGTCTTCTGCCAAACCTTTCAACGTGGGAAACTTTTGCTCGCAAAATTCAGCCTCTTTGGAAATTCCTGGTTGATGTTTGCATGGAGTGAACTGAAGTGCCACTAAAGTGCTCTAACATATAACGCGGAAGGGCTTGCCATTATGTTCAACAACTGTGTTCATTTCATATTTTTGTATTGTTGTGCAATTTTTTCCCTCCCATTTGAGAGCGAACTTGGTAGGCCCACAGTACGCAACATTTTGTCATTTGGTCCCAAAGCACATGCGTGTGAGATGCACGTACCTGACAAATTTAATCCATTCCATCACCGCGCTTTTATCACACTATACTAGCTCTGTGTGAAAGGTCCGTGCAAGACATGCCCAAATTTGGAAGTGCTGATACGGCAGCCTACCAGGAAGCAACAAGTGAGGCTTTCCCATTGGTTTAGAGAAGATGTTGACCGTATTTCGTCAAAATGTATCTTTCATTGTTACAAAAGAAAGCCTCGTCTTTGAGCATTTTAATACAGGAGCAGTAGGAAAAATACATCTTTCATTGTTGATAAATGTGCTGTATTTATCAAGGCCTGTAAATAGGTTGGCCAAAACAGCCCCTCTTATTGGAAACTCTTTCTTAAATCGAGGTGACTTGCCATCATGGCAAACGTCCCATAGCCCCGCCAAGACTTTGAGGCACTACTGCAATGAAAAGGATCACCAAATCATTCATCTAAAAACACAGCTTGGTCTACTTTACCTCTAATTGTCCTGCAGGATGTGATGGTATTCCCTTGGAGCTATCCTCCTCTGTAAGGCTGTCGCTGTTGTCACTGGGTGTGCTCTCATCGTGGCTGAAAGTGCGGCCCATCATCCCCCGTTCGTCCATGTCTGCCGCGCTGCTCTCGCTTGTGTCACTGCACATGCTGTTCTCGCGGCTGCGTGACTTCAGAATGGACTTTTTAGGAATGGGCTCTCCATTCTTCACATCCACAAACAACCTGATGGGGAAAATATGCTTACAAAAACTCAATGTGCCCTAAATAATTGCACTAAATGTAGTTTATTTCACATCCCAGGCATGCTGGCTGTACCTGTAGATGTCTGCAGGTGTTTGGATTTTGTGAATTTCATGGTGAGAGTGTCCGTTTTGGTGACCGTTTTTCTTTTTCCGCTTTGAATGTTCCTTCAGTTCTTTCCGTTCACTGAACTTTAAAGTGGTGTTTTTACTTGTGTTGATTCTCACCTAAAGCAAAGAGGGATTTGGATTTTGCCTGGGAACTAATTTCCAAAACAACGGTCCAGTTATCACACTGACCTTCTTGGGCTCAACTGTGTGGGAGAAATAAATGGTCGGCAGATTGTAGTGCTCCTCGTCGTCTTCTTTCATTTCTCCACTGGGGGGCGCATTATTTTGGGGTTTCAGACAAAGTCCACTCACTGGAGGAGGAGAGTCTGTCTCATTCTGCTCCTCTGATGAAGAGGAAGATGAAGATGTGTCCTCACCGCCAACATCTGCGCTATCAGACAAGCTAAAGAAACAAACTGCAATAAACGGCCAGGAAAGAACATACCACTGTCAGTGAAAAAAACAAACAAAAAAACAGTTATGGTAGCATACCTGTTGCGCTCATTTTCTAGCTCCTCGATTTTCTCAAGTTCATCCAATCGAGCCCACAACTCCTCCTGGGTCATGAAACTCTTTGTGCTCCCATGTTGTTGGACCTCCTCCCCACTGCCTTCATTTTCCTCTTCCAAATCCAACACAGTTTCCAGTTTTGGCTTGGAATTTGGCCTGTGAGCCACTCTACGCTTTCCTGAACAAAAAGCACAATTTCAGTTTGATTTCAATTTGTGTATAATTCACCAATGTGCTGGCAGACAAAAATGATACCTTTTGTGACAGTGGCCTCATTTTTTCCAACCACTTCTCTGATGTCAACATAGTCCCCTTTTTCCTAAAACACAAGCGTAGTCTGTAATTGTATTGCCTTTTAGAAAAGTTTTTAATTCTACGATGACTTTAACGTAAAGCAACGTACATTTACAATATTTTCCCAGTCCTTCACCATTCCTACTTTCGTTTCAAAGTTTGTCATGGTCTTGGATAGGCCGCAAAGTTCATTCTTTACATCTGGAACAAAAGGTTTAGAGCTATTAAATGAGCAGTGTGGTTGATGGTGGCAGACTGATGAAATGTTAAGTATAAACATTGCTGTGGGGCTCGGAGAATTAAGCTAAACATTTAACAGAATGATTGAAATGCTTAAAATCCTCTGCAAGTGGAGGAGGGAAATTATGACACTAAACAGTACAAAATATCCTCTGGCCCGAATACCACTCCGGATCATTAAATCTTCACAACAATTAAGCCCTTTTACAAAACGCAAGCAGAGAGCCCTTGTTTCCATGGCAATGGGGAGCCCCTTCAGTGTGTGCATCAAGTGGAAGTGAGAAAAGGTCAAACACAGAAGGCCTGACAAGTCCATCGCTGTCTGACACATTTCAGCTCGCTATGTTTGCGTTACAGTACTTAACTCTTTAATAGGGGGCCAGGCAGGGGCATGAGATTTGGGGATACATCGGGGAGGGCGGGTTAACAGAGGACTGGATGGGCTGTGGCAGGACGTTTCTGCTTCACTAAACACTCTTATCATTATTATCATCAAAGACTGTCACATGCACCCCATTCTATTCATTTCACTTTGATGAGTGGCAGGAAAAAGACAAACATTATTATTCTCTATTTCATTGAACCTATTTCATTGACGCAAAACAAAAACAAAAGAATAGACAAACAAAAAAATAAAACACTGACAAAGAAGGTTGTGGTACGAATTTGGAATTACAGCAAATACATGGTATACAGTACACAAGCTTTATGTTAAAAAAAAAATAAAAATATTTAAAATACAGCCTTCATGACATATGTCAAGAAGATTGGCAAAACGGGTAAAGTTCCTTAGGGGCTATAAATTCATAACACACTACCAAATTCGGTAAATGTATTTATCTGTGATCTGCACCCATAAAGTCGAGGAGCAAGTCCTAACACCCAGTCGATTACCTTTCACATCTGGTCAAAACTTTTGGCACTTTTTAGTCATGCATGGTGATTGCCCAACACTTTGATGTGGTAACATTAGTGTGTAAGAGATCATCAGGTATGACACTGTCAATTATAAAATCTTCTATTTGCTATAGAAATAAGTAACCAATAATCTTTGGTCATCTAACTATGCCAGCAACCTATATTGACAATCACAAAAACTTTATGCTCATCCTCCACTAGCATTCACACAACAGAAATGTTCAAATAAAAAGGCACATATGTCACAATTAAGTGAATTTGTGAGTAGACAAGATCATTAGTTTAGTGCATAGTCATACCCTAACTTGAGTGTTTTGATCAACAGTACCACTGTGGGTGATGTAACAGTGCCCTCTGCTGGGTACAAAATAGTTTTTAGACAGAACTGTGCCAATATTGTCATAGAGCTGTGTCACAAGACTTTTTAAAAGGAGACTCACACTTCATCCTGTGGTCGACAATTTTCTCAGCCTGCTTGGCGGAGCACTTAGCAAACCAGTTGTCACCAAGCAGCACAGTGACCTCGTTAGAGTGCACCAACTTCCCAGGCATAAAGGCCATAGGGCCAAACGGCACCTGTTCAGAACAGGGATAGAAAGACAGCAAGAGTCAGTGGTTCTCAACCGCGGTCCTCGAGTACCCCTATTCAGCTAATCCGCAAGCTCTGCATGGAAGCCTGATAATGATCCTCAGCTGTGGTGGCTGAGGGATACATGGAAACCAGGCTGGATAGGGGTACTAGAGGACCGGGGTTGAGAACCACTGGTCGAAAAGAGACTAACGCTCACCATGATGTCATAAGATAGCCTATCTGGAAGAGTTTGGAGACGTTCTTTCAGGGCTTCATAATCACCAGAGACCTTTTCCCTAAAGATTCAAGGACAAAGAAGTAGTAAATTGTGCAAAAAAAAAGGTAATCATTTAAGTCACCTATGGTATAGACATTTTGTACCTTAATCATGGCCACACAAGATGGCAAATTCATTTAAATTAGCTGGCAACAGACAGGTTTTCTAGGTGCAGCTTGTACTCTAATCGTCCATGTTACTTCCCCAGGTAAAAACAAAAAAAAAAAAAAAAACAAACAAACAAAAAAAAACACTCAAGCACTTAACACCAAATGTACTTAAGCTATATTATGTGGGTTTAAAGGCAATGTGCACATAAATAAAGCATATCATAGATAGAATTGTCATTCTAAAACATCCAACCAGCCAAGCAAACAATGCTAACTGTGGTATTTTAAATAATCAATTATTTTATAAGTTACATTTAATAGATTTGCCAATGATTTGGTATTACTGCTGTATTAGCTAGCTCACTAAGCTCAGTGGTGTGCTATATATTTTCTGTGGGCCACCTACAGCCAACTCCATTCTTTAGGATATTCCCATTTTTAAAAGTCCTGTAGTATTTATTACATTAATTTAGGATTATTTCCCCCCAAATTTGTTAATTAAAATGTCATCATTCAATTTTCTATTTTTTTTTTTATTTCATTATATTTCAAATAAATTAATATTATACAAATAAAAACTAAATTTACAACTTGTGTTTATTTGAATAAACATTTGGTGAAAGATTTGTGATTAAATTAATTATAATACAATGAGTTTATGACAATTATTTAAAAAAAAATAACACACATTTTATATTCTTTTATAATCATATGTGGCCTTAGAGCACAAATGTTTGCTAAAAGGATCAACAAAGTATTTATCTACCTACCTTAGGCTGAATAGGGCTGTTTTTTCATGATTTTACCTCTTCTGATCAAGGATATCAAACACCCGACAATTTTATGTCTTGTAAGATTATGCTTATATCTAAGGCTTGTTAAGAGCGGATTTGTCACCTTAATAGCGACAAAGAAGCTGACTGACCAATGGGCAGCCTCCCTGTCTTATTTGTATACCAGGCCTACCATAAGGCCTAATTATTGCTGCCCAAAATGGCCACCATATAGCAAAGCTGCTATATAAGAGAGAATTTTTCAAGACTAGAGCGGTCAAATGATTACATTTTTAATCAGATAATCACATTTTAGAATTGTGATTAATCATATAGTTAAAAAAGGCTTTTTATTAAATCATCATTTTTTTTGGCCGCCAAATTTGAAGAGCACTTGTTATGTATTAATGCTTTTGACATTTAATGTTATGAGGATGTTTCACTTTTTTTTTTTATCCACTGCACTCTCTCATCCTCCTCTTTTTCTATAAAGTTAATTACTTGCATAATCTAAAATGAATGAAAAAGACCCCAGTTGTTTGACATGAACAAATATTCTGAAAGTCATATGCAAATATTTATTAAATGCTTTACTTTAAAACATGTAATGTTTATTACTCAAACACAACCTGTGCTACCTTAAACATAACTATCCGCTGTCAAGCTAAAGGATCAACTGTGGTCAAAATTATAATGCGATGACTCTGCATTAATACATGATTAATGCGATAATTTTACACTTTAATTTTGACAGCACTAGTTATTGTGACTACTGCAATGTTGCAAAAACCTGCAATGAACAGAGGAACGTACTCCAAGCTAGCAGAGTTAGCGTTCCAGCAATGGCAACACCTTCAGGGGAGGTTTTCAGCTGTCACTGAGCAGCTTTCAAATGCTCATGTTTTATCAACAATAATCAGTAGCCGGAAGTTAAATTGCTAATTTTTACAGACAGTACAGCACTTCATTACAGTTTTAGTTCCCTTGTGGACTTCAATATGATATTGTATTTATCTCTGAGGTTCAGACTATGTAGACTGCTTTAAAAATATAAATAAAGGAATTAATTCAATAATTATATGTGTTGTGTGATTGTCTGGCAACCAGTTCAAAGTGTACCCTGTCTACTGCCCGAAGCCAGCTGGGATAGGCTCCAGCACTCCGCGACCCTTGCGAGGAATAAGCCGTCACGAACATGGATGGATGGATGGATGGATGGATTACTGTGACTACAACTTTTAACAGTGAGTTGACATGAGAGCATTTCCACACTACATTAATAAACATTAAAACTACATTCATCATCAAAATATTTTGAGTCCTCGTGTGAAACTCCAGAAATGTTAACCACCAGCTTATGGGATCCAGTCACTTCAAACACATTTACCTGCAAACACGCATGTCTTAATTTGCCCAATTGATCAATGATGTCATTGATCACCTCCGCAAATTAAGAAGTTGCATGTTATATTTAATGTTTATCAGTGTTTTTGTTTTTTTTGAAGAAGAAGAAATTTGTTTTGTTGTGTTATTTTCCCTGCATTTCGATTGGCATCAATTAGGACGTGGGTGTTGGCTATGTGTGGGCCGGGCCAGTCCCTATACGTCGCAAATGGTGATGGTCAACTGTAGAGTAGTAAATATAAAAAAAAAATTTCCAATAGATTAATAATTCCATTTTATGATTGAATCGGTGATCATCTCCCCGTGGCAGTCATCCCCCCAAAAAATAAATTAATTAATAAATTAATTAAATAAATAAATACATTTATTTTTTTGAAAGAACCTTGTTGATCGCTGATCGGCCGGAAAATGTAAAGCTTACTTAGAACTACTCTTATATTTGTGATACTTACCAATGCTGGATACGACGTTGGCAGTCCTTCACCACCTGTTATTATTGGAACAAAAATTCACAACATATGATGATAAGCACATTTAAACAGTGAATTTAAAATGTAAAATGACCACTTCTTATGATGATTCTTGTGACTGATAATGTGGAACAGACAATTCATACACTGGGAAATTTCAATTATGTTAATCCGTTTTATATTGAGCAGTGTCCAAAGTTGATCTGCAACTGGGATCTATAGCCAGAATATGGTTGCAAAAACAAATGTTTTACAAATACACTGATTGACTCAACATACTAAATACTATCAGTAAATTTGTACATGTACACTGTAAGATTTGTATGAATATATTTATCTAAAACTTGAGGCTTATAACCGTGAGCCACTGTACACAAACAGTTTGCAATCTGTTTCACATTTGAACAGCATTAAAATAAAAATATTAAGGCTTAATGTGCCGTTCATATAACATTCTTCCATGCTCAAGGTGTGAATCCTTAAAAAAAAAAAAAAAAAAAAAAAAAAAAAAAAAAAAAAAAAAAAAAAAAAAAAAAAAAAAAAAAAAAAAATCGATTCTGCCGATTATTGAATCGATTCGAGAATCGCGCGATGTAGTATCGCGATATATCGCCGAATCGATTTTTTTTTTTTACACCCCTACAACATAGGGTACAGCATTTATTTAAAATCCAGCATGAGCGGTATCAAGCCTTTTCTTCACGAAGATATTTTAATTGACACAGAGTGGTCTTCAATTATAGTTGCAGATTGAAGAGTGGCATCACTACCAGTGTTGTCACTAAGTGACACGTTATTTTAATCTGATTACTTTCTTTCAATAACAAGCAATCTAACGCGGTCATTTTTCCAAACCAGTAATAATATGATTAAATTTAGTTTCCTAAGTGGTCGTACGTCAATATTTTTTATTACCTTGTAATGTATGTAGAATTAATAATTTTGTTGTCCATTTCGAAGATAATTTCGAGGAAAAAATGTTTCTTTTGCGTTTCGGAGTGACGTCACATCGCATGTCACGTTTTCTCAGAAGACGCAACCCCGGGTCACGTGTATCAACATGTGTGAGCGGCGAGCACTAGGAGTCTGGCCAAAACAATAGATACAGGATACAGGAAGTAAACAATGGAAGAAGCTGGGGGACCGCCACAAACGGGCACATTTGTTCATTGGAAATGCAGCCATTAGTTCACATTTTTGTCCAGTAAAGATTACCAAACTCTCTCAGTGCGTTGGAAACATTGTGCTGGCTAAAAACTCCACATCTAATTTGAGGAAACACATCACAGCACAACACAACACGGTACAACTCGAAGCAAAGGCGACAGATGGGAGACAGCCAGCAGTTCTACATTTATACATTCAGCCCAGCTGCATAAAAACGATGTCAGAGCGTGTGCTGTGAGCTGCAGCCAGTTCTGTCTGCAAAGTGAGCTACCTTTAGTTGACTTGAGTTTGTGATGCAAGCAATCAGGACATTTTCTCGCTCTTCTGATTGACCAATCAGAGACATTCACGGAAAAATAACGTAGGTGGTTTCTTGGTTATGTCAAAATAACCACTGCCTAAACAATAGCAGGGGAAAAACATTTTTCAACAATACACTTGCCTGCGATGTACAAAGCATATTATTCCGAAGCACCAATCACAAATCTATTGTTCAGTAATTATTACCAATATCGTAAAAAATATTGTCGCTGCAAATTTCTTTGAAATATCGTGATTTAATTTTTAGGCCACATCACCCACCCCTAATCCCTACTAGCAAAAATGCTGAGCTGCCCTACAGTGTATTTCTTGTCATACTTCGAAAAAGAATAGGCCAGAGCAATAATAATAATAACAATAATATAGCCTAGCTGCATGACTGTAGCTCAGCTCTGGTACTTGAGAAAATATAAAATGTTAGTTACAGTTGCAACCAGCCTACATGTAAATGTTATAGTTACAGTTTGTAACCAGCCTGCAGGTGTAATGTGTTATACTACAATTTATGCATTGTAAAATAAAACCAGAGAAACATAAACAAATAAACATGTTCATGTTTCAAGTTCATGCATTTTCATAAGTATTATTTTTATGTTGAGGCAGCAAAGGTTGGAAATTGGTCATAAAGGTAACTGATAAGTTAGTTTTTGAGTAACTTAGTTACATTGACAATAAAGTAATCAGTAAAGTAACTAGATTACTTTTTTTAGGAGTAATCAGTAATCACATTACCTTTTCAAGTAATCTGTGACAACATTGATCACTATTAATGCATCATTCTTTTGTTGCGCTTCAAATTAGTTTTCCATACAAAAATATGGTATTAATTTTCAAAATGATTAACTGACCAGTAGACATTCTCACCTATGGGCAATTTATACAGTCCTCAATTTTATAACATGTCAGCTCCAACGTTGATACACAGTAAAGACACTCATTTTCCCTTGAATCTCTCTGTATAATATTAGGCTATAACAATGCGTTTCACATTTTAGTTGTCATTCAGCAACGTTATGACCAAAACCCTCACACGCACGCACAAAGGCACTGCCATCGTCATTTAGGTTATCCGTATGATGCAATACAAACAAATAAAGAGGGAAAGGAAAATATGACTATTCATATCAACGCCAATATAAGTATCATAGCTATCAGTGTAGGTTCGTATTATCGAAAATCCTCTAGTTTGCATTGTTGACTGTGTATTTTTGTGACTTCTAAAGTAGAGCAGGGGGCGTTTCCATGCAAAAGCCTTCACGCCACTTTAGCTGACTTGGCTAACGTTGACTTTCGTTTAACCCACTGCAGTGACAACACGCCAAGGTGAAACTAGCAGCCTAGTCTCTACTTGATTAAATAAACGCCATGCTCAAATGAATAGAGAAACGTTAGTTTTTCTTCATTTTCTTTCCTGTTTTGTGTAAACAATCGTGACAGTGACTTGCGAGAAGGAAGCTTCTGGAAAATGAAACGTCATTGGTACAAGTTTGACGTGACATACTTGTGACACCGGTTTACCAAAACGTCTATTTATTGCACAACAGTACGAAAGCTGACCCAATCATGGTCCAAAACAACCCCTCTGGTCTACCGCGTGGTCAGCAGCTGGGTATCAACTCGACGCCCCTTTTAGATCAAGCTTACGTGCTTTTCTGTCATCGTTTCTGGTTACCTTTTCGTGTTCCTCTCGGAGCCTGGTAACTCCGCCGGGGTCCTCCATGTTGATTTTACTCGTTTCGGCCTTAATCATCCCAAGGACACAACAAGATTTGATGGTACTTTTAATGAGCCAGAAACAAAGCTCAGGGGTTGTTGTGAGTCCTAAAGAAGTGTTTATGAATGCAGCAGGAGCTTCTTCTCGGACCCACTTTCGTAGAAGTCATCAACGTGGCAGCGATAATTATCCACACTTTCGGAAGCAATAACATCTCACACGATCATTTCAGGATCCCCGCATCATTTCCCCCAGAAAAGCAAAGGTTTTGCGAAGATGTCCAGGGAAAGTATTTCCTCTTCGACGTCTACGCCACAAACTACGGAATTTCACTGAAGGGCTGTAGTTAAAGCAAAACATCCTGTTTGAGTCGTGATTCCTTTTCACAATAATATATAAGGGAACTAAACATGATTGTGTGTGTATTATTCCCCCACGAACTCTTCAACAAGAATAATATATGGACCAAACACACAACAAAATTCCCATAGTTCTACATGATTTTACAAACACTAGCGTGTGAAGCATCTTGTTGTGAAATTTAGGGTCGCGCCTAAATTTTTATTTTGAAGGAAAGTTTTCGTTTCCTGCCACAGTAGGCGTACTTTTTCTAATCAAGCTTGTCGGTGCATTGTGGGTAAGCTGCTCCTCGACGGAGACGTAAAAGTTCCATTCTGTGATCATTGATCAATTTCAGTCACTTTATCGTATCGTCACATGCAATAGACAGTTTTACGCTGAAAGAAATGAGCCAGAATGAGAGTGAATTACAAAAAAAAGTTTAAAAAGAAAAATCCCAAAAAGTATCATTTGTCCTGAATTAAACGTTTTATTAGTAGTACTTGTGAAAACGACCCCCGCCCTCCATAACGCATCTCTGACGTAGGATTAAATATATACGTTAATATATAGCCAACGCTAAGTAGTTGAGACTCACGAAACATTCTGTATCTGGCAAGCTAGCAGCTAGATTGCTAAATCGTGGATCAAGATGAAACAGTGTTTGTAATTTGTTCCTTCACTTTCTAGTGTTTCTTGTAGGTACTTTCTCTTCAAGGATTAGTTTTTCTGTTTGCAACTGTTTCTTCTTTATTTTTAGCTATTTTTTTTTCACCGGACAATAATCAAACAATGCACGCATTACATGCCTTCCATAGTAGTATTTTTTCTTTCTATTTTTTCCCTTCAATGTTGAAACTTTGCAAATGCAGATGTTCCTTGGCTGTTTTTGTTTACTCCTAATACTTTGGAGTCAAACCTTCAATTTTGTTTGTTTGTTTGTTTGTTTTTTCCCGAGGTCCCTTCCTAATTGTACACATTATTGTCCCATAACGTATTCATTGGTGCCATAACGACTCAGTACATTTATTTAAGTACAGAACAAATCTGAAGCGAATGGCGGAGGTTTGCTAGCCGAAAGTACCACGTGACCATCTACTTCCGTCTCTCCTTCTCGCCACTCGGAGGCAGCTACGCACCACTGGACATTTCATTTAAAACAAAGATTCAACCGATATTAATGAAGAACCCCCAATACAAGGTGAGTTAGCCTATTTATGTATGATTGTAAATTTTGCTGGGTAGATTTTTTTTTTCTTTTTGTTGTCAAACGTGTCAAGTTTGTCAACACAACTACAGTATTTCATTAATCGCCGATTTTGCCTTTGCATTCCGTTCTATAATACAGTATTGTTATTGTATTTTATGAGGAAAAATCAACATTACATCCCTTTTTCACAGGAGTGTAACACTACTGTCACTATAACCCGACTCCAAGGTAACGTCATGGTCCTGTAATTATATTTTATTATTATTATTATTTTTTTTTTTGGGGGGGGGGGTCTTATTTTCTGTCTGTGTACTATCTGAAACCTCTTTATTTATGATTGTATTGTCCAGAAAGAAGGTATACTTTTAAAGGGTATAATAATTCCCAGAATGTTATCATGATAAAATATTATTATTCCCTTCCTGTTATGATTAGCTAATATAAATATGATTTTGTGAAGCTAAATGGCATTACCTTAGTACACGTCTCAAAATGTGTTTTAAAGAAGATAATAGTAACAACTTTACATCATTTCCATAATGCAGAGAATGTGTCATCGGCTTGAAGATATTATGAAGCTGTGCTGTGAGTTATCTGCTGATAAACAGATCCAGACCACAGTCAAGGGTTCTGGCAAAGGTGCAGCAATAGCTGGGGGCCTGGCCTTTACTGGAGGCTTGGTTGGGGGTCCTCTTGGTATTGCAGTAGGTATGCAACACGGTCACTTGAAATAAGTACTGGTGCGTAATCCAATACACATGACAGTAGTATACTACAATATTTTAAACTTTGGCTGTCTTCAGGTGGTGCTGTTGGGGGCCTTCTTGGATGTTGGCTGACCAGCGGTCAGTTCAAACCTCTTCCTCAGGTCATTATGGAACTGAGTCCTCAGCAGCAGCAGAAGCTATACACAGATCTGATTGCCATCCTTGGGGACATTCAGTGGACTGATGTGGCACAGCTAACTGCTCTTGTCATGAGCAACTCTAGTCTGAAGCAGCAGCTCACAGCAGCCCTTCTTGGCTTTGTTACCAAGGAACTACAAGCAAATGTGCATTATGTGGATTAGTGAGGGTAAATACACAGGTTCCATGCACTGACTATTTGATAAGGACATGATCTCAAATGTGTGCATATCAGTTGCCATTACCTTTATTTATTTATTTATTTGTTTAAAGCACACCTCCAAGTAACACCAAAAATAATCCTCTGCATTTTTTTGCGTGTGTTTAAATAGGCATACTTTACCTGGGAATGACACTTTGTGTGTGTCATTTCCATCAGAACTGCCAATTCAACAAATAATGTACTTGTGCGAAAAGGGTATAATAAGTTTGACCTCATCTTTATTTATGAATTATTCTATGAGTTGAAGGCCTATTTAACTTATTCACCAAACTCCCAGTGCGCAATGTGAAATATACCAGGAGGTTGAGTTGAATTAAAATATTTCTTCTTGCAGCAGTTGGCATGTTTTTTGTTTTTTTTAACATCCCAAGTGCTTCTCCACAATAGAAATTGGGTGGAGATTCTTTGCAAAAGACCACTTTCTTTCAAGCTCTGAATAAGGTAAATAAAACGGTCACAGACAAAAACATTCCCTGAACCTGCGTTTCATTGAACTACCACTGAATTCCCATTCAAGTTGTTCTCAGTTATCCAGTTTTAATGCATTGCATGAATACTAAACTCGTCGCTAGACAATAACCTTCCTCAGATGAAAAGCATTCCCACTTTCTGATTAGATATCCTTCTGTCCAAATTTAATGAGATGCAAGTAAAACTCTTCTTGTGCAAGATCATAAAATTTTCTTGTCAAAATTTTGAACAGGTTCACAATTTCGCCATTCGTTTGTTTTCAAATAAAACTGGAATTATTTTGTTATATTGGTTGCAGTGGTGGAGTATCAGGACCAGCAAGGTCTTCTACGCAGACTTCAAACACTGTCAAAAGCACTGATCTAGATTTACAACCCAAAAAATGTTTAATCAATCATTAATTTCAACCAGCAAAACACATTTGTAGCGATCTGCACACATTAATACATTTAATAATCAGCATCACTGATTGGTCTTTTTTTTTTGTCATTTCATTAGGCATCCCTTCATTTTGGTACAGCTGTGCTGTTGAATTTAAGTTTATAGTCTAGGTATTAAGAGGTGAATTATCAGGTACCGGTAAGTCCCCATTCAGGACTCAGGTAACAAAATTCAGGTAACACCCCTCTCCTTGCCTTAAATAATATGCGGAAACTAAAAGTAGCGAGAAACGACAGACCTTTCCAATGAGAGGATGAAAAATAAAACACACAGTCCTGTAGGAAACAGTTTTGTTTTGTTTTATTGATAATAGACCATTTTCACCTCCAACTTGTGCATACATCCATCTTTCAAACATATTCTACAGTAGAGGATAGATTGTTAAGGTGGCATGATTATTTATCCCACCACAACGGTGTCATCATCTTGGAACTCATAGTAGGGAACCTCCAGGTTAAGAGGAGCCGGCCCCTTTCTAATTCTTCCTGAAGCATCGTAATGAGAGCCGTGGCAAGGACAGTAGAAGCCGCCGAAATCACCCGCGTTAGCAATAGGCACACACCCCAGGTGAGTGCACACACCAATGACGATAACCCAGCTGGGGTTGATCACTCTATCTTTGTCGTGCTGGGGATCGCGGAGCTCTGCAAGATTCACAGCTTCCTCTGTGGTGATTTCCTTCTCAGTGCGATGGCGAACAAACAGGGGTTTGCCTCTCCACTTGAAGGTCATGTTTTTGCCTTCTGGAATATCACTCAGCTTGACTTCAATCTTGGACAAGGCCAGGACGTCGGCTGAGGCACTCATGGAGGAGACAAACTGGGTGACCGTCGTTTTGGCTGCATAGATGCCAACGACGGTGGTGGCCCCTGTGAGCAAGTAGGAGAAGGCCTTCCTCGTCTCACTGCTGTCCTGAGAGGACTTGTTCGGGTCGGTGACTTCTGGGCGGCGGTAAGGTGTGAAGTCAGGGATTTTGATGTCTGTATGGGTGAGTCGGTTTCCACCAGGAGCTAAAATCAGATCATCAAATAAATGGTTATACACACCAGTTAAATTAATGCATACCCAAATACGTACTTAAAATTTTATTTTTGAAGCAGATGGATTAATACTTATTCTAGTGTTGAATCTTTTATTCACTGTAATATTAATGCCCTCGAAAGAAAAATGCATCATTTTATTACACTGTGCCTCAAATTATCACACTAGTATAGTATATCAGTATAAATGTGGAGTATCAAAATGTGAAAATCACAAGGATTGTAAAGAGTTTCAAATGTTTAAGGTTCACTTAAGTTACAAACATTGACAATTTCACACCATCACTATTACTGTTCAATTTTTGATTAACATTAATTTTAGTTTCTCTGAGTATGTAGTCTTACAGCTTCTTCCATTTAGTGCATACAGCAAAACAAAAGTATAAATTAGATGCAAACAGTAGGAGGATATCAGAGTTGCTATACGGCTGACACTGTCCAGATTAGTTGCTCAACTTAATACGGCCTAGAGGTGTCTTTCATAGTTGCGTTTACGATAACTGTGACTTTTTATATTGCATTAGCATGGGTAAGTGGTACACTGTTGACAGCAAACTGTTACCACTACAGTAATTTTAATTGATTCTTTTATATTTACGGTGTGCCCCTATAATTATTATTTTTTTCCCCATACAAAAATATACTGTAATTCTGACTTTTATACTGCATTGGTACGGACCCATGATTATAAATGCAAACTAATGTAACAAAACAATGTCATTATGAACTGCTGTTAATTTGGATTAAACGTATTCCGGTCATTTCTGATTGTTGTGTCAATATAGCACATTGCTTAGAATTGTCTAGCTTTTCTATTCTAGCATGGTTTGTTTACCACTGAAATACCTGGGTAAGTATCTGTTTTTGAGATTGTCCTTGAGTGTGTGCTCTGTGCTGGTTGTCTTTCCAATTCTAACACCACCATTAACCAAGCCAAGCATGGACGCCAGTACAGCAGTGATGGCTAAACAATATTTAATTTTGAAGTTCTGACATTATTTTTGCCTGCAGTACGGGCGTCGGCGCGTGAACGTGTCCTACGACGAACGATCTATGATTTTTTTTTGTTTTTTTTTTAATCCAAGGACAACACAACACGCGAGCAAGTTACAACTACATTTATTACAGTTCAACTCTGTGTTTGAGATAATTGCATAGATAACCGGCCACTGACGTTAGATTGTAGTGACTGTATTGTTAGCCGAAGGAAGGCCTGCACGAACGTATCTTACCAGTAGCAGCGACCAACTCTTTAGCTCCAGGTAACACCACACATTTGGCGGATTGCTTTGTTCCCCGCAACACTGGGGCAAGAGCCCCAAGACGACAAGCAAATGTCATCATTTTCACTCGATAAAATAATTCTTCACCCCGTATCAGGGGACACGACCTTGCGTGAACAAATGCTATCCGTGTCCCTGTATTCGGATACGTCGGAAACACTTTGCTTGTGACTGGTTCCGCCTCGAAGTATGACCTACACCAGTCCTTTTTTTCAATGCCTAAGGAAAAACGTAAAATATACACAGATTTCTAAGAACAAAAATACATAATTTCACGTTTTGCACGCATCCGGATAAAAAAAAAAATATGGGTTCAAACATATGTTTAAATAAAGGTTAATTTTTAAACAGGCACAGCTTCAAGACAACCTTTCTCGTGATGTAAACAAGGGTCCTCCCACAAAAAATGGAAGTTGAGATGCATAATGGT
The DNA here is from genome assembly GCF_051991245.1 of Festucalex cinctus. Classification (NCBI taxonomy): domain Eukaryota; kingdom Metazoa; phylum Chordata; class Actinopteri; order Syngnathiformes; family Syngnathidae; genus Festucalex; species Festucalex cinctus. The sequence continues at coordinate 21,292,831 of NC_135413.1, read as the reverse complement.
AACATAACCGATAATAGAAAGAGGGAAAAATGAAATTTCCTAAGAGAAAGTTGTTTCTTCTCATAATTTTTGCCTATGTCGCGTTTTCGTTATACGCTGCATACAACGTGTTCTTCAGCACTAAAGTCATATCACGCGTTCACAGGGTGGAGAAGAAAGAAGCAGGACCCTCTGGTATTTTCACACACAGCAAATAACACTTTTTTTTTCATATCTAGTAGTACAGTTAAGTCACAGACTAATTAATTCAACAAAAAGTGGATGTATGTTGACTAAAACAAAACGATTGTGCCGATCTGTGTCTGTTTTGCTTGCAGGGGGTGTTCGAGATGGCGGAGCGGCTCCATTCATTGGTGATGAGTGGAATCCGTGGGAGGATGAACAAGTGGAGTACAATTCCGCACTGAACAAAAAGAGAGAGGCCTTCAAACAACATATGGCACGAATCGAAAAGAATAAACCCAAAAGATACAAGGTCCAAATCTGGGGTAAAGCAGCCATAGGTGAGAAATGTTTAATTTCTTTTCGTTTTTCTGGAGGTACCATCACCTTCTTGCGACCTAGTTTGCCTTTTGCTCCTCTTATATTTTGTTATTATGATCATAATATTATAAAGTCATTTTCCCCACCAGGACTTTATCTTTGGGAACATATATTGGAGGGACCCCTCAACCCAACTGATAAAATAGCACAATGGAGAGAGGGCGAACTCCAGTCAAGCAAAATTGATTTCAGGTAACAAGTGTCTAATGCGTATTTAAAATGTTGTGAACACGATCATTTCATCCTCCATCTCTAGTTTTTACACAGGGCCTGCGGTAGTCCAAGGTCATGTTCCCTTGGATATGAACAGCCTAGTTCTTGTTCTGAATGGTCGTGAGCAACAGAAAGTGGCGTACTCCACACGTTGGTTGGAACATGTCCAAGCTTTGGTTCAGTCCCACACTGTGTCTCACGTGGCGGTGGTTCTGCTGGGTGATGAGCACTGCAACAATGACTGGATCGGGCCATACTTAAAGAGACACGGTGGCTTTGTGGACCTGCTCTTTTTAGTGTATGATAGCCCTTGGGTCAATGATAGAGATGTCTTCCAGTGGCCCCTTGGTGTTGCTACGTAAGTTATGTTTTCGGTTTCTGTTGATTGTCACACAATCTAGATAATTCTCACTGTAAATGTAATAAAATATGCATAATACGTGCAAATACGTTTAAATTTTAATTAAATCCACTGTATTTTACATATCATGTTTCCTGTTCAGATACAGACAGTTCCCCATGGTCCGGCCCAATGCTGAGATGATCACCTCCAACAGGCCATACCTCTGCAACTTCCTCGGTACTGTTTACAAGAATTCTTCTAGGGAAACACTCATGCAGGTTATGAAACAATCTGGCCTGGAGAAGGATTGCATCACCACTGCCAGGGAGAAGTAAGTCATTATGTGATATCAGAATCAATGTTACTAAACATAAAGCTTTTTCCTGTCATAGATTTGGTCCATAATATGGCACCTCTGCATTAACTCATTATAGTAGTAAAAACAACAAGCATACAGGATTAGAGACACAATAGATCAGTGGGCACTTAATTTCCCTTTTCTTTTCCTCTGTACATGGAGATGGCTCCCCCAGGAGACAGCAGACAGTCTAAAGCACTATCAAACCGCACTGACCCAGAGCGAGCTCACTCTTTGCCCCGTTGGCGTCAACACAGAATGTTACCGCATCTACGAGGCCTGCTCTTATGGCTCCGTGCCCGTCGTGGAAGATGTACTGATGCCTAGGACCTGCGCGGCGGGGCCTAGCTCGCCATTGCGCCTCCTGAAAGCGGCGGGAGCACCCTTCATCTTTATCAGTGATTGGCGGGAGCTTCCTGCTATTTTGGAGAAGGAGAGAGGCATGAGCCAGGAGCAGAGGGTGGACAGGAGGAGGAGATTGCTGGAGTGGTACGCCACTTTCCGTCAGCAAATGAAGGAGAGGTTCACTGAGGTCATAGAGGAGAACTTTTTCAAAAGTGGCTGATAATGTTGCTTAATAGGTGACAATGATTTAATTTATTTCGTGGAAAATAGAGAAATGTGATTGCCTTCTTGTGTACTGAACCTGGTGATAGTATTCTGTTATGTGCAGTTTATCTGAATGATATTTATGTATGTTGTGAAGTTGTGAGCGCTTCAGAGAGTTTTCTTTGTTGTTCATATTTAAATGTTGACAGTGATTGAATGTTCAGTTATGTAGAATTCAGAGAGAATATGAAGCATTTGTATACTGAGGTCAATATATTTCAACTACATTTTGTATGTGTTTGTATGAATTTAGTTGGATGATATATATTTTTTTTTTGTATGTTAGAAAAAGCAATGACAACAGTAGAAATGGAACAGTGTTTTAACTTAAACTAGGCCTTGTTTCAAACTGGTACATAATATTTTATATTGTGTGTTCAATGTGGAAAGTTGAATATTGCATGTTAATTTTATAATTTCTATTTATTTTTGTTGCTATGATGCATGGATATAAAGTATTTTGTCAGTGCAATTAAATATAATTGAGCTTCTTTATAGATTCATCCATCAACTATAAAATCATGCAATGGGAAGCTGGCGAAAAGGAATATTGTATCCTGCAGATGGCGCTCAGGTCCAATTTATATTAGAAGTCAACAGTTTGCATCTGAATACAATGCTGGGTTTACAGGTAAATGCTGAGCAAAATCCCACACTATCCCATTCCACTACTGCATTCGATAAATATGTGTTTCTACCTCCCTCAAGCCGTTTTTCATGTTGTGCAACTGTTTAACTATTTATTATTGGGTTGGATTCCTTAGCTGTGTTCTCTACTATTTTTGATATGCAGTATTAAACTTTTGCCAAATCATGGTCTTAAGAGAAATTTTTAGAGGTGCATTTCAATACATGATGCAAGTATGACATGGAACGAATACATAGTCTGAAGTACGTGCGTGTGTGCGGGCGGGCGTGCGCGTGTGATATCCCTCCCTCCCTCCTGCCTGATCTCTCGCTGCCTTGTGTGCTGCAGTTGGCCTGCCTACTTGTCTTTCTCAAACCAGCCGGTAGTTAGCGGGGGAGAAACCTTCCAGGGAGAGCGAAGAGGGGGGGGGGAGGTATTGGCGTGAGTCCTCACTCCGAACCACTAAAACCGGACATAACACTTAATTCAAGTCGACTTTACAGCCCCCTGATGCGGCTTTTGGGCACTACTTTTTTTACGCGGTGCTAACTGCGGATGATGCTCGGCTACGGAGCCTCTGAAAACTTGCCGGATTGTGGCTTTTTTGGTTGTTGTTTCCCGTAGTAGCGAGAGAGAGGCTGTCTTGGGAGCTGTGGGGATCTATTGGTTGGAATCGGATTGCGCATCGCCAACCCGCTAAGAAAGAAGATTATCAATGAAGAAGTAAGCGTTTTCTCCTGGGAACTTAATCATTTTGTTGCGCGACTTTTCCTAGTCCAGTGTGGGATGAATCCCCATTTGTAACCCACGCTTGTTGACAAGCAGTTAAAAAAAAATACATCATTTTTGCCAACAAGGGGACATAAAATGTCTTCGCCGAGGTTTAAAAAGGATAAAGAAATCATCGCGGACTACGAGAGTCAAGTGAAAGGTAAGTGGCAACTGGAATATTTGGTTTACTAATGCGCTGTTAACGGGAGAACTGGAAAAATTGCAGACAAGCTTGTTCATCATGAGGCGTTAGCTAGTGATTTAAAAAGTTTGGAATGTATGACCTCCAGCAGTGCTTTAACTGAGACATGACTACTACCCGGTGTCTTACGACTATGCAACATGGAATGTATTTGGTGTAGTTCGGTAAGCGTAAGCATTTTAAATCGAGTGCGCTAGATTTGCAAAAGAAATACACAGAGTTGTAATTAGGCACTTTTTCCCCCCCCTCTCGAGACTGTTTCGTGTTTTTTTTTTTTACAGTAAACAATAAGTTCTGAAAAGTCGGTTTAGGTAGTACAAGCATTAGAAAATGCACGTTGAGACAACACACATATAAAGATCCGGGAGCAAATCAGAGAAGTTGGTGCTTCTTTGTTTCCTACTGCTGCACAAATCCCAATATACTGTAACATATAACGTGGCATATATGTGTGCAAGGATGACTTCTTGTCAAAAACAAATAGACTGACACAGGAAAGACGCATTGGGCTGCTCCTGGGTAGCCATGGGGATTTGGCTTTCAGCCAGCCAGCTCTGTTTATCGGAGCCTGTTGCATGCCACAATACCACATTATAGTGGAATACAATCCGGTCTGGGTCACTGGACAACCTCCTATTTGGTGGTACAGTACTTCAAAACAATTTCAACCACAGGGAAAGGATTGGAATACTGTAATTTGTTCCAGAACTAAAACCATCATAAAACCTTTGTTAACTGTACGGACAATAACATATATTCTTGCAAGTGTCAAACTAAGCCAACTTTTAATAGTTTTCATGTACTGATGACTTGACAGCCCTTGTTGAAGCATGCCATTCTTCGGTAATTAGTGCCAAGTACAGCACAGTCTCAGATATGAATCCTATGTTTGTTTAGGTCTTGCATGACATTATCATTTCATGTTTTGGCAAAGAAAAAGCAAACACACATTTAGAATTATTTATTTGATGCTTGTTGCTCTGAAATCTCAATCAATATGATGAGGTCTTGCATGACACCATGCAAATTCTGCCCTAATTCCCAATTGTATGACTTCATTGGCATTCGACTACAAAGGTTGCACAGTACTATTCACTTCCCTCTCTTGAGCAGCCAAGGGGGGAGGTTGGTGGGGTCTAAAGTGATCCGCACTGCTTGAAGAGTTAAAAGATTTGCATGTGCTTGGCCAAAAGTGTTTCATTTGCAAGAAATATTATGGTCCCTCTTCTCCTTCTCACCATGATAATGACTAAGGGCTGTAAGAAGGAATGATACACCGTCATTTGGGATGCTAAATGAATGATGTTGAGAAACTTCCCATTTGTCATGCGACATCAAACTGCTGCTTAGAATTGCTGTTTATAGATAGAAGACAACTAAACTTGTTTTTTTTTTTTTAATTAATCCCCCGAGGGGAATCTGTTCGTAAGTGGTTTTGTTTTAGTGATGTTGCAATTCAATTCTGAATCCAAGGCTTGGCACCTTTAAATAATTATTTTGTGGCTAGAGTGAAACATCACTGGCAGCGCAAGCAAGAAGGATACAGTAGTCAACTTTTTACAATGATTTTGTCTGTGGTGCGTTGGGTTATTATTAATCTCTGCTTTGTTTGAAGATGGAATGCACATTTATCAGTCAGAATCTTTTGTCACAGTCCAACATTTGAAAGATGACCTGGAAAGTAGTTTTGCAGATGTAATACATTTGCACAATGTATGTTCTGCCTGCTACACAACTTTCAGTTTTACAAATGTAAGCTTTTTTCTTTAACTGCATCATAGTTATTTTCTGAAGTTATTGGAATTGTGCATGATGAGGTGAGGTTTAAACTTGATCAGCAATGGGCAGGTTATATAAATCTAGTCACTGAATAACTTAAACATTGGCTCATCTTGTGCAACCGTAACCACGTGTGATCTGTGATAAAACTGCCCCATATATGGTTCCACTAAACCAGTGCTTCCTGAGCTTTTTCAGATCAAGAGCCAGATTATCAATTGAAGAGCCAAACTCATGTAATGCCATAACAGAAGCTTAATTAGAAATACATTAAAAGAAAGAAAAATCACTAAAGAAAATGTGTACATCCTTTATGATACAATAGCTTTCAGCATTCTGCTGTGTCAATCTGTGACACAATATTGACCCAAAACCAGATTTTCTTTGGGAAACCCTCCCCTAAAAGTCATAGACTCATAATTCTACTGCTACATTCTGTTTTCGTAACTCTCTCAAAGTTTTATGAGTTGCAGTCAGTGACATTATGAGGAATGCCATCTGCAGTGGAGTTGAATAACCACCAGTGGCCGAGCGTGCTGACGAAGACAGCAAATCTCTATTGCACTTGTTTGGTTTTCTCTTCACAATGATCTGACAGACATTATTATGAGTCTATTTGCATAAGTGAATTGATCCAGAGTTTGAGGACTTAAAAAAAAAAAAAAAAACATTTTGAATTTGGAATACATTGCGTTAAATATGTTCCAAAAATAATGCATGTTGTTTTGTTTGTTTGGTACCATACTTTTGTAAAACATGATAGATATCTTAAACATTTTTCTTTTTGCCTGGCAAGTTTGAAAAGCATCTGTTATGTGTAATTTTTTTCTCATTTAATCTAATCTAATTCAACGTTTTTTGATCCACTACAACACTCTCAACCTCCCCCACCCTCCAAAACAATATTTTGTAGAATAAAATAGCGGCTGATTTAAAAAAAAAAAAAATGTATATGCACATAAAATTACGCTAACAAAATTTTGGCATGATGGGCTATCCCCATCACTTTTATGACACAAATTCATATATGTTGCTATAGTAGGTTGAACAGGGCCAAGCAGCTATTACCATTTGTCAAAATGCAGATTTGATGTCAGATGCTGATTGTTTATGGTCTCGAGGTCATGACTTTAGGGCAGCATCCCTTGAGCTTCTGACATGAGTACACCCCCACACCCTGATGAAGGCTGCCCCTCTTGACCTGCCTTCATTACTGGCGAAATCAGAGCCAGGTCATATGCAAACGCCAAAAGCCCACTTCAGTTTCCATACAATTGTAAAAGCACTGATTAAAGAAAATCCTTTATTTTGCTGTAACCTGGATAAAGGGAATACAAGCTTTGATGCCAAACTTGCAAAAAAATGTTGGGGTCCACAAAGGATGTTGTTTTATTTGTGTGCAGTCGTCCAGAGCTGTGAAACATATTAGTAAGTTACCCTAAAGGTGCACGATGCAAGATTAGACTCAAATTTGAGTGTTAAAATCATTACATATTATACAAGTAAAAGTCGCGCACGCTCCTGGTCGTGTGCACTGGGGTCCATTCCACGTTTCGCCAGAGGGGTCGCAAATGTGCAAAAACTTTGAATCGTGCATCGTGCCCCTTTAAGTTGAACAATTGGCATAATGTTCTGTTGCTCTAGTTTGTTTTGATTCCAAAGTTGTTGTTAAAATGTAGTTGGACCATTGTGCGCGTGTGGTGTTATATTTTCTGTCTCTCATAACTGAAGCTTTTGTATAGTGCTGTCACTATCGAATAGTTTTAGAATCAGTTAGCCGATCGATTATTCAATCGATTAATCGACGAATTAGATTCATTTTAATTTTGCAGTGTTTAATTTAATTTTGCAAATGTGTTACAAACGCATTTTCCCCCTGATTACTGTTTATTAACCAGTGATTTGTGTTTATTTTGTACTTAACTTTGTATTTGTATAGTGATTAAAAAAAAAAAAGGGGGGGGGGGGGTAGTTGATGTACTATGATACCGGTTCGGTCATTGTTTTCCAAAGTAAAAACAGAAGTTTGCAAATGTCTTATTTTGATTAAACACAATTTCTTTTTTTTTTTTCAAAAAGTAAAACAAAAATGACACCAAATAATTACTCGATTATTTAAATAGTCAATAAATAAATATCGGTGCAGAAACATGGAAGTACCGCAGTCAAACATTGGCAAAATGATGCAGAATGAGGCAGAAATTTTTGTCAACCAATGTTTGTAGTCCATTGAACCAAGTTAGAATATTTTTTTTCACCAGCCCTACCTGCAACCCTTCCTCTTATCCTTGTCAAAAATGGTGAAAATAGTCCTTTCAAGAACCGACAGAAGTTGTATAATGTCACCGAACAGCAAACCCACCATCATGCAGCATGCTTTTTAAAACAAAACTCGTTAACACTTGCATAATTAATTTTATGATAACATCATAAAGTAAACAAGAATTCAGTTTTATTGTTGCTGCCATTTTGACTGACCTATTTCAGCCGCAGAAATCCACTATTATAGACCTTATTTTTTAAGCTGACAAATGCTTTTTCAGTCAAAACCAACTGTGGTGTGACACTTACTGTAGAGGATGTTCTTGTGAATGAATGTTGCCAAGTGTGGGAGGTATGCACTGGCCTTTATTTATAGATTTGTAGATTTGTCATATTTTGCTGTAGTTGGTTCCCTGTCTCTCTACTACTAGGTGTCGAGAGTGTTAGAGTGGGATCCCTGCCATGTGTGTGTGTGGTAATGAGCAAGTTGTGGGTCAGTGTGGCCCATTAGCTAATAGTAAGCCCAACTGTGATAATAGAATTGGACCAGGTTAACAGAAGAATTCAAATGAGGAGAGAAATTAACAGAAAAAGCAGGATTTCGAGAGATCATTTTGCTACGTTGTGGACAACTTTAATTCATTTGAATGTCTGCTGGAGTCAAAGCAGATGGAGAGACACGAAGGCAGACAGACACAGTTTGACCATCAGGCCATACTGCTGCCTGCCACCTAGTAGGACTGGATTAGTCGGAATGAGATTGGGGGAAGGGGATGAGGCGGGATGAGGTCAGTGTGAGAATAAGTGAAGGCAGAGGTCATAAGCGGCTGATTTATTTTAATCTGCATGATGTGTTCAGCGGATTCATCTTCTACATGTAAGATGTCTTATTCGTACGGCTAGCTTTTAAGATGATCAGAAATGCCACAAGAAACATTTCTGCCTGCTTCCTTTTTCCTGAGTTCACATTTAATAATTATATAACAATTGTTGCAATAGTTTTCACAGATTTTGTGTTATGAGTTTGAGAGACCTCAATAAGTAGTCTGCAATTTCCTGGGACAAAACACCACGAGAAACATTTTGGAATGTGGATGACTTTTTTTTTTTTTTTTTTTTTCTCTAATAGGATTTGCTGGAAGTGGATTGTCTTTTTCTTACACATCTAAACACTCACATTGGGCATATTAGAATCATTTTTATTTGTCATGTACACTACACACATACATGAAATTTGACGTCTGTAGCCAACCAATCACAGTAGTGAGCACAGCAAACATATGTTGTTAGTAGCACGCACTGGAGCAGGGCACTACAGGCAACCTGGGGGTGGGGATGTTTGAGGTGAATGGTCTTGAACCAGAGTCAGGTGATGACCACTTGGCCACGACTGCTCCAAGTGCACATAAAACAAAACAAAACAAAAAGAATAACATAGAAACTCAATGAATAATGAACTCATGTTTATTAATCATGATTTTAATATCAACCAAAGTAATTCTGCTTATTATTTTTTCCATTACCAACCTACTGCTTGGGTACTGAGATATTTGACCTTATTCATGTATTAAGTGAAAATTAAGTCCTAAATGTTCACAAAAGTGCACTAATATGGGTACTTATCTGATCTATGAGTGTTACTTCGCAAGTGAATAAAATTTATTTCTGTCATCAACATCTAGCCCCCATCAATCCTTAAACTCTTAAACATGTGTGAATGCAAGTTTAATTTACTGATTTTATTAGTCTATCCCCCCCTCCTCTATTTCCCCTTTATTCCACTATGACCTCATGACCTGAGTGAGTTTGGCTTTGTGCTGGCTGCCTTCATAATCAATTGCCAAAGACCACCCTAAAGCAAAAAAAAAAAATAAAATAAAAAAAAAATCTCAACTGATTGTGTCATCCACTGGGCACCTTTCTTTCTAAACATTGATTTATTGCTGCTTCAATCCAGGAGGCTAAATCATAGCTCACCTTTCTCAGAATTTTCAAGACAAAATCAAAGCTCCCGGGGGGAGGAGGCAGGATGAAAGTGGCATACACAAGGCATGGTGTGCCGCTGTGCTTCATGTCCCAAGAAGTACTCATTTTGTTCTGCTTCCAGTCCGGATATGGATATGGGATGCTATCATGCATGCTAAGAGTCAAATAAAGAGAAAAAGTAAAGCTTTTGGACTTTGATCTGTCAGCCATGTTCCACTGCTCCAATTGCCAACATCCATGCATGACAAAACTATTTTTTTTCTGCAAATTATTTTGATGTAAATATTGACATTAACGGGGAAATATTCGGGTTACATCGCTAGCGGAGGAACGGAACTCCGACGTAACTTGAGGACTTCCTGTATCATGCATGGTAACCTGGATGGTTTTGAACCACATGCATAACTGCGTTGGTCTCACACACTGTCACGAAAGGTTGGCCTGTTTCTCCTGGCTCCGTGGGAGACAGAAAAGAGAAAGGCCAAGTCTTGCTTGCTGTAGTGTAGCGAGACAAAGAGCACTGAAAGCTGATCTGCCTGTTCTTTTCTGTCTTTTCTTCTTCTCTCTCTTTGTCCATTGCTCCGAGCAGCTGCCCTCAAGTCGATCACATTCTCTAGCTGTGGCTCAGAATTCATGCAGTAATCCTGAAGCATTGAGCGGATTTGTGTGGCTCTTTGGTCTGTAACTATAACTGGCATTTAGTTTCACCTGTCCAGTCTTGTCAGTGTGGTTGGTGCTCATGCTTTAGCAATTACAAATAACGTTAATATGATACTATGGCAAACATTTTTTTTTTTAAGTTTTAGTAGAAGATTTGTCATCCCTTTGCCTGAGTGTAATCTCTCAAGTTGGCTGCTGGTATTCCAAAAAATGGGAGTTGATTGCCCGTTAAAGGCTCCCTGAGGCTAGGTAGGAGAGGATAACAGTGTGTAACTCTGTCACTTCCTCCATAGTGACATACTATAATTATGTGCAAGTTCAACCTTTGAGAAGTCTCCTTGTTCTCTCATCTTCTCTTTCTCTGTAGTAGTTTGTGTCGGAGCTGATCATTCAGCCCTTTGTGGCCTCCGGTTCCCCTGAGAAAAGAAGTCGTCATTGTGGACATTCCCCAAGGCTTACTTTTCACCACAGATAGCTTGTGAAAAATCAATCACTGCTGGCTGTGCCTTGAAGGGGACTGACTGGCTGAGCTGCGGAGTCTGCACATAAGGTGGGGGTCACAGTCTGAAACATGAGCGAGGACAAAAATGTGGGTTGCTTTATGTTAGTTGTTTGGTCTTCAAAAACAATGCCTTGTGAGGAAACGGCTATTAAAGTTTACTGCATTACAAGATAAAATTAAAGACCTGTCACTATTGTTCGAATGTTCGTACTGTTGTATGACATAAATGTGCATTTTATTAGTACCATATTTCTTTATCAAGGCACGTTTCTTGGGTGATCTTCTAGTTTGTGTGGAGAAATGGAAATGAATTTGTAACCATGACTCACTTTATAGCATCAAATTCAGCTGCACTGCAGCAGCCTCTCACGACCAAGGCAGCCTCATTATTATGCCTTCTTGGTGCAGTTTTGGCTCTACAGATGTTGTTGCGTCAGACTCGGGTGCAAATTCCCTTGCCCCTTTTTAAGACTGAGATTATGCCTTGCTTGAAATTTCTACGGTCGTACAAACACATCAGTTTATCTGCATAATGTAAGACTATACATTGAGATTATATTTAGGGGAGTATTTTAATAATTCTCATCAGTGAAAAAGCACATTGAGTTGACTTGTGCATGAAATGTGCTGTACAAATAAACTTCCCTTGCCTTCTTAACAGATTACCGTCGTTGTTTACTTCTACTTAGTTTTCTTCTAAGAAGCATTGGTAGTTACTTCTAGGTTTAACAACAAATCAGAAGTATGATTGTTTACAACTGAGCTCATGAGAATAACCGGATATAAGCATTGATGTTCAGATTGAAGAGTGGATTCATTTGTTTGTTGTGGATTTAACATTAGCTCCTTTTTCACAGAAGGAACAAAGCAGGAATGTTGGACTGCCGGCAAGAGATGACAGTATCCAAGGCTATTATGTTATCCACCTTATTTCAGGGGGGTTAAGATGGAGAAATGATTATGGGCGCAACTGCTGGTGAGACACTGGAAGTAGTAGTGAGGCATTTGTTTTGTTACGATCATCATCAGCCCACGTAGTATTTATAAATGTCCTTTGCATCATCAACTTGTAGCACAGTTGTTGGTGCTAATAACTGTAGTATAACAACCAAGAAGCTGAATCTGTGGTTACAAGAGCAAAGTTTTGAACATGCACACCTGGCAAGGAGAAAATGTGATAATTTAAGGTGACCATATTTTGATTTCCAACTGAAGCATGTTTACTTCTGTCGTCACCATATAAAAAGTGTGAATTTGAGAAAATTAGTTCTACAAATTTGACTGAAATTAATGACAACATTATTAAACATTTAACATCATTTAGGATTTCAATTGTTTCCTCTCAAGGTGTCATCATTTTTAAAAACTTGTACTAGAATAAAGAATAGTTGTCTTATTCCCAATGTTAGCTGGTCTAAATTAATAAGTACACAGCTATGAACATGATACAGGAGATGTTATGTTGCATTAAAATGCAAGCTTCTCGAGTGAAGTTGCACAAAGACTGTTACTGTTGTTTTTTGTTTGTTTTTTTGTTTTGTTTTTTAATATCTTAGGAATTTCATACAAAAAAAATGTATTTGTTTGAAATTGCCCAACTGTGCATTGCGTCATTTAAAAATCCACTTTTAAAGGGTAACAGTACACATATGATTCTGATATACAGGGCCAGAATACATAAATATAGCAATTTACAGGTTTGTACCTACCTACCTAAAATATGTGGATCTCCAAATATGGTCCAAAATTTAAGGTGCAATTCCCAGATCTCAAAAGTGGGTGTGACACCCAAAATGTGAAGGGCCATATAACTCGCCAATCGTTTGAGCAAGGGGGCTCAAACTTCAAATTCTTTCTTTAGACAATGCACTATAATGGAATAAAAATCAGGCAAATTGAAAAGATAACACTAGGGAGGTTCTCGGGATTTGTGTGAATCAACACAGAATGGCCCTTGTGTGAATCTGGTGTATTTTGCTGATATTCCAGTAATGTCAAACAGTGTTTTTTTTACTGTTGCGATTAACATTGGTCAATTACCTCAGCAGATTTTGGAAAGAATATACTTTTCAGTGTCAAACTAAAGATGTAAGTGTGGCAAAACCACACTCAATTTCCAGCTACTATTTCAGGTACTGCAGTAGAGCAACTCTGCAAATGCAACCCAATATTTGATGTGGTGCAACTACTTGTCCCAGATAGTTGCTGGGAGAGACTAATGAACAATGCTGTCAAATCTCTTTAGTCTTTTCATAGTGAATTCCTGCATTTGCTGCAAGTAACTTTTGGGAAATTGTTGTACTGTAACCATGAGGAGAGGACATTAGCGAAGCTTTCAAAAAGGTAGAAACAGAAAAAAAAATGCTGTGTCTGGCACTGCAACAGTAGACAAAATTCAAAAGTTTCTAAAGCTCTGTTTATCTGTAGCTGAAGCTTGTGGAATAGCACCTATCTAGCTTACGAGGCAGTTTGTTTGACAGCATAATTGGCATAGATGCTATTTTGAACATATTTGCCCCTCTGAAAGTGACAATGGGAAGTATGCGATGTGGCCAAATGTGGATATTTGGATATCATCCAGTATAGAAACAAAGAGGCTATAGTCCAACCTGATCTCCACAGAGACCAAACTGTGCTCTTTCATTGTCTGAGTCAACACTGTGTGTTCTTTGGGGCACATTGACTGTAACTCCATCAGTCAGCTGGATTTGTTGCTGACAGTTTTATGGCCCATTTTATTTCTGCAAGTCACTATTCTCGCCTGTCAACATGACAACAATGTCACATTATGAAACATCATCAAGCTTGTGTAGATTATTTTTGGATGGATAATATTTGAAACAGTGGATGTTTATCAGTATCATGTACAGTAGATGCTATTGTCCATACATTGTGCAGGTGCACTTATCTCTTCTCAGCAGTCTTGTTTGAAAGGAATCACACGAGGCTTTCATGTCCTACCTTAACCATGCTGTCCATATTCAAATCCCTTATCACGTGTACTGTAGGCCACTTTTTAGATTACATGGATGGATGGATTGACTTTGAAACAGAAGCTTTTCTGTTATTGCAGATGTGGCATGCAGCGAGTTGGCGTACATCTGAGTACTTCTATACATACGATAAAATTGCTATTATTTTGCAATCAAAACTAGGTGATAGGTTTGTAGTAGTAGCTGGTCACTTGAGGTTCTAAGTTCTAACTTCCCAAGCATGGCAAGGCCCATGTCGGTATATGATATAAACTAGCAAATTTGTTACTGCCATTAGAGGTGTGCAATATGTATAAAGATTTGCATCCCTGATATAGATAATTGTATTTCCCGATAACGATCTATATTACAACATAGTATTTATTCTTAAACTTACATGAAATGTATGGTAGTTATCTGTGATATTTTGTTTTTTCTGTCTATTCAAAAAATGTAAACAGTATTAATAAAATAAAACACAAGTATCCAGTGGCCAGAATGGATGGATATATTGGTCCAAAAAATAAAATGTATCACAATATAAGTATTTCATATTGCTCTATTGATAATTATTGATTTCCTACAATTAAATGGATTAAAGATACAATTTGATTAAATGATCAAATGAATGATACAACTATCAAAAAGAAAGTGACATGCTTTTAACCTGCACAACATTGATTGAATTCATTGATTAGCAAAATTGTGCCTCAAAAAAATAAGGTTATTTTGAGTCTTGCTGCTTGGCTGTATAATTCTGTTCCTTCGTGGCCAAGGCAGGCACAATAGAAGATGTAAAAACTGTTAAATTGATTTTATTCTCTATACAATTATATTGTTACTCTTAAATTAATGTTCTTTCCATTCATTTATGGGGAAAGATGATTTGATAAATGAGTGTTTTACTGTTTAGAATGAACAAATTCAACTCATGTTGAAGTCTGCAGGGTTTGGAAATCCAGGTCCTACTTATCTGGTAGGTACCGTAAATAAGTTTGCCTCCACCGGCTGAGTAGATGCACCTGTTGCTAAAGCCAAACTGTTTCAGGGTTTTTACTTTCTGGACCTGGATTCCCCAACGCTGGAAGTCTGTCACTTTCCATGTTGCAGTTGTGTAATAATTTATGTTGTTTTTTTTCTTTTTTCTTTTAGAGATCCGGGCCCAGTTAGTAGAGCAGCAGAAATGCATGGACCAGCAGACAGACATGAGGGTCCAGCTGCTGCAGGACCTTCAGGATTTCTTCAGGAAGAAGGCAGAGATTGAGATGGAATACTCCAGAAACCTTGAGAAACTGGCTGAACGCTTCATGGCCAAGACTCGCAGCACAAAAGACCACCAACAGTACAAGTGAGTTCACCCACTATTTGTGTGTGTGTGTATTTGTGGTGTGTTTGTTCAGTTTGTATCGTCACATAGGTTACTGGTTGTGTGCGCCTGTGTGCTGTGTGGTCGTGCCACTGGTTTAAACAAAACCTGAATCTGCCACAAAAATGAGGTACATATGCACCAGTGTCGTGAACATAAACAAAAGCAGATCATCAAACAAATGTAGTGTACGGTAGTTGAAATATGATCATTGTTTCAACACGGTTTATACAGAGACCGAAATTGGAGTAATTTTTTTCCCACTTCTGGCAGCAGAACAAAACTTATATGAAGGTGCTAACTGGCGCAATTCATCTCCTTTTATTTTTGCGCTACTTTAACTCCTCCCTCTCTTGACCCAATTTGCACTGATGAAGTGTACTGAAAAAGGCCGACATTAGCATATTGTTTGAACTTGTGGAGGGAGTAAAAATAAAATGTATACTTTTTCTTACAGCCTGTAAATAGATTTTGCTTGCTGTATGAAGCTTCTATGGCTTGAGCAGCTGTGTGCCCAGCCCAAGTATGTTACCAGTTAAAGGACTAGTTGTGTGAAGCTCTGTGGTTTGCATTGCATGGTGTATGGTCACAAGAGCATAGTTCTTAAACAAATACATTAAGTTTAAATAGCATTAAAAGCCCTTCTGTGTACTTTAAAGCCAGAGGTCTATATTCGTGTGTCCATATAAACACATTCTGTGGCCTGTTTTTCTTGGATAGATTTGTCTGTGGTGTGGAAAGAAGAAGAAGGAGAAAAAAAAAAAAGAATTTTCACTTGGCCTGTACACTTGAGTCAGTTTTCATATGGCAGGTCATCTTGGCAGAGCAACAAAATGTTAAAATAGCATCACAATGACCAGCTTTCTGGGTAATTAGTCTAGACAAGCAACATTCTGTAGTGAGCCCCTGCTGGGCCTGTCAGTGAAGCTGCAATTCTGAATTTGAAATGACATCCTTTGAGTCAAAACCGCATCAATATGCAACATGTTTTTTTTGGTCTCAATTTTGAGACAGTTCTTGTCCTGTTCTCATAAGCATGCTGAGCTCCATTACTACTAATGTTGTTCCGATACCGATACCGATACCGATACCGATACCAATACTGGTATCGGCAGAGGCCCCGATACTGCATTAAAACAGTGGTATCGGTATCGGTGACTACTAACAAGTGACATGCCGTTGCCATTAATTCCAAGGCTAATATAGGACTTTGGATGCAGCATCTTGCGTCTTGCTCGTGCACGACATTCACTGATATGTGACATGTTCACTGCAAGCCGATCTAGGATATCCTATTGGCCCTTGAATGCTCTGAACCAATGGCAGGACAGCTTTTTAATGTTGAGAAAAAAAAGAAAAAAAAACTTAGGTATCGGTATGGTATCGGCATCGGCCGATTCTGCAAAGCTGGGTATCGGACTCGGGAGCCAGAAAACGGTATCGGAACAACACTAATTACTACCCTCATACTTTAGTTCACATATTTTTTTCCTACTAGGCTCATGTAAAATCATATTGCATATACTATGATATAATATGGATGTTAGTGCAATTAATTTAGTTTCTCCATTTTGTCATGGCCACTGAATGTCTACTCTACCAAATAACTTAAATCTGCTTTGTGGATTTTTTTCAAACCACTCAAGTTTAAAGTGTTTGTCTCAGCATTTCATGGCACATCTTAACATCAGTCAACGTTAGATGATTAAGAAAAACTACAAAACAAAAAACTTTTGTAAGCATTAAACGTTAAACATTTCAATGCACTGTTTTGATGAAAACTTTGAAAAGCATTAATGAACATTATTTTTCCTTATGGTTACAAATTGAACACTCACCTGGCACTAGGTTATATACCTGCTAATGATATATATATATATATATATATATATATATATATATATATATATATGATACCCAAGATGGATCATCTCTAACAGCTGATAATGGTTTGCTTTTTAAAGTATGGTATGTGTCTAACACTGTTTGTATACTTTAGATTTTTAGAGGATTTCAATTTAAATAAAGTGTTTGCTTGACAGTGTTTTTTTTTTTAATACAAGGCCATTGTTTTGATAATGATGTAACACAGAAGTTCAGTAGAAAAAAAAAGATTAAACATAAATGTCCTCTCCTGCAAAAAGCTCTCACCGCAGTTCTTTCATGACATCTATTATCAGTGTGCTAATAGAGGACTTTGCCATTTGGTCTCTACTCTTGATAAGATCTCATGTTACAATATCCTGCACAGTGACGTGGCAATCCTTCACTGCCAGCAACTTCTCATCGTATGGACACACTTTTTAGGCTGCCATTTAACCTTCCTTTAGGTTGCCATTTACCCCTTAATCTACATGAATGACTAGAACATACATTCAAACAGTAATAGCAGCCAACAATTTGCCATTGTGATGTTTTTCACGCCGTCCATGTTCCATATGGACAGTTGTTTGTTTTATAATTGCATAGAATGTCCTTATGGCCCCTCTATCTGTCTGTCTGTCTGACCCAGTTCCCGCCCAAGCCAAGGAGGAAATGATGACATAGTGAGATTTTCCTGGTATTATGTTGGGTGAACAATTCCGAATTTTATCCCCACAGGGAATGTTAGTCCTCGTGTTCATTTCCACTGTCCATTTTCCTCTACAGCCAAAGCCTGCCGGCAGACCGTCGTCTTGAATAGAGTATAAACATACTGTACAAGTACTAAGAAGGTAGTTCAAAATAAAGGAAGATTAGGACTATTTTGCTAGCGGAGGAGCGCCAAAACAATGCCTTCGTGAGCCATCAATCAACCGCCTCAGATCGGCCATCTCTGATCCGACGACTCTGGCAAAGTTTCACACATGTTCAGCTGCTCGGCTTTTGAAGACAAATCACAGAGGCTGTCTCCCCCGTGATCGATTATCATCTGGACTCTCATCGTTGTCCTTTGTTTTATTTTGTTTTTTTCTTAACAGTGTGATTTACAGGACAAATGGCTGCTCGCCGCAATAGAAATCTCACGTTTAGCAACAAAGACAAAACTGTTTAACACTTCATACAGTCGCAGGACAACCAAAACCAAACCAAAATATAATTTTTTTTTAATCAGTAATGCAAAAATACTACTAGCACTAATATTAATAATAATTATTAATAATAATAATAATAATAATAATAATAATAATAAAAATTCACATTTGGGAATCTTTATCTAGATTTTTTTAGTTGACGATCTCGGACGATTCGATCTCGGTTCGATCCTTGACGATTCGATCACGATTCGATCTTTGACGATTCGATCTTTGACGATCCGATCACGATTCGATCTTTGGCGATTCGATCTTTCACGATTCGATCACAATTCGATCTTTGACGATTCGATTTTTCACGATTCGATCTTTTGGCGACTCGATCACGATTCGATCTTTGACGATTCAATCTTTGACGATTCGATTTTTCGCGATTCGATCTTTGACGATTCGATCACGATTCGATCTTTGACGATTCGATCTTTGGCGATTCGATTTTTCTGCCTATTCGATTTTTTTTTTTTTCTGACGATCCGATTTTTGGACGATTCGATCTTTGACGATTCGATCACGATTCGGTTTTCGGCGATTCGATTTTTGACGATTCGATTTTTTTCTGCCGATTCGATTTGTTTTGCCGATTTGATTTTTTTGACGAATCGTCAAAGATCGAACCGTGAAAGATCGAATCGTCAAAGATCAAATCGTGATCGAATCGTCAAAGATCGAATCGCTGTATATCGGAAAAAAATATCGATATCGCGATATTGGCCTATGCAATATGCATATCGCAAAGACATGCAATAAGTTTGATATGGAATTTTATCCTTTTATCTGAATTTGACCAGTCAGATGCTAACTAAAATGTGCATCGCCATTCAATAGTTGAAAATTATCAAGACATAATTACAATTAATGAACTAAGATTACATGAAGGTTGCTTATTTTGCCCCATGAAAAATGTTTTTCTTTCATTAGGTAATAAAAATGTAATTTATTTAGGTAAATTTTAAATATCGCAATAATATCGATATCGTTATGTTCAGCAAGTATATCGCATATCGCATGTTTTTCCAATATCGTGCAGCCCTAGTTGGAGCACAGTAAAGTAAGTAAGGAAAGTAAGTTGGAACACACTGCCATCCAATAGATGCACATTATCGAGAGGTAATTACAATTAATTGAGAATACATTGAGTTAGATTTTTTTCCCCACATGAAAAAAAATGTAATTTGTTCACTAGATAATAAAAAATTTAATTTCTTTAGGTACATGTTAAATATTGCAATAATATCGATATCGCTATATTCAGCAACTATATCGCATATCACATGTTTTTCCAATATCGTGCAGCTCTATATTGTGCTATTCAAGTAGCTGTTTTTGAAAATTTTGTGATTTACCGTACTTTGTCCCCTTTCATGTCTGTGGCCACCGAGACATCATGTGCAAAAGGAACTATGAATTAATAAACACACAGGCACACACACGTGCTGTCTTTCCTGCAGAGTGGATGTCTTGCTCTCTACTGATATATAATGTAGTGAGGATTTAATGCAATTGCTATTTCAGAGAGTGTGTGTGATGCTGTCCACTTAGTGCATTTTACCATTTAAATTTTTCGACCAATTCCCTTATTTAATTCTTCTTCTCTATTCTTTTTCTATCTCTGTTCTGTTTCTATCGGCTTTTGCACATGACTTGCATTGGGATGCAGCACCAATTAATCATTCTGCTTTGGCCTTCATCAGATGGAATTTACATCCTGTTTTTGCTTTTTTTTCTTTATTTTTTTCCCCAATGAACATTTCAGTAGTTTGTTTCACAGTTTTTTTTCATGTGCAGGAATGTTTACCTTTTGCCCTTGCAGCAGTTAGGGTGCCACTGCAAAAGGTTCAAGGCCAGATCACTGGCCAAGTTATGTTTTTTTCCACCTGTTGTGTTGACAAGTGTTGCCTGTCGTGTGGTAAGAGCAGGGGCAATTCTCCATATGGTTCCTGCTTGACCTCTCATCCATCCTTGCAAACTCACCCAATCCACACACATGTATTCATACAAATATTCTTCTGTCATAGATCAACCCAGAGGAAGTTAGCCTGCAGGTTAAAGCAGATGTAGGGACGCAACTCACTCTGGCCTGGACAATGTACCACTTACGAGAGAATAGCAGCACAGGAAGTAGCCTAGCACTTTTCCTATCAGATTACTATCCTTTCTATGTGCTGTGACTTATCCATGTCTACTGTGACAAGTACTGCATAGTGTTTAACTTTCATTTTAAAATACAGTGCTCCCAATGCTCCTTTCCACATTGACGTCACAAAGAGTATTTAAAGCTTGCTTGGCTCAGAGAGCTGCATGAGCTGTGCCCCAGAAATGTCATGGACACAAGTGTATCATGCTTGTCAGTGTTGTCCTTGTAATATATGCAGGACTTTTAGACCCAGAAATGACAGTATCTAGGACGCGAAACACCAAGGGAGGCCATTGACACACCTCATACAGACCCTGATATTTTCTACATCCTACTCATTGAGAAACTGTTAGACTTATATTCTGTGTTCTGATTCAAAACTCACCTTTATTTCTAGAAAAGACCAGAATCTGCTGTCCCCTGTCAACTGTTGGTACCTGCTACTGAACCAGGTGAGGAGGGAGAGTAAGGACCACGCCACTCTAAGCGACATCTACCTGAACAATGTCATCATGAGGTTTATGCAGATTAGCGAGGACTCCACACGACTACTTAAGAAGGTGAGTTAATTTACGTGCACTTTTGCCCATTAAGTTTAATGGTACAGTACATAAAAAGGAAAATAAACCAAATCACACAAATGTAATGATATTTCCAAAAAACAACAACAACACACTTCTTGTATAGAATTCAAATTGTCCCACAGCTATGGGGAAAAAAAAACAAGAGACCGCCATGTTTTCTTGAATTTAATATTCATTATAATGTCTGGTGCCACTAAAAGTCAAGTCAAGTGACTAAGTAACACACATACACACACACACACACACAAAAAAACAACACACCATGGAATGCCTAAAAGCACAGTTTTTAGCAGTACAATGCTATTTATGTAAGAACTTACCGAATTAAGTAATTTTGGTCATTATCAAGAAAGCTTTTGTAAAATGTCTTGATCAGCTTTGGAATTCAACTCTCATGAGCTATTTTTGTTTTCATTTAAATATTGGTCCAAACGAATGCATCTTTAGTTGTTGCGAAAACTCCTGAAACTTTTCACACACATCAGACCTGTCATGAAAATCAATATTTTATAGATTTCTTGTGCAATTTCCAATAAATGGCTCGCTAGCACCTTCTACATATTTTTATGACGCATTCCCGGTTGTACTTTTCACCTAGAGCTTCAAAAAATTTTAAGCATATGTAACAGCCCACGACCTACAAAAAAGTCTCTTGGTGCCATGTGCAAAACTTAACAGGAAGTCCCATAGAGGCGGGGCATCACATTTTGCGTTTAAAAATTCCTTCTTCACTTAGCATTCTCATTTGTACGTTTCACCTAGAGCTGTGAAAATTTGGAGGCATATGCAACAACCCTCAAGGTTAATAAAAATAAATACATAAATAAATAAATAAGTCCACCATTTTGACTTACTTTGGAATATGTTGCCATTTTTTTGGCCGTTTATAGAGGTCGTATTTTAATGAACTCCTCCTCCAAAATTTATCAGAGTCTTCAAACGTGGCGTGTTTCATCTTGAGATGTTGAAGATGAAAAGTCATCAAAAGCTTTTTATTTAGTTGCACACCATTTATGTGGCATGCATTGTTTGCAAAGAAAAATTATGCTGGTTTTGAGACTTTAAACATGGGCGAAACCTCATGAAACTTTGCACACACAGCATCCTAAGACCTACAAAAATGTATTTTCTAGCCATATGCTAAACCTAGCAGGAAGTTCACCATTTAATTTTATTTTGGGAATTATGTACCTTTTTTGGCCTTTTAATGAAACTTTGCACGTACAAGTATTGGCAAACACATTACATTTTGAGACGGTTCTTGTCCTATGTAACAGTACCCCAACATGGCCAGGATTGCAAGGGCCCTTTATAGCTGCTCGCAGCTCTAGTTGAATTAATGTTTTGTGAAATTCAGCTCTTTTTTTAAATGTATAGTAAGAATGTTGTCTTGAGCTGCCTAATTTCAAATCACGAGGTCTTCACCCCATTGCATCAAAACCATAGATTCATGACCAAAACCAGTCCTTTGCCGCCTGGCCTACCACAAAGATGAACACTCCCTAGTGGATTATGAGTTCCTTTTGCTGTTGGAGTCACTTGAACTCACCACAGACCCAAATTACAAAGTGGTTTTGCCTTAGAGGCATGCCTTTGTGTCATCTTAGCTTGATGTGACTATTTCTATCTCTTCCGTCTCTCTCATTCCGTCTTTATTTCCGGCTCGAGCAAGCCATAACCATAAACATTTAGGCTGCTTGTTGAGGTAAGGTCTTTTCATTCATGTACACAGTAGAGAAACAGGAAACTGCTGCTCCAATTTCCTTTGGTGTATAAAGTGTCACTGGTCTTTTTTTTAATGACACCAGATGTCACACAATTATTTTACACATTTTACTCCAATTTCTTCACCTGTATAATACAGTACCTTTTGAAATCAACACACATTTTGTATACAGGACTGAGCAGATGTTTTGGCCTTTTTGTCTTTTTTTCCAGCTGGCATACTAAACCAGTAAATGGTAGAAGTTAGAAAATTGCATGATGATTTCCACCAGACTTTTTAGAGAAGGGGTGGCGCGTGAGTTAAGGACAAACCGATTTGGGTTGAGGTGCAAATGCTGAATTAATTTTTACGATGGCATCTGGAATGCCACTACCGCTGTAACTGCCTGTCTGGTTCAGCATCCTCACAGACAAACACGACTGTGGCACTGCATAAAACCCATTTTTGGGGCTGAAGTCTGAGCTCTACTGAGCAACATTGAGGTAGTACATGTTCATTATAGCATTGTTGTAATACCAAGACCTAAGACCTTTGCACAAGTGCTTTAGTATTTAAATTGAACAGGGAATTCCAGTGACAGTGTGCAGATGATAGTGTGGTGGGGGGTCCAGGTTATAAGAGACCCGAGCCACTGCTCAGCTTGCAATTAAAATCTCACCAAGTCTTTGATCCCAGAAGAGTTTCAATAATGAGGCTCCAACAACAGAAAATGTACCAAGGTTATGTGTGTGGCCTCCTTAACAGTTTTGAGAAGATGGGTGTAGTTTTGTCATCCTTCCATCAAAGACGCATGTTTGCTCAGATATCAAGCTGTGTGGAGAATCTTTTTTGTGTGGTTCCTCGTTTTTTGTTTACCTGATCATATACCTTCTATCCACTTTACAATGATAAACTGTCAGACTTGTACTCTCTAAGACTAAGGTGTGCTATAATTTGTGCTTTTGAAACTTTCGATTTCATTTACAAATCAATATGGAGAAGGCAGATCATATTTCAACCACAGATTTCGAGCTTTCTTGTGAGTTGAGGTAATTCACAGCAGCACATTGCAGCACTTAACCCACAATCATACAGTTCAGTCAGCAGAGCAATAAAACTACTGCAAAATGAGTTCCTCTATAGGGTGGTCGACACTCTTCCTCGCTTTGCAACTGCTCTGGACAAAGTGTGTTTACTCCTCGGATGAAGGAGCAGCCGCTCGGACATATTCAGGTGCTTTGCACTATAGTAGTTACAAGTTGGCTCACACACAGCTCGGGGTACATATCAAACAAAATAACTTTGCTCAAAGACTATTTTGGATTATCCTTTTTTGCAAGATTTCTTACTTGGATTAATCATATAAATAGTGTAAAATGAAAGGTAACATTCTTATTCGGCAGGAAAAAAAAAAAAAACACGATTCCCTTTTTATATACAGTATAGTACTGCTATACACACATACAACAGACTAACTTCAAACAATTTTGTGAAAATAATAGTAGTGTTGCTTTCTTCACAGTTTTTTACCTCACTTGCAGACAAATCCTAGCAGCACATGTGACGCTGAGAAGACTTTTTGTTTCATTGAGCTTTGGAACACTTCCAAGACTTCTCAGTGGAGTCGAATTGATGACCGTTAGAGCTGACAGATAGTCAAATATTCCGTCCACTGAAATGGTGGTTGTAAATGGATTTTTCCTTTTAGTCAAGGCCCGTGCATTCATGGTTGTTTTGTTTTGTTTTGTTTTGTTTTGTTTTTGCTGCTTAGTTCATGTTCCTCAAATGTAATATTAATTAGAAGGCCATGTTCACACTAGTGGGGGTTGTTTTTCAAATATAGTACAAATGAACTATAGACAGTTTCCCAACCCATAATCTATGATTTTATACAATATTATACTTATGCTTCCTTAACCACTCTTAATTTACCTTTTCAGACTAGGAAATAGGAAATTGCCTGTCCAGGTGGTGGTTAGGAAGGTGTTGCAGATAGGCTACTTTACCAGCACGATTCTCTCATCTTTGAGACCCGCCTGGCAGCTAGTGTAAGAATGTAATCCACTTTGCTGTGTATTCAATCAGATCAGCCGGCTTGCAGCAGGAATGTGTAAAGAGCAAGAGTGTCAAGCTTGTCTATCGGATAGGTTTTTCAACTGTCCAGTTTAGCTGTGCTGCATGGTGTTAGGTTTTAATCATCTTAAAAGTGCTACTCCACACAGAGCCATGCTCAGAATGGCACATCTCTGGAAGGGTGCCAAAGCGGGCCAAAGCCACCTTTCAAGCAGGCATCGTTGGTCAAGCAACAGTTCATACAGAACAATACAAAACAGTTTTTCCTTTTTTTTTTTTTTCAGCTTTTTCCCTACCTAATGTTTTATGTTTTTTCACCCTCCGCCAAAACAAGAATTTACTACAAATGAGTAAAAGGCTTTCATGGGGAATTTATTGGCGATAAATGTGTATGCACAAACACAGTTGACGTCCATCTGATTATCACATATTATACTTCTGCCCACGTAACTTGCACAAGCAGGAAGCTTTTGTTCAACGGTAAAGGGCAACACGCTGTCAGTCATTTACTTTTCAATTACTTCATAAATAGATAAATATCATGTCTCTTCCACTTGAATTTTGGGGTCAATGCAATGTTACATGTTTTCAGATGAAGTGGAAAGACCAGAATTAATACATTACATTATTATAGTATATGCGGTGTGAATGAACTTAAATTGATAACAAAGGCCATTCATTTCTCTTCCTATGTCTTCCTGTATCAAAATGTGTCTGCATTATTTCAGTTTTGGAAAGGTTAGCAGCTGTGATCAAAATGTTGTTAAGAAAGCAATTTGCTCTGTTGTTCTCATTGCTTTTTCCCTCTTTTGATTATTTTTCCAGAGCAAGGAAATAGCATTTCAGCTCCAGGAAGACTTAATGAAGGTCCTTAATGAGCTATACACAGTAAGTAGTAATGAATTCCCCTTTTTGAGAAAATGTGTTTTAAGTGTATTGCCCTGCGCTGCCTTATTAAGAACTACTGACAAATTGTCCATACAGTTGCCTCCAAATTGCAACTGACATTTATTTTATTACAACAGACAATGCATAAGATCAATTAAATGTTTGCCCCCAACCGCCCCCCCACCCTCCCCAACACACGCACACACACACACCAAAAAAAAACAAAAAACAAAAAAAAAAAAACGAAACAATCACTAACAAAGAATAATTCATATCTTGTAAAATCTGAAAATCACAATATTGTGTTCACCTGAATTTAGGACAACTACAACAAAGCATTTAGGTACTAGAAATGATAACAGCAGAAGTAATGCTTTCCAACCACAACAGTGTGGTACAGTCAAGTCAATATGCAGTGTGTCACTCTTAGCACGCGCTTGTATTTGACCTGGTTTAACACTTGTTGATCTACATGTGCACACACGACATTGAGTCATGCACACTCGGCTAAGCTGTTGCATCAGACATCCAGAGTCCCTCTGTCTGCCCCCACCAGTGAAATAACAGGTCTCTAAATATGTGACTCTAAAAGAAGCAACAAAGTAAACACAGCAGTGCCAGATTCTAGACCAGTAAATGAGGACTACATCGCCCAAGGTCAGTCAGCCGTCCATAAATTAGTTTGAGCCGAGCCAAACCCCACCAAAGGAAAAGGCTTCTACATCAGGCTTTACGCTGTTCTCTCTGTACAGAAATAACTCATTTTGAAAGAAAAATGTTTAGATGACCAAATGGGCAAGTCTGAATGTAGGCGAAAGCTGAGTGTTTGTGCAAGTTTAGTGCTTGTACAGGTTCTGGAGCTGGAGTTTGCTGAAGTTTGTATCTTCTCTCACACTTAGGCAACAGAAGTAAACATATTTGAATGCAGTGAAGCAAAACAGTGTTGTCTGGATTTGATATGCCTACATGTCTGACAAGCAGGGAACACAGAATTTCTAAAGCTCACTGATGGTCGAATTGGGCGAGTTAAATTCTGTCACCAAATCAAAGTGCAAGTTCATTTATGACTCATTTAAAAAAAGTGCAATCATTCCAGAAGTCAAAATTTTGGTATTATGACGACACTACGTGTGGGTCGCCCTTTATACCTCTCGCGTGCTCTGGAATACCCGGAGTTAATGTTCATGCTTGTTTATTACACTTTCATTAAGTCTGTGTAACAAATAAGCATGAACAGTTTTTCTTTGCAACCTTCCTTTTCTCTCTCCAGGTGATGAAGACCTACCACATGTATCACTCAGAGAGCATAAGTGCGGAGAGCAAACTGAAGGAGGCAGAAAAGCAGGAGGAGAAGCAGATTGGTAGGGGAGATCCGGTTTTCAGCATCCGCATGGAGGACAAATACCAGAAGCGTAACTCTGTGAAGAAGATTGAGAAGATGAAGGAGAAGGTACATTATTACAGCAAAAGCCACTTTTCCATTACAGTTTCGGTAATGGCCCCATACCACACTGCATCGCTTGCCCCGGGCTTGATAGGGGCAGGATCACCTGAACTGTGCAAGCCTGCGTTGAGCGCTGTCTTATTGTCTGTAAGACCTGGAAATGACGCGTGCAGTGGGGTTCCTTAAGAAATTCCTAGAACTGTCAGCTGACAAGACAGTGATGTCACAGACCCACTTGGCCCCAGTTGGCCTGCGAACCTCAACCACCTCGGAGGAGGTTCTAAAAAGCAGTTGCATTGTAACCGCATAGTTCCGTAAAAGTGTCATGGAAAAGCAACCACTCAGGACCAAGCAAGACCGTCCCTTTGTGAAACCGGTAAAATGGAAAAGGAGCTAATGGGTCACATTTCACAACAATAGGGCTTATTTGTTAAAGTTCTTTTTAAGTACTGGCACATTTTGAGACAAAAGATTAAATGTACATTGGCAAGTACTTCCTTCAATGCTGTCTAAGGGATATTGGAATATAGACGATATGGAAGTGTGTACTTCAGAAGCGCCTTGCTCATTGGATGGTGACTAACAGCCTTCCGCCTGTCTGCTTCAGAGGAAGTGTAGGCTGAGGACTAATAGTTCAGGAGGGTTCGGAATGCTTTTTCTTGTTTGTTCCTTTGTATTTTTGACTCACATCTGCTTTTAAAAAGGTGATGTTTGCCAGTCCTTCTCTGTTAGGTATGCAGAGACATAAAACCACAATCACTTGTCAAAAGGCAGTTCTTGACTCATTGCATTGCTCATTATGCTTCTCAAGCTCAGTTGTACACAGCGCCTCATTCTCGCTTCCTATATTTTCAATAGCGTCAAGCCAAGTACTCAGAGAACAAGATGAAGTCTATCAAAGCACGAAATGAGTACCTCCTGACCCTGGAAGCCACCAACTCGTCTGTTTTTAAGTACTACATTCATGACCTGACTGATCTAATTGATGTAAGTATTAATACATTGTAAATGAACACATGGACACACCTAAAAGGCCCGCATGTCGACGACATTAGTTTTGAGTTTGTGACAAAAATAGCTTGTTTGGACAAAAATGTTGATTTTTGAGATTTCTCCAAAAATAGTCTTCTTGAGGTCTATATTTTAATTTCCCAGCAGCACAAAAGTTAAAATGGGCTGGGGAGAGGGAAGTCTTGGCTTCCCTGCTAAAGCTGCTGCCTGTGCGACCCGACTCCGGATAAGCAGCAGAGGATGGATGGATTGGATGGATTGGATGGATGGATGGATGGATGGATGGATTGGATGGATGGATGGATGGATTGGATGGATGGATGGATGGATGGATGGATGGATTGGATGGATGGATTGGATGGATGGATTGGATGGATGGATTGGATGGATGGATGGATGGATGGATGGATGGATTGGATGGATGGATTGGATGGATGGATGGATGGATGGATGGATGGATTGGATGGATGGATTGGATGGATGGATTGGATGGAGTTCTTATTGACTTTCCAGTGATCTGTCAACAGTTCCTGAAAGTCAATATCTCTTTCCTAAAGTACTGGTTGATGGATATTTAAAAGATGCAAGGACCATAATGTTGAAACCGTTTCTCTCCAAACTAGAGATTTCAAACTGGCAACATTAAAATTGCTGTTCCTTTGTCAATTTTCGAGGTAAACCAATATATTATTTCTCATTTTAAAATGAATCGTGTAGAATTAGAATATATCAGTATCACAGGGTCTCCTGAAAAGTGATGATTTTGGAGGTACAGGTACAAGGTTTTGGTCTGATGCCAGTGAATATAATTGCCTATTATCTCTCATATACTGTCGTGTAAATTTGTATTTTATGAGTTTGCATTCTTTCTTTCTCTGTGGTTCAACAGTATTTCACTCCCAGCTTGCCAGCAGATTTGGTTTGAGTGACTTTCAGAAATCCTGCAGATATGATTAACAATTGCTTTATGGTATATTGCTCAATGTATTCCTGTTATATTAGTAATATTGCTGCTAAAGGGAATGAGGGAAGTGAGGATTTTTTTTATTTTTTTTTATTTTTTATCAAGCAGTTGAGATTTTGTATTCAAGACAGGAATGAAGGAGATGACTGAAGTCTAATCTCTATTCCGCAGCATGCTGTGTGGTGAAATTACCCTTCACTCAGCCTTGCTCACAAGCTTTCAGATCTGGCCAGGATTTGTGTTTGAGAATTTATGCGCAAAGCTGCCTGCATGAGCTTTATTTGACTCAGCACATTTCTTATTAATGGAGACTTTTACAGTGTAAAATTGTTTTACATTTCTTTATTAATGGAGACTTTTACAGTGTACAATTGTATTGCGTATGTGTGTGTGCGTGCATGCCATTCTTGGCACACACACTTTGGCAATATTTCTAATAATAGACAGTTTCGAATATATTTTGATATATCCTGAGTGTAGCAATATGCTCTAAAAGGGTGTAAACAGCTTGTTACAATGGTTGTGTCCAAAGGTTACCTCCAGTTTTTCTTTCCGTCTAGTGCTGTGATTTGGGATACCATGCCAGTTTGAATCGAGCCTTGCGGACTTACCTGTCAGCTGAATACAACCTGGAGACGTCTCGCCATGAGGGTCTTGACATAATTGAAAATGCAGTAGACAGTCTGGACCCTAGAAGCGACAGGCAAAGGTTTATGGAGATGTTCCCTACAGCCTTCTGTCCGCCTGCAAAATTTGAATTTCAGTCTCACATGGGAGATGAGGTGAGTTCAATTAAAAACATTGTAGAGAGAATGTAGTGTAGATGTTGGTGAGCACCGTTTTAATTGATAATCTGATAACTTTCAGTCACACTACCAAAGGCAATTGTGGTTAGCAATGGGGAAAAGTGATGACAGGCTTATAGTATTTATTAGATGTTTGTTGTTGTTTTAGGTGTGTCAGATCTCAGTGCAGCCGCCAGTGAATGGAGAGCTAATACTGAGGTTCCAGCAGCTGCAGTCTCGTCTGTCTACTCTGAAGATTGAAAATGAAGAGGTAAAATAGTACACAGTAAATTCTGCAGAGTAAATTTGACACTATTAAGAGTAAATTTGATTCCATTAGAGAGGAATCAAATTGACTCAGTTTTAGAGTAGGCAAAGGTTTGCACTAGGAAGAGAGTAAAAAAAAAATATTTATTTATTTTTTTTAAATTTTTTTTTAATTTTTATTTTTATTTTTATCCTTATCATTTTAAATTTCCTTATGTTAATTTTTTTAAAGTTTGTTGAATAATGTTTTAAGATTGTTAGTTTGTAACCTATTTTCATTTAGTTTTCTTCCTCTGAATGTTAACTACTGTTTCTTGATGCTTATGTGTTGTCTTTCCTCGTGTAAAGCACATTGAGTTGCCTTGTGTATGAAATGTGCTATACAAATAAACTTGCCTTGCCTTGCCTTGCCTAAAATAAAAAATTGAGAATAAAAATAAGTCACGCAAGAGTTGAGCAACGAAATCACAACTTTCATTATGCGAGACTGCCACACTACCACCTTAGCTATGCCCCTCCTACTGTTTGCGTATCTCAAGAAACCAAAGACAGTGTTTTTTGGTCTCTTGGAGTTAGGAAGATTCCATTGAATCATGGAATCAGCTGCAGCTGACACGAGCAATATACTAACAGAAAGCTGGAGCTGTGTGACTCAGGGAGTCTCCCAAGCTGAAGGTCGTGAGTTAGTTCCTCTACCCTTGGGTCACTTTTATTTTTTTACAATTCTTTATTTTACGCTCTTTCAAGTGTAAATATTACTCTAAAACTGAGTCTATTTGGTCCCACGCTGAATGGAGTCAAAAACAGAATTACTTTACAGAATTGACTATATACTCATTTTAAGCTTCCTTTTAATATTGGGAATTCCGTCAGTAACGTAATGTAAGAAGATGAGACAGTATAGTCACATCCATTAGGCTGTTCTCTCACGCCTGACCTGTTTTCCATGTCTTGCCTCTTCCTTTTTTCTCACTTTCTTTCTCCTCTCCACATATTAGCACCATTGTGAATATTCTACAAAGACTGAAGGTGTGGATATTTGGGTATTTCAAAAATGTATATTGTGCTGAGGACCTCTGATGATTCATCATGTATGATGTAATCTCGAATCAAAACTGACATACCGGCGGTACCTGAGTGTCAACAGAAAAACAAACAAACATTTGTTTATCTGTTAAGTATTCAGCATTCTTATTTACTGCATTAGATCTAGGGAGGGGGTATGATGACAAGCCTTATGTCCTTGTATGGCTTAAGTGTATGTCCTGGTGGGTCTAAATAGAAGGACACTGCTGCCTTTTATTATTAACAGATGGCCTTGCTACCCTGACACTGTGTGCCAGAGACATCCTTGAAAACTGAACGTTAAAAGCATTTTAAACTGTCAAATGTAGCGACTCTAGCGAGCCTGTCTTCATCCGGGCAGGAAAAGCTTCCGGCCAAGTGCTTGACAGAAGTACAGCTGTTTCCTTTGCTCTTTGCTGTGAAATGGTGAAAACATTGCTGAATTTACTTTGCATTAGTTGTGGGTTTGTATTTTAAAATAAGATTATGGTCATTTTGTATGAAGAAATAGTAGTTTTGTATGAAGCTTATGACTGACTGTTGTTTGTGCTTATGCACCAAATAATAACATGAACCCATCTTTTTTTGGAATACTGGGAAGGGGGTGCAGGAGAGCACTTCTGCTGGGAACTCCATTGTTTTGTTGGTGACTTCAATGCTGTAGTGGGCAATAACACTGGACCTGGAAGAGGTCCCCCACTCAGAACCCAAACGGTTTTCTGTTTTTGGACTTCTGTGCTTATCACAAATTGTCCATAACGAACACCATGTTCAAACTTAAGCGTGTCAATACGTGCACTTAGGCCGCAGTTCCATGATGACTTTGTGGTCTGTCTTGGACAATCGGGTGAAGAGAAGGGTGGAGCTGTCAAATGATCACCACCTGGTGATGTGGTGGCTTTGATAGTGAGGGAAGATGCTGGTCCGACCTGGCAGACCCAAACGTGTTGTGAGACTCTGCTGGGTGTTCCAAGCAAGATTATTTTAGAAATTTCGATTTGAACGAAAACTAACAATATAACTAAAACCAAAATTCAAAAAACATTTTCGTTAACAGAATAAAATAAAAACGGAAATGCTTTTTAAAAAAACAAACAAACTAATAAGATTACTTTTACAGTAATAATAATAATAACGATGTATCAGATTTATATAGCGCTTTTCTAGACACCCAAAGACGCTTTACATTGGATACATGCACTCACACATTCACACTTTGGTGTCGGTAAGCTACTTAAGTGGCCACACAGCTGACCTATGGGGCAGACTGACGGTAGCCCTCCGACCACCACCAAACCTTCACACCATTCATATACCACTGTGAGTAGCACTGGTAACTTTTTCTAGTTAAGAGCTAGCACAAAAGGAGCTCAGTGGGTGTAATGACACAATATGCTTCAAATCCGATCATCATATTGGTCATCTCATCTTATCTCTAGGTGAAAAAAACGTCAGAGGCCACTCTCACCACCATTCAGGATATGGTGACCATCGAGGATTATGACGTCTCGGAGTGCTTCCACCACAGCAGATCTACTGAGTCCGTCAGGTCCACTGTGTCAGAGACATACCTCAGCAAACCAAGCATTGCGAAGAGGAGGGCTAACCAGCAGGAGACCGAGCAGTTCTACTTTATGGTGAGTGCAGAGGTGGCACTAAGCAAGCAGAAAGAAAGGGAAACAAATTAAAGACTAAACACTAAACAGGGGTGGACATATGTGCTTGACAGCGCCGGTCAGTCCAGCTTCCAGTTGACGTTAGGTCAGCTACCACAACAACAACTTCCAAGAGCCAACTTCAGAATAAAAGCCAATTAAGACATTACCATTTACAGTAATACTTGTTTTATTTTGAAGTCGACCCACGGTCCATGCTGGCCTTTGAACAACCGTTGTGGCAGCTGGCTTGCCTTGCCTGGCTACCTGCTTATAGCTCTACTCGCAGGGAGGTGGCGGTGGCGCTGGTGAAGCGGTCATCCCGGTCTCACGGCGCCACAGCCTCGATGGTGCAAAAAAGATTGGGCACCGGAGCACTGCCCAAGAGAACTGTGGTTAATCAGCTAGCTGATGACATGACATGATCCCATATTGCAAGTCTGGGGTGGTCAATTAATTATTTGAAGAGGCACAGTAAATTGTATTGTTTTAATCAGCACCCACTTGTCTAGCACTAGTATATGTTGCTGTAATAAAAAAAATAAGTAAAATAAAAACTGGAGAAAAAAAGTTTATTCAGTTACACTAAATGACATTACACAAAATAATAAAATCACAATTTTATCACCATTCACAAAAAAAAAACAATGTCTACATTGTTCGTAGTTTGTTTCTATAAGTTTAAAGTGAGCTGACGTGATCACAAACCACTATTAGCTAATTTTGAGACTCCCAAATTATCATAGTGATATCATAGAGATATCATAGTGGATGACATGACGGGTACTTGAGGCAGCTTTGTAATTACTTGAAATTCTCCACAGAAATTCCGTGAGTTTCTGGAGGGCAGCAATCTCATCTCTAAACTGCAGGCCAAACATGATTTGCTGAAGAGGACGCTTGGTGAAGGTACGGTCACTTTGACTTTATTGATCGCTTCATAGCATGAAATTCCTTGCGATATGCTTCTCAAGGTGCACACACTACACTCAAAGACAAAACCTGGCGTATCTACTCACCAAGTATTGTTTCTTTTTTATCTCTTTAGGCCATAGAGCTGACTACATGACCACAAGGTAGAGTATAAAACCCACCATACTTCAGGACCAGCATTCTCAACATATTAAAGGGGAGACACTAACAACACAGATCTCAATGACACTGGGGGTCACACTTTTTTTTTTTTTTTTTTTTGAAATCTCCGTTTTTCTCTATCTCGTCAAATTTTTGAGTTCCCGTTTTCTTGGAAAACGTAAAATATATGTGTATGTTCCAAGCTTTGAAAGAATACCCCAGCATACCATGAAATAGAACTTTGTAAAACGTTATGCTCATGGTTACAACTTGGTAAAGAGAAAAGCCAGCACTAATCCTCTTAATTGCTACTATGCTAGCTTTCTGTTTGCAGATATAGCACTGACCTATTGGGAACTGCACACACCTCTCACTGCATTGACACAATAGTGACTGCACAAACAAGTTGCTACACAGCTGTTGATGAGCACAGGCGTAATCAGCTATTCTGACTAAACTCTTACTAAAGCTAATCAGTGGAATTCTGCTTATCTGGAGGGTAAGCTGTGGAGAAAAAACTTGACGTGCTAGAAAATGATTGACTACAATTTTGGAATCAGCATGACAATTTTAATTTTAATCATCATAAAAATCTAACTCAACAGATTTTTTTGCCTCAAATTGTTTCCCCAGTGTTATTAATTAATTGATTATTATGCCTATAATTATGATCCCTTTGGTGAGTTTGATAGCTCCATATGCTGAAAGAAGACAGGGCTGTCAAGAAAAAACGTTTTTTAATGGATTGTATCATCATCTCCCTCATAATATCACTGATTCAACATAATTCATGGATATAATGGTTGCTGGAGGCTAACATTGCCGAAGAAGATTGCATTGTCTTCTCCTTCTAATGCATTTCTTGTATTCTAGACATCCCAATGGGCTGTTCAAAACCCACACTGGCACCAGGCGGGCTAGACCCCGCTCTGTTTTTAATGTTAGGTTATTTAATGGAAATATGGAGTCGTATATCAAGGTACTGATAACCATACCATACCATCTGCTCAACATTGCTTCTCCTCCTCATTTTCTCTCTTGCTCCAGCTTTCTGGCCATTTTCATGGGATCCCCCAAGCCATTTAAGCTACAGTTTAGTTTTAACCTGCAAAAAACTTGACTGCGCCTAAATTGTAGCAGTGACACTGATAAGTTGGAAGGCCTTCTAAAAGAGAGGAATGACACTGGACGGGCTAAATGTTTGTCTCAGTTAGTTTCCCTTTAATCAGTGCTGAGCGCTACATCAGTGAGCCTGTCTGGCATCTCCAGAGAGGAGAGTCCAGGGAAAAGATCAGGATTAGTGACAGTCTGACTGGATACCAAACTGATCAGGTGTGCTGCCTTCCACCTCCACTCTTTTCACTGCCACAACTGGTGATTCAGGGCCATTATGTTATACATACAGTTATGCCAGCACAAAGTGGGTTGAGGGTGCACTCTTGGTAAAGGCTTTGGTGAGCAGCAGCTGTGGTTCTAATCTGGGTCTTGCTTCTTTCTCTCTCGTTCGCGTTGCCTCTGTAGCCGTGGACGACGGAACTCACATGCTCGTCATCAGGTAGACATCTTGAAGCATCTTGGGGAGCCCCTATTGCTTGCCTGCGTTCTCTAATGCCTGAACATTTCACATATTTGTGCTTTTAAGTATCATCTGACTCAGACAGATTTGACTTGGTTACAGGTGAAATTACTAAGATGCCTCTGCAAAACTTAAACAAAACTGTAGAAATTGCTTGGTCTCATTTTGATGTCTTTTTTTTTTTTTTTTTTTTTTTTTTTTATTTTGCAACCAAAAAAAGCATGCTAAATGTAAAGTGAGCATTGACAAAAGGCTAAAATGCTGAGAACAATATCTTTTGAAAAGTTAACTTCATACCATTTTGCAAAACGATACTATTACATAATTTTGCTGCACCAGACCTTTGCCTCAGATGTCTGATGCTCCACTTCCACTATTGATAGCCAGTATTGGCATGGACCCCTTGGGACTGTGTACTCACCCCTGGGAGCCATAAACAGGCCCACTATATCAATTAAAGCATGCACTGCTCTCCTGTGCTGTACTGATCTTTAGCAGTGGCTGGCACAGAACCAGAACAAGAGTGCAGCCCACTTCTGAGTGCATTTAGCAAATGTATCTTCATACAACTACTTAACTTCTGATGTGTGAGGCCTTCTAAATGATAAATGATCATCACTTCAGGTCGACATTTGATGTGAATACTGTCAGAGACCGTAAGTAGATACGTTAGACTTTGAAAGTAGTTAACATTGAACCACAGGTTTATACAAACCTCCCTGTAATAGTAAGATAAGTTGTTGGACCATAAAATGAGCAAGTAGTAATAGTCACTGATTGTAGCTGAAGTCAACTCTGTCTGTGTCATCAAATTGTATACTGATCTTCACTTCCTCTCTTAACCATCCAAAAAAAAAATAATAATGTTGTGCATGTTTGTTTGCTGTCACTGTTCCACAAAACAAAAACATTTTGCCATTAAAAAAAAATCGTAGAATTTTGACAGATGATTTTTGTTGGGCAGTGATGGCACTTGTGATTCATTAATGTTTTAGCTTAGCTCGTCATTAGACACTAGAATATAAAATGTGTTTTCACATTTGCAAGAGACATTGGTCGAGAAAAATTTTGATTATATATTAGGGCTAACATTACTATTCTATTAAATATAGTTTTCCATTGTTTGTGGTGTATAGTAGTTAAAAAACGATCCATGATATAATGTATAGGAATGGGAGACTACCGATACAAGGTATCAATATCAGCCCTATACCTGACCTTGTTTAAAGGTGTCAGTACTGCAGCAGATACCATTATCGGCCTCCTTCTTCTGGCTGTTTTAAGATCAGGAACAAGGAATTGCAAGAATATAAAAATGCCATTTATTGCATGCAATTTGAAGGAATAATGCTATATTATATTATACTTTTTTTTTTTTTTTTTTTTTTTTTTTTTTAAATGATCTCATTGCTTTTTGGACTACTTCGTACTAGTATCGATCTAATTGGGATCGGTCTATGGGACAGTATCTAAAACTGTGCAAATGTCAAAACACAGACGTTTATTAAAATACTAAGTGTCTGAAGTCCAGGATCAGTTGCTTTCTTAAATTATGCACACATTAGCTGAAATATCTTTTCAATCTTTTCAAGGATTCTGGGCAAGCCATTCCTCGCGTGGTTGAAAGCTGCATTCGTTACATAAATTTGTATGGTGAGTCGTTGTTTTTTTGTTGTTGTTTTTTTTATATATTTTTATATTTTTACTGCCAAATATTTAGAAATGAAATGTAAGTACCATGTCCATAAATTGACATCTTTCCCGAACTAGCTGCCCCTTCCCAAATTATGCTTGTTGTTTTATGACTATCAACAATGCATTGCGTTGTCATGGGACAAAGGAGTTTCCCTCACATTCATGGAGAAATGCACAGCTTGGTTCTAAGTTTCATCACTGAAAATGACATAAGTAATCCCTCGAAGCTTTACAGATGATAGCCTATGGTTTGCTGTGTTGTCTGCTTAGTTTTAGTGTTTAGTACTCCCTCACATTAATATTTTTTTATTAGCAATGTGGAGGGATATAAAGAACAGAATGTGGCTTTGTAGAACATCAGAATCATTTTTTGTTCTTAACTTATTAAGATATGTTTGCCTTCTGTTCCTATTTCCTGGCAATCTGTCTTTGTCTCTCTGAGCAGGCCTCCAACATCAGGGAATATTTCGGGTATCTGGTTCCCAGCTGGAAGTCAATGACATTAAAAATTCTTTTGAAAGAGGTATTTATTTATCAAAATATTTCAAACAATTATGATTTCAACATAATGCATTTAATTTACACTCAAATGCACATTTGAACTGACTCTATTAATGTGTCCATATTAAAGGAAATGACCCTCTGATAGACGATGAGAGTAATCATGATATCAACTCGGTGGCAGGCGTGCTTAAACTCTACTTCCGTGGCCTGGAGAACCCTCTTTTCCCCAAAGACAGATTCAGTGAACTGTTGTCCTGCATCCGTAAGTATAGAAGTGTATTTCATTCATCTTTCTAACCAGATATCATTACTGACATTATACTTTACTCTTTTAAATATGTTCCTTTCATTCTATTATTCAGTTCAATCATTCTTTCAAAATTGAATTTGCTGTGTACAATACTGAACACTGTGAACAATATAAAAACAATAGTTTTATGTGCTACCAATGTATATCATTATATGTCAAAATGAGCTCTGTTTCTTTGCCACTGGCTTACAAACTGGTGTTCTTTCTTTCTCTCTTTCTTTCTTTCTTTCTTTCTTTCTTGTCACACATTTTTATTACCTTATGACTGGCTCACTTAGTTTGGTCTTTTCTTAAAAAAATAAATAAAATAAATCCTCTAATTGTGCGGATGACTTCACACAGAAACAGCCTCAGTGTCACATGTGAGTGTGTGTGCTGTAATCCCTTGTGTGATGTTGTGTTCCTAGGTATACTTTAAGCACACTTGTGCAGTTAGAGTGATGGAGATTCCTGTTTACATTCCCCAACTCAACGTGACAGTGATTGCAGTGAAGGGCTGTGCGCCCAGCAGGGCTCAACATTTGAGAAAACAAAGTTTCTTCACTGTGGAGTTGCTGAGAGGAGCCTCAGGCTAACTTTTCGATTCAAGTGCTCTCAGTTGATTGTTTTTTAGAAGCACTGCCGCTACTTCTGTCTTTTATTGTGCAATGTGCGGCATGGAAGTTTTGCTCAAGTCTGCTGCACAGGCAGGTTCAGAGAGGGAGTTTGAGGGTCATTGATCAGCGTCGGGGCAAGGAAAAAGTTTGCCCCACCACACCGAAGCGAAGATACAAGTTGATAGGCGGAGTCACAGTTAAAAAGTCAAGGCTTTGTACTCATCTGTGCATTGGTGGAGTATGCTATGCACGGTGGAGAAAAATCTTTTAACATTAACATTTTAATCTCCACAATGCATGTTTAGCACTCCACATAGTATGTATTCTGTGATAGCAGCCTGCGGAAGGGGAAAAAAACGCTACATGACGTTACGTCTTTATTTATTTAACAGTTGGCTGTGGGTCCGTATGAGATTTTGACCATGAGCTGCCATTTGAAGATACCCGGCGGCGACGGACCAGCAGACTGCCTACTTCTACTCTCTGTACTTGCAAATGGAAACTCCGTTTAGAGTGTATTGTCTCTCGATATTTGTTTGACCAAAGAGTCATGCAGAACCTTAGTTGTTCTTGTTCATGAAAGCTGTAATGCATCACAAGTATCTTCGGTGCCCACCCAGATGGCACGACGTGGCTGGAGGGCGACAAAGCTATTTTTAACAGTCAGCAGAACAACAAGCAGCTTCACATGCCACCAATCACACATCTACTGTATCTATGAGGTCTTAATTGCTTTTATTAGGAGGAGGATGCAGGAACTGTATTAGTATATATTTGTTATATTTATTTGACAGTCTGTGTCATTGTTACTTCTGTAGGAATAGAAAATCTGTACGACAGGGCGCTGTACATTCGCAAGATCCTCCTGACCATTTCCAGATCAGTCCTTGTTGTGATGCGCTACCTCTTTGCGTTCCTCAACCAGTAAGTTTCTGTTTTGGGGCAATAATAAGAAAATTCTCCCACGCTGAACTTGTATTCAAGAGAACATTTATTTATTTATGTCCACGGCTGCTATTTGCAGTCTGCCTAAAATGTTACACATTTATATTTATCTGCTTTTCTCCACAGTCTGTCTCAGTATAGTGATGAGAACATGATGGATCCATACAACTTGGCCATTTGCTTTGGGCCGACACTCATGCCCACACCGGAGAGCCAGGACCAGGTCTCCTGCCAGGCCCACGTCAATGAGATCATCAAGACCATCATCATACACAATGAGACAATCTTTCCTGATGCCAAAGAACTGGATGGGCCAATCTATGAGAAGTGCATGGCAGGAGGAGATTATTGGTAAAGTATTATAACTACAACTATTATTCATGGATTTTCCAACAAGAAGACTTTTCCTTGCTGTACTACTGCAGTTTTACTGGTGTTGAAGTTGAAGATTTCCATGCACAAATCAGATCACAATGAGGGCACAAATTCACTAAATGAGCTTATAGACAACTAGTTATTCTTTTTGCTATGGATCAAACCCTGCCATGCATCATTTTTGAATAACTTTTTTTTTTCCTTTTTTACTTGATGAACCCTTCCTGGGTGAATGTTGCTAGAATCATTCACAGTTGTACAAGAGGATAGAGCTAATCTGTGAGCCAAAGTAATATATTTGAGGGGCATTCTAAAAATAAGACTCACTCAACCTAGAGTCTTTCTTTGTCAGCCTCTATTTTTCCTTTTCTTTGGTTCTGTCCCGCGCTTCGCCACAAGCTGGCACGGTTTTATCCCTGGCTAGAGCTAATCACCCATCTCAGCACGGCCACACATGAATCCCTTGGAAGATTTGCACTCTTGGCTGCCTCCCTTCTTATAAAATAAGCGGTAGTTGGTGACATGGGGGGAGACGGGCGAGGGTAATCTGTTCTACAGAGATGTGTTCAGCTCTCCCATGATGTCAGAGGGAGACCATTTGGGAAAAGGAGACCAAATTTCGGACAGAGGAACTAATCCACATAGAATACCTACAGTCTAATAACCACTGTTTTCACTTGAGTACAAGCCTTCATTCTTTCCAGCTGTCCAAAGAAGCAATAGACTCCTTTGTATGATAAATACATGACTGCCCGTTTGTCTGTCTCCCCACAGTGAGAGTCCCTACAGTGAGCATGGAGTGCTGGAGGAGGTTGACAATGAGGGAGGCACAGAGACGCACACCAGTGAGGATGGTGAGTAAAGACATAGATCTTTGAAATTAATATTACAGTACTCATCGTTAACATTTTTTTTTTCTTAGCCATTATATGAAGCAAAACACCATATTCATACTATTACTGTCATGTCAAATTCCTCAGTCATATGACACGTGTTTTCCTCAGTGGGTTTGTGAGGGTTAAACCCAGCTCACTGCAGCTAATCCTGCCTTTCAGCCTGTTAAATGCAGTAACCTTGAAGGTCCAGTGTCCTGGGCTTAAAAGGATGGACAACTATTAGTATTCTAATGTTTCAGCTTTTTTCTAGGGGCCGCATCAGCATCCCTTTTATTCTCAATTTGGCAACACCAACTGAGCTCCTTCACAGACAGACTCTTTGTTTGAAACTTTTGGCTCATGTTTCACAATGTTGCTTATTGGAGTGAACATAAAACGAGTATGTCAGGTTTTATTCGGATTTCATTTTCATCTCAGTCTAATCTTTTAAAAACAGTTTTATGTAGCCATGAAAAAGAAAAACAAAAGCCTTAACTAACAACTATTAGACAGTTTCTCTCAACTATGGGATACTGTCAAGATGTGTGAGCAGACGTGATCCTTGGGGTGAAACGGAAACTATGTCTGGTTCAAATTCAGAAGTGACAGAATTAGTTAAGGCGCGAAGACCAGAGCTTGCTGTTGTCATTCAGGAATTAGGAGAGAGAGAAAAAATGCAATGAAAAGTGATATGTGTGACATGTAGCATGTATGAGGCTGGACGGAGATGCCACAAATCTGTTTCTAATTGTTGTTTTGCATGTCTTCTTTCATCATGATTGATTAGTTAGTGGTTTTCAAAGTGTGAGGCAATCATCCACTGCGGGGTGCCAAGAGAAGGCACACAGTAGATTCAGAAAGGAAAAAAAAAGTATGATCAAGATAATGAGTTCATTGGGCATCAATATATTAAAAGACTGCATACAATGTTTCCCTGACTATCTCTCAGATAACTTTGCAAATGTTTTTTTTTTTTTTTTTTTGTTTTGTTTTGTTTTGTTTTTTTTAATAGAAAAGGGGTTTACCTAGTTCCCCCAATAATAAAAAAATATATTGGGGGGTCTGTAAGTATGTGAATCCGTGTGTGCCAAACAGGAAGTATGGATGGCCCTCCTCTATATATATTTAGAGTCGTCATTAGAGCTTAAAAGTAGTCCACAATATCAGTGTTTGATTAACTTAAACCTGTTCATGTAAAACAATGTTAAACGGCTTACATTTGAACTGGTGAATTTCTTACCTTTACAAGGTTTTTTGTTTTTTTTTGTTTTTTTGGGGGTTTTTTTTTTTAGATTCCCTCTATATGACGGTGGTGGTCATAGTAATTGCCAGAATTTGTATTGGCAAATTCCCACAAATGCACAATGATACACAAATACCAGCAATGGACTTTTTGATTAGACGGTATAATGAATAGATCATTTCTCTCTGGAAACATTCTCTGTGTGTGGTCATATTTCTGCAATACTGTAATGTGAAAACTGTGTGATCTCATAAAATTGTATTGGGGGAAAAATTCCTTTGAGCTACCCAGTTGATCATTCTGAGGAACAGGAAACGAAGGAAATACTATACTGTAATCATCTTGTGTATAGTCGCTGTCTTAGAATCTGCTCATAGTGTCACACAGTCCTGCTGGAGTGTGTTGGAACTCATTAGCTAAAATAGATGATGTAGACAATGCAGGGGTCACACTGGACCAGTCATACGAGAAGTGGAGTAATATGATTCTCACCTTTTTCCATATCTTACTAGAATGAAATGGAGAGAAGGACCGTAAATGGGTGATATAACATGGTGCTCTGTGACTTACATCCAGTGACATTATTAGTGTTGCATCTTCCACACTATTGATAAATTGATGCTGTAGTAGCTGATGATTTTGCCACAAGGTCGAAGTTGAACAAACTGGCACATTGATTATATATCACTTTGTAGGAGGACACCATGATGTCGTTGTTGTCAGATGTGCCCACAGGCAAATGTTTTATTGGATTGGACATGTTGAAGAGCAGTATTCTATTTTACAGAGAGGCATCTTAACAGTTCTTCATCTTCAACTTCTTTATCAGTTCCCACACACACTCTGTTAATTTTTGGTAATTCTACCACACACTGCAAAATAATAATAATAAAGTATAACCAAGTTTAAATCTCAAATCAAAACAAAGTATGCATGTTCTTTGTAGGCCAAGACAATTTTTGTCACCTGGCAATTTTTGTGTAAAAGAATTTCTCTTGCTTATTCACTTTGTGAGATTTCATCCCTAGTTATAAATAAGTTTGAAAGAAAAATATTAAATAATTTTAAGACTACTTATGTTTATTGAAGAAATTTTACCCAAAATTCAGTATTAAATCATTTGAAGACTACTTACGTTTACTTAAGAAATCTTACCAAAAATCAAATATGAAATAATTTTAAAGGCTACTTATGTTTACTTAAGAAATCTTAAGAAAATACTTGAGACACACTGCTGTCGAGGCACAGTTCTTGCCTCAAACAATTACGGTAGTTATTTTTGTGTGATTTATTATGAGTAAAATTTCATTAAATCAGAATAGCTTTTATTCAGGTGCGATGGAATAGAATATGT
Source organism: Festucalex cinctus (assembly GCF_051991245.1). Classification (NCBI taxonomy): domain Eukaryota; kingdom Metazoa; phylum Chordata; class Actinopteri; order Syngnathiformes; family Syngnathidae; genus Festucalex; species Festucalex cinctus. The sequence goes on along the minus strand of NC_135413.1, from coordinate 21,249,441 downwards.
TGACGTTTAGTGGTCCCACTCTAACTGACTCTCAAAAAAAGAAAACCCGAGTACAGTAGTGAGAAGCAGTAGGAAGAAATATCCCATATGCTGATGAGGGTCAGCTTTATTAACAGCATGTCCACTGTAGCTAAGCCCAATTAATTCAGACAGTAAATTCCTTCTTGTCACAATTCATTGAAGTCACGTCACATCTATTGTGTCTTTCTCGACAACTCATTGAGGCGAGAGGCTTTTACTTAAAGGGCTCAGGGTTGAGGAGTAGTGCTACATGAAACAATCAATGAGATTGAAAAGTACACATTTAGAAATGAAGTAACCTCCACTCCACACAGAAAGTCACTCGCAGCACCGTAATAATATCCAAATGTTATTTTTCTCCAGACATTCACTCTTTTCCTAGCAGTTTATAGAGGATGTGTGTTTTGGTAAGGCTGCATCTGTCCAGGGAGACCACACGTCTGGCTTGAAGTGAGTGGGAGGAGGGCAGGGAGGAACAAAGATTCTATTTTTAGACTGTGTTGCTGTAGTGCACACTGGCTTGAAGACTTAGACACGAGCCGACACTTAGTGGCAGAGACTTTTAGGACAGGACCACCAGCTGTTCAACAACTCAGTATTATTTGTAGTGTTCTGTTCGCTTTGTCTTTATGGTGCCCAGGTGCATTTGTCTGTATGTGGTTATCCTCAAACAGTAACAGCAGCAAACAACACCTATTCGATTATACTTTTGGGAAAGTGATTTTAAACAAAAAAAAAAATATGTTGACTTACATCTTTTTTTTGTGAATTTAAAATGTCACCCTTTCAAAATTATAATAATGCTTTTAGGTGATAATTTGTTAATGTGATTGTAGTTGAGTGATCCCTCAAAGTTTGGGCTCGGTCATAATACTCTATCAGTTTGTATTGTGATAGACATGTGATCAATATCAATAAAAAATGTGTTTAATAAAATGTTTGATATACAATGGTCGCTATAGGGGGAAAAAAATCAAGAAGCAAACATGACTGGCATTCTGTGTACTGTTAGGCAGTGTGGTGTTATATTTGTGCTGCAATTACAAGCAAGTGGAAATTTGCATAATATTATGCAAACTAATACGATCAAACAATTTCTGATGGTTGCATGATGTAGAAGTAAAGTTTGTGCTAGCCTCTGGTGTTAGTCAGCTCCAACCCTCAACATCGCACTTAGCAGGCAACTAAAACTATCGATGTCCTTCGATGAATTTTAAAAGTGTCAAATGAGACAAATTTGAAAAAAAATTAAAAATGGCGGACTTCTTGTTCGGTTTAGGGTAAGGCTCCGAGACATTATTTTTTTTTTCTACGTGGGCTGTTACATATGCCAGTTTTTTAAATAAGACACTTTGCTCAACCTTTCATCTGAAACATGTTTCGATGAAAAGCCCAAATTTTGAAAACAACTGAAGGTTGTTTTCCCCCCTATGTTGAGATGGTGTTGAGATGTTACAGACCAAATTTGCCTTTAAATTGTCGTAGCTCTAGTAAAATCTACTGGGATAGAGCGCCGTTAAACCTCTTGTAAGGGGTACTTTTTTGTTTTGTTTTTAATCTTTTGACATTCAAAATTTTCACCGGGCACAATGAGCGTGCAAAGTTAGGTGACTTTTCATGCATGCTCAAACTTCCGATTCATTGTACACGACAGTAATAATGTAAAAAAAAAAGAATGAAGGAAAAAGCAGAGGTTGCTGCTTGGGCCCTAAAAAGTGTTCTGGAGTTTACTTTTGAGTTTCCAAGCATTTCAGTGCATTAAAGAAGAAGAGCGCAGTCATTAAAATGAATTATCTGAGGTGCACTAAACTACCTTAGAAATTTATTGCCAATGTTTATTTCCCCTGTCAGTGATCCAGAGGTCCACCTGTACAGTTATCAGCTCAATCTAATGATCCACATACTTACTGAAATCCCCGGAGTAATTTAGGTCTCTTCTCACCAGCTTCTATAAATACAGTGTGTTACTTCCTCAGGCCCTGTGCTGTGTTGTCAAGCTAAAATAACCAATTGGCTCATGCAGTCAGCTCACTTTAAACTCCACGTGCACCAGCTGTCACACATCAGCATCCACGTGTACGAACATCTGCATCAGAGACATGATTTAACTGCATTCTTATCATGAAATGAAATATGGAAGGTTTTTTTGTTTTTGTTTGCAAGTGTAATCTTCCGGATGTCTTTGTCACACTTGACATACTGTATCTGACCTGTCTAATCCTCTCTGTTGACAGAGGGTGAGCCTATTGAAGCCATTGCCAAGTTTGATTACGTGGGACGCTCTTCCAGAGAGTTGTCCTTCAAGAAGGGTGCCTCGCTGCTGCTCTATCAGCGGGCATCAGAAGACTGGTGGGAAGGGCGGCACAACGGCATCGACGGCTTGGTGCCACACCAATATATTGTGGTCCAGGACATGTGAGTGAGCTCGAACAAACGAACATGTAAACCATTATGTTATACATTGATTGCCCTGTACATTTTTAGGCAATTTAAAACAGTGACTGGTAACAACATTATGACCACTTCCTCAATTTAAAGGGATTGTAAGTGCTCTTTAAAAAAAAATCTGTACAGTGGAACCTCAATTCAATGGTCCCAGTTGTTGTTTGTCTTAAAGACCTTATCTATGGTAGCTAATCATAACGGAGGAGAAAAAAGCAAGCGCTAACATTGTGGCTCTATCATAAAGACGATGCGCGCCATTGTCTTCACTACAAGCAACAGCAAAGTAAGCCAAAACTTTTCAAGCAGTTTCAAGCTTTTTCATATATATTTATTTACAATACTTCTGTATTGTACTGGGCATTTTTATGCTGCGCTCTTACCAAAACCGAGAAGGCGAACTGAAATGCTTCCTTCGCGAGCGTTTTTTGGAGTTTTTTGGAACGATTGCCGCTCATTCGTGCGCACCGGAGCGGAGGAGGCGTGTCCCTTGGTGAACAAGGACCGTGGAGCACTTTAGCGAGTCAATAAAAAGTGAGCACCGCGACTACTTCCACTTCTTTCCTGGGACTCATCAGCCGTGGCACTATTTTCTCCTTTTTTGAGGTACGTGATAGCACTTTAGCTTTTTTAGTGGCAATCTGGCGGCGCTAAAAATAGCTTTGGCATGACTGATAAACACTACTGCTACCTCGGTACACTTCATTGCAAGTAAACAGACTTACCAGCACTTTCTTGCTCATCATTCTGTCCCGGCTGGCCGTGTAGTTGCGCTCGGAGTGACAAGAGAGAGGACGCTGTGTGTGACGTAGCCCGTACTTGAAGCCGATTGGCTACCGCAAGGCGAAATGCGAAAAAATTTCAATTTTTTTTAACTTTGCCGAATATGCGAGTGTGCGGATTTTCGTCACGAATGTGCGGATTTTCGCTGCTTGCGCACCGAGTCCCAGCGCGCCAAACGCGTCCTCCGCGCCGCCCCACGCACTTTCGTTCCGGTGCGCGCGAACTCCATTGACTCCAATGCAAACGCGCCACCGAACCGCCTCACCCGCTTTTGGTGTGAACCCAGCATTTGGCTACTTTCACTCACATGTAAAGGTAAATGAGATTATTGTAATGTGATACTCATGCTCAATCATACCATCTGCCATGGTACCTAATGGTTAATGACTTGTTAAGATAGCAGCATATCCACGCCAAACCCTTAATAGCTGGCCCACAAAATTCCTCCTTTGCTCATGTCCAGCCACAGTACCTCGATCCATAAATCACCTGAAGGGTCACTGCTGATGTCTTCTTGCTTAATGAAAGAGCACGAAGATTTACCGCTGGTTGCGTCACATCCTGTTCTGTTCACAAACTGAGAAGGCTGAGCGGTGCAAGTGCAGACCCGATTGCGGTGTCTCCATGTCCCATAAAGAAACCCGTAATAAAACATGCATTGCAGAGACACTTCAGGCCAGGTTATGTCCTCTGATGCTTCTGCTCTCCGGGTGTGCTGACTTCCTTGCAATGTGCTATTTACTGTGTCTTGTGTATAGGCTGATGCACGGCATGGAGAGCCACCGGCTGTACTCTAGAAACATAGCTTTGTGAACCCCATTCAATTGGCTTGTGTGTGACTGCATGCAATGAGTCATCAGACATACTGAAAGGCACAGAAATGTGACTGGTGAATATCAGCCTTTGAGAGGCTAAGACACATGCTGACTGTCTTCTGTTTCTGAATAATGTTGCTGTGTCTCTGTCATAGAGATGACAACTTCTCGGACACGCTGAGCCAGAAGGCTGACAGCGAGGCCAGCAGCGGCCATGCTGGGGAGGATAAATGCTCAGGAAAAGACATCAGTTCACCCACTGACACAAGGATCTCTGAGGCCTTCATCACCAGGTGGGGAGATGAATGTGTGCCAGGAATACTGAACACTGTCTCTTCAAGAGGAATATTCACACTAGTTTGAAGTTTGAAGTTTATTGAACATATGCATATATACACGTATAATTATATAAACACATAAAGTTAAAAGTAAAAAATAAAAGAAACATCCAATAAATATCGATGTATATGTTCAAGGGAGTAGGAAGAAGTTGAAAACTTATCCAGTCCTACCCCTTATTCTTCATATCCTATCACTTATTTATAATAAATTACATTTTTAATAAAAGAAAATATAATGCTACTCGAATAAAAAAATAAAATAAAAATAAAAATACACAATAGTAACACACATATATACAAATTTCATTACACTCATATTAATACATCAAAGAAAAATAAGTAAATGAATAAATCATTTCTACAATCTTCTTAACTCATATCTGATTTAAATAATAATATTGAACTTTACTTTTAAACATTCTTTTAAATTCAACAAGTGAATTACATCTTTTCAGGTCAGTTCCCAAGTTATTCCACAAATTAACTCCTTTAACGGAGACACACCTTTGCTTAATATTTGTTCTTGTTTTGGGTTTTTTGTATACACTTGTACCCCTTATCTCTCCACTAGGGTGGGACTTTCACATTATGATTAATTAAAGCTGCTCTTTGTAGCAATTAGCCCAAAATATCTTTACAATATCCTTTTTATTTGACTATTCATGACTCAAACATCTTCTAATTAGCAGATTAACAATAGATGGGTACTCCTGCATGCTTTTGGTCAATAATTTTCAGATTGGATTTGGCTTCCACTTTCCCAACCTCTGTCTGCAGATGTGACATTGTGCACATTGTTTACGTGAAGAAGGGTGTGTGCAGTTTTCACAAATCTATTTAAAATTGCAAGTAATTGAGCTTTTTTCTACATGGCCCTGGTTGATCTCCTTTCCTCTGTTGCCACCTGCTGGCCGTTTGTGTAATAACTACCATTTCTGCAACCGTTCTTTGTAGTTGAGAGGCTGCATCATAGCCTTATGTATGCTCTAGTATTTAAAAAAAACTAAACAAAAAAAACGTATAAATACGTCTTTGGGACACTTAGAACATAAAAATAAAAACCTATTTACACGTTATTGGGAGCAAATGAGTTAAATGGGATCAGCAACACATGCCCTCATTTAATTTGATTCTTATTAACCTCAACTAAATTTCAGACGTTCTAGTTTGCCTTTATGATATTTTTGTAGTTACATGTTACAGCACAAGTCAAGATGAATTCGGATGTTGCATTGTTCAAAATATATCAGTCAGGAAAAGAATTTTCAAGCCACTAAATACACCATGAAAATAGTGAAGACAGACCTCATCAAAAGGAGAAAGTATGACGCAACAGGGACATTACCAAGAATTGGATTCTGTGTGTATATGTGAAAACAATCTTTTACTTTCTTCATTCAGCCTCGTCTTACAAAGAAAAACAAATACAAATTGAAATCTCCCAAATGCATGTAGGAAATAATATCTAAAGAAATAGACTGAACTTTTTGAGCACAAAAACCTTCAAGCTTCTGCTTGAAAGAAAGACATGTCAAGAAAAGCCTACTAGAACATCTCAACGATATTTGGGGTAGGAAGCAATTTATAGTAGCTGGTGTGTGCCGACTCCCATTCTACATGTGTTTGAATATTGTTTTTTGTTTTTTTTAATTAATAGCGACATAATAGAGGGTGTGTACACTTATGCAAACACATTATCTCAGTTGATTATTTTGACTTCCCGCTTTTAAAGATTTTTCAGTTTTTCTCTCAATCGAGTCGTACATTTATAGATTGGATTAATGGTGGAAAATGTTTGCATTCATTTTCTATGCATTAAAACAGGGCTGTTTAGTCTTAAAGTATCTGCTGTGCATATTATCACACGCACAGTATATATATATATATCCATAATTTCCTTATGGCACTGATTGCACTGTGACGAACAAACCAAGCGATTTTTGTCAGCATGTGTTGGCCGCCTGTGTATATATTTTCTCTGCTGCTCTTCTACTTCCTCATTGCTGCATTTAGTGACCTTGAATCGTGTCACTGACTCACTCGCACGCTCTCTCTCTCTCTCTCTCTCTCTCTCTCTCTCTCTCTCTCTCTCTCTCTCTCTCTCTCTCTCTCTCTCTCTCTCTCTCTCTCTCTCTCTGACACACACGCGCACCTTCATGCTCACAGAGAGACACAACCACCTGTTTTTTTTTTTTTTTTTTTTTTTAATGCACTGCCTCGACTTCATCATAACAATGCAGTATTTACAAGTGTGTGTGTGTCCCTGTGCGTTTGTGTCATCTCATCCTAAGTTAATACCCCCTCCTCTTCGTCAAAACAGCTCACAATAACTCCCAGGTGATTAAGAAAGCATTTATTGCATTGTTTCAGCTGAAATGTAACTTTGGGCATCCGTTCACAGAACTGGATGAAACATGGAGTCAGATCATTCACATTATGAGACATTGGCTGTGTAGCGACATAATTCACTTCAGTTTTATTGGCAATGCCGGTCCAGATGACTTTTTTTTTTTATATATATACACATGCAGACTACTCCACCTGCAGCCCATTATGAGTTACTGCAGTTGTTTGCTTTCCCCAACAGCAATTTTCCACCGATCAATTTTTTTTGTTCACACCAAAGCTTGTATCGGTTTCATTGTCCTCTGAAGTATTTAGCGAGTGACACAGTTGTAATTCCCAGCCTCACAGTTCTGAGATTCTGCTTTGAATCAGTTGTTTCTCTTTCATGTCATCCCAGCAGGCACAGGAAACGATCCGAACCGCCATCCCGCCGCCCCCCTGCCCGCCCCAGCGACGCCCACTGCATGGTGCATCCCTCCCAGCAGGGTCATCCCGCACACGGGGGAACCCCCGAGATGGGCTCCCCAGTCCTAGGCCACTTCAGTCCGCGCGACATGCTGCGCAGCCGTCACCATTTGCCGGCGGACAGCCCCGAGCGTCGGCGCCGCGCCGGCCACGGCAGCCTGACCAACATCAGCCGACACGAGTCCCTCAAGAAGACGGAAATCCCGCCCATCCGTCGCTCCACCTCGTCGGGCCAGTACACGGGCTTTAGTGAGGCCCACCACCACCACCATCATCACCACCACCACCACGGCGGCAAGCCCCTGGACCCGGAGACCATCGCACAGGTCAGCGCGGGAAGAGCAGCGAGCCGACCGCAGCTCCCGCCACCGTCAAAGCCCTGCCCCGCCCTGTAAAAACCTAGTCAGTCCCTGTCTTCTGCTTCCGTGTCTGTGTGCTAACTACACGCAAGAGAGCAGCTTGACAGGCAGCTGGCAGCACAACAATATCTGCTCGAGTCCACATCACATCCTTTGTAGAAAAAGTTTGTGTTTGTGCGCTTCGGTCAAGGTTGTAAAGACATTCGTAAACAGTTTTAACTAGAGATGTTCCATACTTTTTTTTTTTTTCAGGCCAATATCAATACGACTACTCAACTCCTAAATAGTCACTTATGCCAAGCGATGCCTCAAGTACTTTTGATACATCAAACTTAAGGGGAAAAAAAACAAACAAACAATGACAGTATTTTTTTTAGACAGACCTATATATACTAATGTAGCTTTTTTCCTTCAAATTGCATTAAATTAAAGGTAATTTTCTATTATTTTTTTCTGTACACATTTGTATAGAACACACAATAAAATTAATCTTAATTTAAAAATAAATACATTAAAAGAAACTACTAATCTAGTGACCAGAAAAAGTCCCAATCAAAATATGTAGTTGCACATCTCAACTGGCATTGGTCAGACAACGCATGCCTATAGATCAGGGGTGTCCAAACTTTTTTTCCGTTGAGGGCCGCATACAGAATAATCGAAGGATGCTAGGACCATTTTGAAATTGTCTGACTTTATTAAACACACTGAAACTAATAAGTTGATTAATAATGTACTATAATTTAGCTAGTTATTTTTAAACAGGACAGTTTGGAATTTTTCTTGATTTTGGGGTGGCCCCCTGCTTTAGATCCTGATTGTAAAATGGCCACAAGGGGGCAGCCAATACCAATATCAGCCACTGTTTTTAGTACCGATATTTCGAAATAAGGCCGGGTATGGCCCTATACCAATTATCGGTATTAATGGACGCAAAAGGTTTTTATTGTTGCAAAGAAATGTTTTATGTGTTTGAGATATCGCTTGAAATTCTTTTTTTTTTTACCCTCTCAGTTATCTTGAGTTGGTTGGTTGGTTTTAAAATCTATTAAAATAGCATGAGTCCCCCTCCCTGCTCCCTTGGGGCAATTGCCAATTGCTTATTGATAACAACTTTGGTCCTGATGAAAGAAGAGACTAATCTTTTGTTAGGTTTCATGTTTTTATGTCAAGAGAACATAATATTCTGTGGGCCTTGCAAAATCAGTCAAAATCCAGTACAACAGCTGGGTTGCTTCAGTGAAAATGGCTGCGAGTGAATGACTTAAGATATATTCCACAAACGCAATATTAATCAGAGAAGCGTGTTTAGAGTAGACTAGTGGTGCTGAATAAAACGTAATGTAAAGAAAATGTTTGGCTTAAGTTCCCCTTTAATGACAAATGGAAGAATGAAATGAAACCTATTCTAAGAGACCTATCATTGTACTGGTATGTGTGCAAATTGCTACTTCGAATCGAACCTCCAAGTTACATTAGTCAGCAACATTTTCATGATTGGTTCTGCCAAAGGCACCCCATAGTGGTATTGACCCAACATCATCAAAATGGCCTCGGCATCTTTCGCTCACAGACTTTCTGTTCGTCTCCCGCAGGACATAGAAGAAACCATGAACACCGCTCTCAATGAGCTGCGGGAATTGGAGCGCCAGAGCTCGGCCAAGCACGCCCCCGATGTGGTGCTGGACACCCTGGAGCAGAGGCAAGCCCCGGGCGGGGGTCCCACGCCGGCCAGCTCAAGCGAATCCTTGGGCTCCCCCATCCACGGCGTCATGCTGAGATCCACCGCCAATACCGAGCCGCCGTTCCGCCGCAGCGCCGGCTCCACCAGCGACAGCACGAGCACCTTCAAACCCGCCGTGGTGCCCCGCATGGGCGTGCAGCTCAAGCCGCCCGCTCTGAGACCCAAACCCATGGTCCTGCCCAAGTCCGGTCAGGTATCGCAGCCTCCGGCGGCGGCGCCTCAGGATCCTCTGGACAAATCCTGCACCATGTAACAGTTGCGATGCTCAAGGATAACCAGCAACTTCCACTGGAACAGATGGTGCAGGTTGTCCAACATTGTAAAATAAAATCACAGTCCTGAAGTTTGAAAAATAGTCATTAAAGTCTTGGGCAGTGTCTTAGGTTTAGAATGAACCTGATGGACAAAAGTAGGCACTAGGTTGTTCAGAGCTGCATGTAACGTCTTTCAGTCAGGCCAGAAAGCAGGCGACCACAATCTCAAGTGTTTTTAGCCTAGTTGCCATTACAAAGCTGCTGTGATGAGGACTGAAGTTCTGCTTGACCTGATTGGCTTTTGTGGTTCTCTGTTGAGAAATGAAACAGCGATGTGAAGTGTCAACAAATGTCATCTAGTGTGTGGTGCAGTAGCTACATTTCTTTGGGCAGTTGGACAAAACCACTACTTGACGATGAACTGCATTGCAACATGATAACGTTTTGCGTAGATGCCTTTGAAAGTAAGCAATACTCAGAAAGTTGGTGAACAGTTGGATGTGCATTCAAAGAGGTCGACTCAAGTTCACCCGTAAAATAGTGGTGTGCGATACTGCAAATTTTGGTATCGATCCAATACCAAGTAAATACAAGCCCAGTATCGCCGATATCGATACTTTTTGAAAATTATAGTACCCGTATATAAAAAAAAAAAAAAAATGAAGGTAGTTGTATCATTAAATTGCTTATTCACAATCAGATTTCAACCTTTAAGTGTTGTTTTTTAAAGGACAAAATTAGGACAAAGTTAATTGATAAATAGAAAATAATTTATCAATGTTTTTCCCTACATAAACATCCCAACCATGACAAAATAATTTTTTAATGTTCTTAAACAAAGTGGACAAAGTGATCATAGGAAAATAAATGTAAACGAATACTTTATCATATACTGTTCAGAAACTACAAAAACTAAAAATGCTGCCTTCATCACTCTTTTTCAACCTAAATAAACAAGATGTTAAAGATTATCATGCAACAACAAATATAATACATAAAACAACAGAACAAAAGAAATATTGTTCAAGTACAATACAAAGATGAGACACTAAGTCACGTGATGGCACATGATCAAAACACACTATTGTGATATGCCCGTTATCTGTTTGACCAAACAGCAGCAGTCCATGAAAGAGTCAAACTGAAACTAAACTACCAGATCGATATTTTAGTGCCAGTATCGATCCGATATCAATACTGAATTGGCATCGATCCGGTATCAATACTGACTTGGTATGGTAAATATCGATAATTGGATCGATCCGCCCACCTCTTCTGCAAAAGCTGGAGTGGATTTTAGGTTCATCCTGAAATTTCACCTGTTCGCTGAGTATCGCTAACTTTTTTTGTGAGTAGTGTTTACGAAATGCAGTATGCACACAATATGATGTGGAATTTACATTTGTAGCTTAGTTGGCATCATAGCCAAAGATAAATTGAAGCATGGATGTGGACTTCCAGAAGGATGTTTGTACTCGAGTTCCTCTTCATGGGTACTCGAATGCTACGTGGACCTTAAAAATAAAAAAAAAAGAGAGAGAGAGAGAGACTTCTCCTTGTCAAATCACAAACACTTCCTGTGTGACAGAAAAGGGGCGGGGTCTCGTGTGTTCGTGTGTGCGATTGTCATGTGTATTTAAATCTCAGTAGGGATTTTGGGGAATGTTGAAATTGTAGCCAGAATTATAACACTACAAACAATTCAAGCGAGAAATTGCAGGTTTACGCTGTCGGCGGCTCGACAGATATTGTGTGTATATTCATGAAAAGCTAGTTTTACTAACTCATTATTTTTGTAATCTTTATCTTTTGTTTTTGAGTAGATCTGACATAGACTAGAGAGCAAGCATTCCCGTGGACACGTGTGCTTTCGTCATACTGTCATGACATAATACGTACTTGTGGAAGTGCCTTCAAAGATGTTTCTGGACATTCATTTGTGTATGCATTCAGTCACATGACATGACTACATGTTATGTTACAGTAAATGACAACATTTTTAGAATTGAGCAGCTCACCCACTGCACATTGATGTATGTAAATGTAGATAAGGCATGTATGTAACAGCATAACCAAGATGCTTGAGGGCTTATAAACCTCAAAGGATTTCTTTCTAATAAATGAAATAGTTTGCCCAATCTTGAGGTTTTGTTTGTTCAATATTTTCACTAATGGGAAGAAGAAAAATACAGTGAATGGATATTGGTACTACTCTGTATTAAGAGTTTATATTTTATTACAATAAATTCCAGCCATTAGCATAGAACCGCAATTTACCACAGACAGTTATGGTTTGACAGATTTTGTACGCAAAAGAAAAAAAATTGTTTAGTGTACTGCTGAAAAAAAAAAAAAAAAATCAGTTGAATGAAATGAACAACATGAAAAACATCACCAAAAAAAATTCCCATGTCTTACATTTACTTGAATTGGGATTAAAAAGGGGGGAAAAAATCACCATATGATGAAAACACTCCTCAATGATATTAGATTCCATCATGTCATGATAAGTATTAATAATGATACATTTTGCTACAGATTGTCTCCTTGATAGCAGTTTCATGTAGAAATCAATTTTGAAGAAGATTAAATGTATATCGACTCAACACGTTTTTTGAAGTTGTCTCAGACTCAGCTATTGGATTCGCAAATCATTTTTATCAACTCCACTATGTTTCTATTCCTAAAAATTAACGTTCTCCTTGAAAAGAAACTTGCAATAAAGTTCTTCAAAATTGATAAAAATGGACCAGGATTGATACTGACCACATATATCGACTTAGACTTGACTTTATTGATTCATTTGGGATGGCTCCCTCTGGGAAATTTACACGTCCAGCAGCAATAAGAACGGATAATAAAATTAAAAAAATTATTCAATCAATCAACAAATAAGGTTATTACACCAGAGATTGAATTAATAATAATAATAAAATAAAATTCAATAAAATAAAAATTCAATCAATCTATAAATAAGGTTATTACACCAGAGATTGAATTAATAATAATAATTCAATCTCTGGTGTAAGAAACTAAAATTGTTTTGTAAATTGAATGGAAATATTAATGTTGAATGAAATAAAAACAATTTAGTAGTTTTTAAGTCATATTTTTACATTTTTAAATGAATTTATTTGAATTATTCAATTAATATTTTTCATTTATTTCTGTTTTTGCCCAGCACAAAAAGAATTTTTGAGAGTTTTTGGTTGCAAAACTAAAATATATCTTGAGCTTTGCCATGTTGTGCTATGTATGGCAGCTTCACTTGATTTGGACATTTGCTGTCAGCAGTTCCAGCAAAATCGCTCTTGACAGAAGAGCCCCTGTGTTTGCTCCAGAATTTTGACTTGGAGGTCATCTGGGGAGAGCAAAAAGAGATGATAAGTTGTAAAACAAAATGCGCACACTTAATTGTGTTTTCCTCGGAAATGGTTTACCTCAGCAATCCCGACCTTCCTCTGCCAAGTGTGGACGCTGTGCTGCAGCATCTTGTGGTCGTCCTTCACGTGCATGTACTGGGCCACGTCGGGTGCCTGATAAGTAGACGTCTGGTGGAGGAGCTGCTTATTCAGGGCCTCAGCTTTTGAACGCTCCTGCAGAAAAGGTGGCAGAGGAGGAAGTAGATCACGAAAAACCACAATGTAAAAATAATTTCAGCAACAGTCAAAGTCAAGAAGGAAAAAAGTCACTTCATTTCAAAGGGAGGTGCAACGATGCTGTAGTTTAACACGAGTTAAAGCAAAAAGATTGTGTTGTCCAACCTGTTCAGCACGTAATATGTCCTCCTCTATTTTCTCCAGCACCTCTTTCATTTTAGTGATATCGCTGCTCAGCTGCGCAGACTCTTGCGTCACACACTGAAGCTTCTCCTGGCCGTGAGAACAAACAATAGTTGAAAAAGGCAGCGTCAACTAACTCCGCCTGACATCAACATGTGAGCAACCTTGTGGGAGTTGAGGACGCGCTGTGCTTGCGAATATTTGACTTGAAGTTCTTCGAGGTCAATCGTAGTCTCACTGGATTCCAAGAAAACGTCCTGGATGCAAATTGTGCATAAAGTGAGTTATTTTCAGTGTAATGTATAAAAAGTGTCGTGCAACACCGGACTAGTTGACCATCAACCCTCATGTCCAAGGATGTCGCCATCGCATTTCCCATGCTCACCTCGAGCCCCGCTTTGCTCAGCTCTCGTTTCTCCTGCAGCTGCAGCTGGAGCCTCTTCTCCCACGCCTTCAGGCCTCGGATCTTCAGGTTCAACTTGTCACAGTGGCTGCTCTGCTTGAGGTCAAGGCAACAGGTGGTGAGCGAGGGGAAGGTTAACAAACAATCGTGCGGAGAGAGAGAAGAAGGTTTGACAGTATCAGTCAAAGCCAAGTAAGGTAGATGAATTCACCTTACTCCTAATGTGGTGGAACACCTTCTCTGGCGCCTTCATTTCCGACATCTTCTTCGTTGGTTTCAGAAATCTGCGCTCAAAGTCATTCTTGTCCTTGCTGATGTCTGCTCGCTGGAGCTCCATTTCTTTGATGGAGGCCTGGAAGAGACCAAAAGCTTAAGCATTCATTTGACTTTAATGTCAATTTGACTTTCCGATACTAACTTTGTAGCTGGCCAGAATTTTCTCAGACCTCTCCTTGTCATTCTGCTGCTCTCTTATCATCGCTGCTATTTCCCTTTGTGCAACGCAGAGTTTTTGTGCCAAGGTCAGCTGTGGAAGGCCATCTGGCAAGTTGCCCTCAGATCTCTGTAAAGTCATGTACGGGCATCACAAGAGATGAATGTACTTTGGGTTTGATGATTTGAGGGCATCCACATCAACAAACTAAATTTGAAAAACAACCACTCAATCAATTTAATGAGAGCAAATACAAGAGTGGTATCAAAATCTTTACTAATATGGATGGGCCAGTAAAAAAAATGCCACTAGTTTATTTTACAAGTAAATACTACTCCCCATTTTTTTCAGTGTACATTTATTACATTACATTTATTTACCATGTTCTCCACTTGGCTACCAGCTACCCCCAGACCTGCAGGCTGGGTCAATAGGTCGTGTTGATCCAGGCGGATGATGAAACTTTCAAAAAGCTCATTCTCTGCCAACAGTGCTGCGTTGGAATTTCTGGTGGACACGACAGGTGATTAAAGTCAGTGAAAAGCCTCCAAAATATGAACTTGAGTCGACCCCTTGCACACGTGGCAAAAGTAGGCTACTATGCAGACACCAGAAAAATATACAGTAACTAAGATATTTGTACTCCATTACTTCCTACCACCTTTTTTTTTTTTCAAAATCAAATGTTTTTAGTCACCCCAATATCATAATTTAAGTAAAATGCATATTTCTACACACCAGTTTGCGAACAATGGAATACAGTAGTTACAATTTTAGGTGGTTATCATGAAAACAGAATACGATTCCGACATGATTGCCGAAGTTAGCATTAGCTTTGTTTGTATTATTAAAGCCAGTGGCGAAAGCGTCCACATTTGAATCATTTTCTAATTTAAAGTGATGAAATCGAGTGGTATTTACTTTAGCTGTTGGATACTGGCAGAGAAGCCTGGTTGTCGTTCTTGATTGATTTTCTTTTCCATTGGGCTTGATCTTGCATCTTGGTTGCTAAGGTACATTGCAGTGGTTGCTATGGCTAGTGTTCCTTTAAGTAGCGCGCAGTGTTTTTTTTTTAACCTTTATTTACAAGTCTTGTCTGTAGACAAAAGAGTAAAACAATGGCAAAAGTACAAACCAAATACTGTACATACATAAAAAGTACGTGCGTCGAATAGTTTTTGTTGTGCTATCAAATGCGCAACGGGTTTTTTTTTTAACATTGATTTTCACGTGCACTCACATGGAAAATATGAACCAGAATAGATTACTTTAATGTTTGTATGGATTTCAAAGTTTATGTTTATGAACTTAATACTGAAACGCAAACGAGACCATGGGCAAACCTAATTTCTGATACCTGTGAGTCACAAGCATCATGGTAGGGACTTTCCTAGCTCCTCATGCTGTCATCAGGAGCAATGAGATCTAGGCAGTAGGCAGGCAGTGTTGAATCACGTGTTTCACTTTCGTTTCTTTGAACAGAAAAAAAGTTTGGAAAACCGGAAGACTGTGGCAGTAGTCCACAAACTTGCGCCGAGATGACTGCAAAAGTGTCTAATTTCATCCTCCAGATCCTGTGTAACGACCAAGGCAGTTTGGACTTCAGGGTCCTGACTGGGAAATTGGAGCAAAACTTTACTGTTGCGGCGTCAGTCCTTCACCGTGTTCTTACCGATGAAGCCAGAATTGCAGTGGGTTCAGGCGTTCTGGCCGTGGGTGCGGGGCAAATATTCAGCCGGGATAGTGTGATTGTGGCCAAAACTTCTCTACGGATCTGCCAGAAGAAACCTGGCGAGTGTACACAATGTGAGAGTTTGCACCTGTGCAAGTTTTATGTGTTGGGGACCTGCATGTTCGGGTGAGTAAAATGCTTATAGATAGCTGTTGTACTGAAGTTTTTTTTTTTGTTTGTTTCGGTACTGTAGGCAAATATGCGAGTTTATAAAGTGGCAGATTTGCGGAAAAAAAAAAAAAAACTCAGAAACTTACAAGAAATACACGTAGCATAGCTATCATCAAATCATTTGAGGTTCGTTGGTGCTTAATGGGTAAGTGGGTTAACGGTTCCTGCTTTCGAGGATGGTCGGAAGTTTGATATATCCGAGTTGTTTTTTCCCAGTTGCGACCTGAAAGCGTTCGAGGCGAAAGTAAACAACCAAAATGGCGGATGATAGTGATGAATTGTTTTTTATTTTGGTCCTCAAAATTATTTTTTTCCTCGAGCAAACTTACCTGCTCGCAATTTTTCTTCATTTATTGTTTTTATCTTATTTCATAAGCATTCCATACTGTTCACTTATAATTTCATTTAAACATTCCATAGTTTCATAACCCAGTAAAACGGCAATCAATGGGTGTAACATGTTAGTGGTAATAGGCCTAGAGATTTTGAGACTGATACAAACCATACCTTGTCAAAAGTGACCTACATCAGTCCCCAAATCCTGTTGAAGTATTTATTGTATTTGGACAGTAGTTATGTACACAGAAATTATGTTGAAGCATTTATTGATAATGCCTTTTAGTAGTTAGGCCCTTTATATTCAGATGGTAGCATAGACAAGTTGGATGATGGCCTCAGTCGGAGTCACTGCTGCTACTGCTACTGGAAGAATACTGTGAACACAGATTAATAAGCATGTCAACATATTGTTGGGAGGGGGGGGCAGAAATGTATCATTCATTGCGGGCCTGCTCCAGCTCAAAATGAACAAACAAGTTACAGTGAAACCTCCAAACTTTGGCGGTTTCACTGTAATTTGTAATTTGTAAACATATGAAACTCTCGTTACCACCAGCTAACTTCTAAATTGATTGAGCTTTGTTTTTAAAATTTCACACAAGCAAAAAAAACAACAACAACTGTACAGGTAATACTTCTAACTGTCACTAACATGTAAAAACAATGTAACCAGTGCACTAAAAACTAAAATAAAGCAAAATTTCTCCTTTGAAGATGCAGCACAAACATTGTTCTCATAGGAAATAATGAAAAGGTGAATTCATCTGCACTACATGATAAACTGTACAAGTCATAAAACTAGGGGGAGGGGCGTTTTGGAATGGATGTTTAAAAACTAAACGAGTATCCATCCATCCATTTTCTTGACCGCTTATTCCTCACAAGGGTCGCGGGGGGTGCTGGAGCCTTTCTAAGCTGGCTTTGGGAAGTAGGCGGGGGACACCCTGGATTGGTTGCCAGCCAATCGCAGGGCACACAGAGACGAACAACCATCCACACTCACAAGCACACCTGGGGACAATTCGGAGCGCCCAATTAACCTGCCATGCATGTCTTTGGAATGTGGGAGGAGACCGGAGTACCCGGAGAAGGCCCACCAGGCACGGGGAAAACATGAAAACTCCACCCAGGAAGGCCGGAGCCCGGACTCGAACCTCGAGTCCTCAGAGCTGGGAGGCGGACGTGCTAACCAGTCATCACCATGCCGACCTACTAAACGAGTAATGAAACTAAAAATAAAGTAAAACGTAAAATGTACTGAAAAGGTAATACTTTGCCAAGGGAAATAATGTTAAGTCAAATAATCAATACCATGGTCAAACTGTCACTGTAAAAAAAAAAACACAACCGAGCCCTGCAGTGAATAGCAAAAATCTGTGAATAATTGATTTAAAAAAAAAAAAAAAAAAAAAAGTGGTTTAATTGCATATAGATGTAAAAAGACGGCGGGACAGCACTTAGATCGCAGAGGATCGTAAAGAATCAGCGGCATGCATCCAGTAGTCTATGGTACACAATCATGAACCACTATTTGCCTCAAACACTTTAGCCTGCGGCTCTACTGTATTTTAATGTTGCTCTTGATGGTTACTGAGTGAGTGGTGCTTGGTGTAAAACAGGGATGGGCAATATCGGTCCTCGAGGGCCGAGCCCTGCGGGTTTTGCAGGTTCTTCCAACACAAGCTGTTTCCAATCAACGGGATCGTTGTTAGTCTAATGCAGAACTTGCTGATGAGTGGATCATGAGTGGAGCTGTGTTGGAGAAGGGCAACATCCAAAACCTGCAGGGCTGCGGCCCTCGAGGACCAAGCTTGCCCATCCCTGGTGTAAAAAGTTTGATAACTGGACGCGTAACGCGAGAGTTGTGTCACTCTCACCTTGCCGCAGTAGTAACCGTGCTTATACAACTTCTTCAGCTTCTTCCCCTTCTTCAACTTCTTGTGGGCTTTATGTGCCACCAATCCCATGGCTATGCCAGTCAGGGCTCCGCCAATCCCCCCACTCAAGGGATACCCCCCATGGTAGAGATGGCCCTTGTTGTAGTAGTGGCCCTTATAATGTTGTTGGTAGCCTTTTGAAGAGCACGGGTATGCACCAGGGTGAAAGCCTCCCATGGGGGCTGCCGGATACGGATACCCGCCAGGTGCCACGGGGTAGGTGTGAGGTCCCGGACCAGCCACGTAAGGTGTCGCAACCCGCGGAGTATTGGGTATCATAGCTGGATTGACACCTGTTGAATGCTGGACGGGTGGGTATTGTTGATATTGTTGATACGGTGGCGGGGGGTTGACTCCTTTAGGCGGTAACGCGGGGTTTGCGGGATATGGGGGGTATGCCGGGTTGTAGCCGGGAGGATAAGCTGGGTTGGATGAACCTGATGGAAAAATAAACATTCACTTATTCACTAAGCCACCAATTTAGTACACCCCCTCCCCCCAAGAATCACATCATGTATGTACAGTCTACCTTGATTTGGCCACATGGTTACAAGTACTTCAGGTATTATTGAAAGTTCTGGAAAAACATGAAGAAAAAAAAATGATGAACTAACATTTCATTGGATTAGTCATATATATATATATATATATATATATATATATATATATATATATATATATATATACCCGCGACCCTTGTGAGGAATAAGCGGTCAAGAAAATGGATGGATGGATATATATATATATATATATGTGTGTGTTATTTTCCACAATGTAAATAAAAATAAATTAACTTGTCAGCCATTGCAAGGAAAATAGTACAGTGCTATTATCATTAATAAATAAATAAAATAAAACAAACCAACAATACGAATAAAAATGGAAAAAAAATCACAAATAAAACACGTTTTTAAAAAAACTGACTAAAATAAATATTCAAGTAAAAAATAATTTAAAAATGGCTAAACAGAAAAATAATCAAAATACAATAATAACCTAAAAACTAATGTTGAAAAAGGTAAAGTATTATTAAAGAATGACAAAATATTTCGATTAGTAAACTCAACCTGTTAATTTAAACATGACAGAATTAGGAATAATAATATGTCATATTAAAACAGTCAGTTCTTCATGTTAAGCATCAACACTAATTATAGTGTTCATTAATCCCAACACCTTGAATTTAAGTTTTTGGACAAACTCATATTGTTAACGAAGTATAGTGCTGTTTATAAGTAAGAAATGATCCCAAAACTCACCTGTGCTTTGTTTAGCTCTAATTGGCTGTCTTCCGCATTCAAGTAGCAGCAACAGGAGAGAAACAAACATTCCAGGGAGCCGCCGCGCCCAACCTTTTAAAGTCACACGCACCTTGCTTCACGTTTACACGTCATGGAACAGGTGAATACAAAGTGTCACTTCATTGTTTCCACGTACATCACAACAACTATTGTTTACATTTAAAGGGGGGCTCGAAATATGCCGATGACATGAAATCACCTGACATTTTATTAGGTACACCTGTACAAGTTCATACAAGCGGTGGTAATTTATACACGCTTGATGATCGCTGTCATGAAATTACGTCATCGAGGAACAATATTCTCATTTCTCCAAACGTTTGCGTCTCTTTCCTCCTCATTTGTTCTCATCTCCTCGATGAGATCTTTGCTGGGAGATGCTAACATGTAAACAGAGGAGTGAGGACTAATGAGCTTGAATAAAGAAATGAGATATGGCCAGAGTAGAGGGATATATGGCAGAGTGAGAAAACCGGATAGAGCGGTTAAGCAGGCAGGGGAGGGGTGAGAGAACAATGGTCCCAGCAACAGCTGGAAATACAAATGCAATAGACGGCTAGGGAATAAAGTTAACATTAGATGTAGGCCACCATACATGCAACACATTCTATTCCGTCCTTGAACTCAACTCTGAGTGACTGAACGAGAACAGACTGAGCAAAAAAAACAACAACAACAATGTGTGGTAAAATCGAGTAGCTACCGTTCACTCGTTTATTGGCCAGTGACTACAATCAGCATTAGGACTTAAATTGCTAAAGAAAGCAGTGCAAATGTGTGTTGGTTTTACTATATCAATAAAACAGCTTCTTTTTTGGGGGGGATTTGTTTTACAGATTGAAGTGTAAATATCCACATGTATTGACTTGGCAACATAATGCAGAGCTGTTGAGGAAACTTGACCTCCAACACCTTTCGGAAAAACAATTGTTCCAACTGTTGTTACAGAATGACCCCTACCTTCTTCCTGAGGTAAGTAGTACAGGTGCAAATGATGACTTGGTGAACTATTTCTTCATTCTTGAATGCTGTCAAACATCTTCTCAGAAGAATAGAAAGAGTGTAAATATAATTGCATATTAATGGAAATGCTTCATTCATGCTCATCTCTACTTTTAGATATGCTCACACTACAATATGGGCGAGGGTGTGAGCGGATTGTGCAAGTTCACCTCTGGGTGCCACAAGCTTCACATCTGCAAGCCTCATTTCACCACGGGAGTCTGTAAACAAGGCTCATGTTCCAGAATCCATAATGTTGATTCAAAGGCACACAAGAGTTTTGAAAAATTCAGTCCAGAGATGATTCAGAGTCTTCCAAAAGTCTACAAGAATAAATGCATCATCATGGATAATCAGAGGAGTCCAGCCAGTGCTGCTCCTAATGGTAAACACAATTTCAAAATCATCATTTCTCTACTCCGTTGGTCTAATATGTGTGTGCGGGATTTTCAGAGGCGAGAAAGTCCGCTGGGCCAATTGGTGCAACTAAGCCACTCAGTGATTCTGGTACGAAGGAAATCTGCCTCTACTTCCTCAACAAAAACTGTGCCTATAAAGGTAATAAGCACTGGGCTCTCATTTCTAGATTGTGTATTTATATTTTATATGAAACAAACAATTGTGAGGCTTTATATGAGAATGTTTTTCTTTAATTTGACACTTTAGATTCAACATTTTGTAACATTACAGTATACACTGCGCTTAGGTAAGAAAATTGTACCCAAAAAAAATAAAAAATTTTTTTTATTGCACATAAAGGATAAAATAAATGTTGGGGGGGAAACAATTATTAAAAATGTATTGGACTTTTGGAAAAAAATCAGCTAGATTCTAGCATATACAGCAAAGTAGATAAGTCAAATTGTTCAGTTACGTTTTCCTGCTCAAATTACTGAAAAACCACAGCATTATGACCACCTGCACAAAATTGTAATATTGGAAATAATATACCGCTAGAAAGGTCATCTTGCATAGTCTAACCCAGGGAGGGGCAATATCGGTCCTATTACAAAATACAAAATTACTGGACTGACATTGCCTTAACTGCACCTTTTGTTGTTGTTGTTTTTACTTTATTTGGCTGTATGTCTTCTTTGTGCTGCCTGTGTGTGATGTCATCGTACAACCTCGACGCAGTTTGTCTCTCGCTACCGCAACAGTCCTCAAATAGCGGTGACGAACTATCATTTAGCGATGACAGAAGCGCAATTCATATAATGATGACGGACTGATGATTCCAGTTTTGGTTTTGCTTGAAATAATGACGGACTGACAATGACTTATGTGTGTGGCCCAGCTGTTGGCGAATGACGGAGAGGCAAAATTTACTGACACGCCCACCGCTGATGTTTCCTTTGTGTGCTCATCTCGCTTTGATGGTTGTTTGATATGTCGTGGCCATGGGAACCTTTGTCATAGCATTTGTGCCCAGCCACTGTTGGCTTTTCTTCAGCGGAGTGGCCTTGTGATTTTGCTGTGCGTCTTTGCTGGTGACTACAGCATTTGTGCTCCTTCTCCCTTCTTGTTGTGTCGCATCGGCTACTTGGGTTTGCCTTGATGAGCCTCAGCTAGTGACTGTCGTGTTTGGATTTCGGATATTACGGTGTGTTGAGATGTAGCCTTTCCCACGTTAGCCGCCCTCTTTCCTTTTGTGTGCAGGGGCATCAGTGCCACCTTCCCTCGGCTCACCGCTATTTGTTTGGTGCTGGGTGACCTTTGGCGTCCGTGTCTCTTTTAAAATTTCAACTTATCACGTGAGTCCCCTGTGGAGCATTTTTGCTTTGATGGGATCCCCCCATTATGTTCACTTCTGCCCCCTCATTAAAGCCACAGAGGGCGAGGTTGACCATTGCCGAGGGTGCCACAGCTCTGCCCGTGTTGAAGCTTGCCTGTGTGTCGATGCGGGTGTTGGCTACAGGGTGCCTCAGGCACTGGAGGCTTCCAGTCGGCCTGTTGGGGTGATGGGCTCCCCTGGTCAGCAGAGGCAATCAAAACGCCGGAGCGATACAGATGCTACACCCGGTCCCTCCAAGAAGAGATTTCTCACGAAGCAACAACTTGACTTGCAGAGGGACCATGTATATGCTGAGTTGATGAAGAGGATGTCAAACTTATGTGACCGCGTACGTCCTGCTCCTGCTTTAAACTTGTGTGCGACCAACCTACCCATGCCAGTGCTTGGTGTTGAAGTTGCAGCCCATGAGCCTTGTTTCCAGAGATCAGTGGTTGAGTCAGCCTACGACATTTTGGGGCCAGTCTCTCCGTCATCTGCGCGTGGCTCGATTCGTTTTGCAGGAGGTGACTCAATGCCGGCTGTTATGCAAAAAGCCTTACAGAGCCTGTGGTTGGATGTGCCTCAGCAGACACAGTCACCTCCTTATAGCTGGCACAGACACCCCTCTTCTGAATTTTCTATCCCTGAATGTTGGAAGCATTTGGAAGAACTTCATTCCTGCTGGGATGACACAGGGAATCACTCGCGGTTCTTGGACGAGGGCTGGGCTTTGGCAAGCAGTCTCCACGATTCGTGCCTTACTAGGATCCTTGCCAAACGTGGTGCACCCAAGAGACCCTCTCCTGCTCCCTGTTACCGGCCTCCGCAACATTTCCAGCGTGCGTGGCGACTTGATAAACACCTGTCCCCACAGAGACCGGCCGTGGACTTGCGCTCCACTATCTGCGTGCCCTCTGGTAAGTCTTGGTTTGCATGTCCTGCCCCTCGTAGCGCAAGATCGAGTCCAGGCTTCGGCCTTCCTGAGTGGAGTTTGCATGTTCTCACCTTGCCTGCGTGGGTCTTCTCCGGGTACTCCGGTCTCCTCCCACATTCCAAAGACATGCATGGCAGGTTAATTGGGCGCTCCAAATTGTCCCTAGGTGTGCTTGTGAGTTTGGATGGTTGTCCGTCTATGTGTCCCGTGATTGGCAGTCGCTTCCATCAGGGCCACCGTTCATGTCAAACCCTACGTCTCCTGATTGACTTTTGTCACTTGTTCTTAGACACATGTATACATACATTAGTTTGGAAATGCTGCTATTCATTTGCCAATGTTATATCTCATGAGTTTATTTCAATGTGTAAATTGTAGTTATTTTTTCCTACAGAGAAATGTGTCCATGTCCACTGGCACTTACCTTATAGATGGCAAGTTTTGGACATTGACGGCGTGACCTGGACGGACTTACCAAACATGGAGGAGATTGAGAAAGCCTACTGTGACCCAGCAAGCGACTGGAGCGCCGTAGACCAGGCATCAGCTACAGGGTGGCTTACAAGATTGAGAAATTTTGGGTATGTGTAGCAGCTAGGGATGTAACGATATCCAAACATCACGATACGATATTATCACGATATGAAGGTCACGATACGATAATTATCACGATATTGTGGGGGCGTTGGTGATATTTAAAAAAGATCACAATATTGTAAAAAAAGAGAGCTCATACTAAAAAAAAAAAAAAACACAATATTGTGCTTTTGTACATAACAGCAATGTATATAAACTACCTACAATCTCTAATAACAATATTGAGGTACTTACTTGCTAATGCAAGCACACATTGATCGCTTCACAAGCAAATTAGGTTCCCCTTCATCTGACAATTTGCATAGATTTTAAACATAGAAGGCCAAAACATCCCTAATGAAAAAAAAATAAATTGCACTCATAAACTAGCCACTAGAGGGTGCTACAAATGCACAAATAGAAATCAACCTGACTTTTTTTTTTTTTTTTAACAGATGTGTACCTTTTAAATATTGTGAACATGACGACAACGATATTGTGGCAGTTTTAATATCACAATATCACGATATTGCCCTTATCGTGACATCCCTAGTAGCAGCAGAATGAAACATTAAAACAAGTATAGAAATAGACTTGCGCACATAGCATCTGGTGTACTCCAGACTGTACTGCATAATGTCGAGTGCTGTCTCTAATATTTGGTTTCTGATGCCAATTATCCATTAGTGAGATCGGCTGATACCGATTCCAATTGTTGATTAGCTGCATACTCGGCAAATCACATGAAAGCTTGACATAGCAGGATGTTTGTTTGAGTTAGTGAGTGTGAATGAATGTGTGAGTGAATTTGTATTATAGGCCTGCACGATTAATCGTTTGAACATCGCAATCGCAATGTGCACATGCGCGATAGCCACATCGCAAGATGTGAGATGTTGTGTTTTTTTTTTTTTTTTTTTGTTTTTTTTTTTTAGGGCAATCAAACGTTTGTTTTGCTTCATAAAGGTAACAAGCTACCTCTTGCGACCCCCCCCATGCTAAACAATGTATTTTCTTCCAGCTTATCCCAGGCCACCACAATGCAATCAGTTGACTTCCAGAAGATGACTTGCAACGGAGCGTCTGTGCGTCGCCAGTCCACAGCTTCCTCTGTAGCAAAGGCCTCTCACTTCAATCTGACCACAAAGTGGCTCTGGTACTGGCAGGATGACGTTGGCCAATGGCAGGAGTTTGGTCAGGTGAGTTGGAATTGTTGGTATTATGACTGTAGGTTATTAATGTATACAACTCCTTTTCTGGATTATGGAGCCTAGAGGCTTTGCGTTTGCAGAGTCCGGTTGAGAATATTTTGTTAAGCCAGTTGACCATGGATGCACCAAACGTGGTTGATCTTAAAGTTGAAAATATTTGTATCCCATTGGAAATAATGTGAAATGAGTTACTGGTAGTTGGTTCAAAACTCAACTGCACCAGTGAATGATGTTTTGTATTGGCGCTGATTTGAACCCAAAGCACTGTGTGACTCGTGTTTTTTGTGAATGCTGCTCTACAACAGGGGTGTCAAACATACGGCCCGTGGGCCGGATCAGGCCCACAAAGGGGTTTAATCCGGCCCGCGAGACGACTTTTGTGAAGTAAAATGAATCAATCAATCAGCCAGCCACAATCATACATATACATTTGTAATTTCACAAGCAGTCCTCAGATGAGTAACTTGTACACAGAATCGCCCTGGAAGTCATTATTTTACAAACTTAAAGTTATGTTTTTTTTTTTGTTTTTTTTTAAATCATAGACCAACACAAACGTGTTAAATATGACACAAATTCAATTACTGGTAACACAAATACATATGACAAGGATTAACATCCTTATAACTCCATTATCTGCGCCGCACAATGCATTCTGGGAACTATATATGCAAAACGGGTAGATTTAACACATCCGGAACTCATACAGGCAAAGTGTTGCTGCGTTTCATTTGCGTTTGTGTTATTTTTTTAAACAATAGATTACAGTTGAGCTCCGTAATTTAGGACTCATTAATTTAGGACTATAATTGACAGCAATTGTTTTTAAGTTATATACCATTATTTTACCGATTCGACCCACTTAGTACTATATTTTCCTACATGCGGCCCCTGAGCTAATACAAGTTTGACACCCCTGCTCTCTAACTAAATGATTTACTGCTTGTGCTATTATGATTTTATAGCTCATGTTTAACACATTCATTGCCAGACCAGCAAAAAAATGCATCATTTGACGTCTTTTTTTCCGTCAATGGCAGTGAATGAGTTAAACGTGGTAAAAATCAATGAAGCAATTATAAATTGCTGATATAATGTACAGCAGGGGTGTCCAAATTTTTCCTCTGAGGGCCACAGACAGAAAAATAGAAAGCTGCAAGGGCCACTTTGATTTTTTTTTTTAAAGTTATTTATTAAAACATTCATTGCCAGACCAGCAAAAAAAATGCATCATTTGACGTCTTTTTCCGTCAATGGCAGTGAATGAGTTAACTGGGCAGCCAAACATTTCCATTTCAGTGGTAATCACTCACTTCACAAGACAGCAAAAGCTGAGTGAATTTTAGTTACCGTACTTACTAAAGCCAATTCTCAGACGTCTCAGTTTTGTTTGACTTATGAAGCACATATGAGTAGCAAGAGCCTGAGTTTGATAGTATATTACAACTGTTTTGTTAGTCTCATGTTGTCCCTTTATGTCTTTTCAGAGCGATGTTAACACGCCAGCCTCTCTCACTTCCGAAGCACTGGAGAATATTTATTTGGTAGACCGGAAGACACACATGACCTTTACTGCTGGCAAACAGCAGTATGTAATCTACTTCCAAAATACAGCGGGAGGTCAGCAGATGTATCAAGTAAATACAAAATATTCAACCAGGCGGGAGGTCCGAAGGAGGCCTCTCTTTGTGTCCTGCAGTGATATGGACGTCGTGAGCCGGAAGAGGTACGTTTGCCTGTCACACATTCAGAGGATGTTGACACTGTGTTGTTTTCAACTGAAAACGGGTAAACCCAAACGCCATTTTGTCACTTGCTTCAACAATGCCATGGAGTCTAAAATGTAAATATTTGAAACATTTATGAAAATGATTATGGTGTGTGAGAAAATGTACTCCGCTTTCCCAAAAAAATTTGATTAGCCACAGTTAATTCATGATTTAACAAGGTGGACGATTAGTTTTTCCACACAGGGCCAAGTAGTTTTGAATAGTCCCGCACTTATACTGCAATCACTAACATCTACACATTTAATTTTATTACAAATATAGTGAATCTTTAAATTACTTTTGCATTAAGACAAGCACATTTTTTTTTCATCTCAACTATACAGTACTTGCAAATTTAACAGCGATAGTGTATGAACCTTTCAAAATACAATGGAAAAGTGCATGTTACCCATAATACTAATTAGTGTTGTTCCGATACCATTTTTTGGCCCCCGATACCGAGACCCAGCTTTGCAGTATCGGCCGATACCGATACTTGTTTTTTTTTTCCTCAACATGAAAAAGCTCTCCTGCTATTGGTTCAGAGCATTCAAGGGCCAATAGGATATCTTAGATCGGCATGCAGTGAACATGTCACATACCAGTGAATGTCGTGCACCAGCAAGACGTAAGATGCTGCATCCAAAATCCTATATTAAAGTTGGAATTAATGGTATCGGCATGTTACTTGTGAGTACTCACCGATACCGATACCACTGTTTTAATGCAGTATCGGCACCTCTGCCGATACCAGTATCGGTATCGGAACAACACTAATACCAATACAAATGTGTAAACAAGGTTTTTAGCTGCATTTGTGAATTCCTTACTTAAAATCTCATTACAGTTTTTTTCTTCAATACTGTATCTTCTTAAATGTACACAGCTTAAAGTCCTTGACAGAAGAATGCCCTCCCCATTGGGATAAGAATGCTTTGCCTGACATTGGATACAAGGTATTTTCATTCTTCTTTACTGCATTGGATTATTTAGTGATTCTTTTATCAACTTCCGTATTTAATAAGCTCTGCATTGTCACTGTCATCAGCTCGTACCTCTTCCCAAGTCTACTGAATACAACAGGATTGAATGTTTGTTCAAGGCCACAATGCCAAAGAGTACAATCTGGAGTATCAGGAGGATCCAGAACCCGTCTCTGTGGACACGCTTTCAGTTGTACGTAAATCTCACACTAGGCTTGAAAATCAAAATGATAGCTGTGGGATGCCAAACTACGCAAATTGTGTTCTTTTTTTTTTTTTGTGCATTCAGGCAGAGAGAACAGATGAAGAAGAGGAATAAAGGGAAACCTGTCATTGAGCAGTACTTGTTCCACGGGACAAGCAACAGCTTGATCGCAGCCATCTGTGAGCAAAACTTTGACTGGAGGATGAGCGGCATCCACGGCACCGCCTATGGCAAAGGTACATCAAATCCTGTTTCCTGTCTGAAAATTGTTTGTTGGCTCTCAGGTGTAGTAACATCTATTGAGAAAGCAACATGTATTTTTAAATACTGACTTGAATAAATTCTTTACAGGAAGCTACTTTGCCAAACAGGCTTCTTACTCAAATGAATACGCCAAAGCCAGTGGTGGAAAGAAAAGTATGTTTGTGGCCCTGGTCCTGGTCGGCGACTACACCAAAGGGTATAGCCAATATGCCCGTCCACCAGCCAAGGGAACAAGCACAACGCTTTATGATAGCTGTGTTGATGACGAGATGAACCCCAATATTTTCGTCATCTTTGAAAGTCATCAGATTTATCCGGAGTACGTTATTGATTACACTGGGTAGCAATAGCAGGTGACTGCGGAGGTTTTAAACGGCTGCCATTTAATGTTTGGTAGAGTTTTCAATGAGAATTTAGTATTCTCTTATCCCGGGATCAATGCGTTTTATAAGTTGACGTAAGAAAGGCAGAAAACAAATCAAGTATATACAAAATTAAGTTAAAAATAGTCACTTACTGCATACCAAAGATTTGGAAAAAGTTGTAAATGTGACTGAATTTTTTTCCCCCATACATAATGTGTAAAAAATAAGCAAATGTAACTGGAATTAAATCTGTGAGGTCAAACAAACAATTCATGCTGCACCTCCAAATTTTGATTTGAAAATCACTCAGATCCAGTGACATTACATCTACAAAATATTAGAACATGAAGGTGTCGTGCAAATATGAATCATGTCATGAAGCTGACTTTTCCTTGATATTTTCAATCATCACACAAATGCAAAAATAAGTTAACCACTGGCACTGTGGCACACATTGAGTTTGCTTCTGACCTTTTATTAAAGTCACTTGTTAGGGCTGCTCCACCTTTTAGAGTCTGTGCACCAAAAGCAAAATAAATCATGTACTGTACATTGAAAATTTCTGCTGAGGGTATGCAACTTAAGGTTCCAATACAGAAGGTTTATTATACATGTTGGGCAAACCGTAACTGTTGAATTAGAAATGCTCTTCAACATTTTCTTGTTACATGTGAGGTTTTTCAATGACACATTTTCAAAGAAACACAATATGAACTTCTTTTAACTTGTCATTGCACGTGATTGTTTAATAAATTCCTTACAACAAAAAAATTGGTGTTTTACTAAAAAAACAAACAGTAATCATCCAGAATACAGCAAGTTAACCAAATGTTGATTATGAATAAATACTTGACACATTTCATCATTCTAAAACATGCCATGTTAATGTACAGTGTATCTAAAAGTATCCACTTATTCCAAACTGGATTCAAGTCATTCCTACACACAAAACACCCCTTAAGTATTGTCTTTGCCATAATCCTAAAATTGAGCATGGGTGCATCCTCTGTATTCAGTCCCACAGTGGACAATGCATGTCAGAACACAAACCAAGCATGAAGTCTTCAGCAGCAGCAGCAATTAGGAGGCAAGTCATGATTGAGGAAACAGGAAATGTATACAGAAACATCCTGGGTGAAAAGCTGCAAAGCTTTCAAGTATCTCATCACATTTGTTTCAGATGTCAATTCTTGTCTCTTCTTGTAATTTTGACAAAAATGCCATTTTTGGGTCCCAGGGTGCTTGATGATTTCAACTCAAGCGGAACCTGGAGGAAGAACAGATTCAAAGATGTTTCCGAAAGGTTCAATAATAATATAAATAAATTCAATAATGCAACCCACCTTTGTGTCAGAGCAGGTTATGATGTTGAACTCGCGGAAGAGACGGACCAGAGCCATCTTGATCTCCAGGTGGGCAAGCCTCATGCCCACACAATTACGGGGTCCGGCCCCAAAAGGCAGATACACAAAAGCGTGTCGACTGGCTTTTGCCTCCGGGGTGAATCTAGAGGAGCGATGCATGCTTTTAATTTCACAGACTTGAATTTACTAAAAACAAAATTACCCATGAGCAATAGCATTATGGATCTACAGTAGTAGAATCACACGGTGTCAATGTAAAATGTAAAGCACAATTCTGTTTGGATAAAACTCAACTCTTGAATCATGTGTCTTTCATAGTATTTTCTTGGTCTCACAATTTACCAAATGACTGAAGGCAAATTTCAGTTTTGCGGCCTCAATTCTAAATTCTTAATATGTAGACACAATTTCTGAGAAAAGGAAGTAATAAAACAGTGAAAAATATGAGCATTTAGTGCTGCATGGCAGTTGGCTACTTTAGAAAGGTTGGATTTACACTGCATTGTCCAACAACCTAATGATTAATTATTATTTTAATTATTATTTTAATAAACATACTGTTGTAGGTCAATAATGTAATAAAAATACTGATACTGTAACAACATTTTTGGGATTTATGACATTTTCAGTTGGATTTTTTTTTTTTTTTTGCTTAAAACTGATCATGTAAAACTTGACAGATATTGTAATATATACGCTGCACAAAGTGTTAGTTATGTACCTGCTCTTTTTTATTTACCGGTAATAATTTTATATTCATGTTTTATTGTTAAGCAATCAAAGACACACTAAGCTCACTGTTTGTCCTGGTACTAAAAGTAATGTAATAATTTCCTAATAAAGGATTTACATTTACATTTTCAGTTACACACCTACATACAACATACAGTATATCACTTTGAAATAATTAATTAGTAATTTTTATTGCATTTTGGAAGTAACGGGCCCAGCTCTGTTGCGGCAAGGTTATTTTAGTTAACTCAAACTAATGAAAAAACTAAAACTAAAATTCAAAAAACAATTTCATTAACGAAATAAAAACAAAAATGCATTTTAAAAAACGAAAATTAACTGAAACTGCATTTTATGTTGACAAAACTAACAAAAACTATAATTACAGCAAAAAAAAATTATAGCAAAAAGTTTTAGTCTTTGGTAATTTAATGCATGAGCCTTTGGGGATGATTTTAAATATGTGTTTAAGTAGATTTATTTTGATATTAACCAACAATAAGGATGTTTGAAAGTGTGTCACACAGAAGCGACGTCATGGAGCAGCAGCCAATAGAAGAGCACCTTCAGATGTCACTTATAGTGGTTTTTTTTGTTTTGTTTTTTTTTTATATTAGGCACAAACATTACACATTTTTAAAACTAATACTAAAACTAAAACTAAGCATTTATTAAATAACTAAAACGGATAAAAACTAACAGAACCAGCATGAAAACAAAACTTAAAACAAAATAAAAAGTAAAATGAAAAATTCCCAAACTATGATATCCCCGTGTATACCTCTCAGGAATGAACTTCTCTGGCTCAGGCCAGTGCTCCGGGTCATAGTGAAGGAAACCGGCTGGTATCTCCAACAAGGCCCCTTTAGGGAGCCACACTCCATTCACCACGCAGTCCTGCTCGATTTCGCGTGAAAATCTTGAGCACCAACATGCGGGGAAAAAAAGAAAGAAATCAATGTTGTTTGGGTCTTGTATTGCAGACTATGATTGTTCCCATTACCTGAAACCAGGAGGATAGAGCCGCAATGCTTCACATACAACCATATCTAAATATTTCAGCTCCTGGACGTTAGTGTAGTCAGGCGACTCCTACAGTGACAGGGAACACGTGAAGGATCGCCAAACTTTCAGAATGAGAATCAACAACAAGGCAACAAGCTCACATGCTTGCTGAAGAAGTCGTCCACCTCCTCCTGGACTCGCCACTGACACTCCGGATGGATGGCCAGCAGGTAGCAGGTGAAGGCCAACGTGCTGCTGCTGGTTTCGTGGCCAGCCAACAGGAAGACAAAAGCTTGGCCGACAATTTCATCTTCTGTTATCACCTTTTTCGTCGGGCGTCTTGCGGACGGCTCCGGAAGGCGAAGGCCCGACTGCGGACTCTCAGCGTCGTGGCTCGACGCTTCAGAGTTGCTGCTGCGTGCATCCAACATCAGCTGAAGGAAATCCCGCCGCCTCTATGTATTGATTTGTTCAACGTAAAATTGGTTCCAAAATGTTTAACATCTGCATAAAAATAAGAGATGTGTAATGGTCACGGTGCATTAAAGAAAATCTGCTCAGACCTGCTCGGGAGGTTGCTGCTCCCTCTGTCTTATGATCTCCTGAATGCTGTTGATGAAGAACTCATTCATTTGGCGGCGACGTTTGTTGGGGATGATCCCCACCAGTCGAGCCATGACGTGAGGAAACGCAACTGCACAAATTCATAAATTACTAACATTTCAAACTTTTTACAGGGAACCCCCAAGTCCATCATTTGCAGATTTTCTTTCTCACATCTATTATTCAGTGAAATTCTCATTCATTTGCTGTTTCGTGGGCACAGGCCAAAGTAAAATTATTAATTTTTTTTACCATTCTGCATTTAAGATGTCCTCTTTTGTTGGCAGCATTTCAATGCATCTTGTGCACCCTCAAAAGTGAACATTTCTACTTCTCTGCAGCTATTGCTACTAGCAATAGCCAGTGTAGTCTACTTTGCTCTTGTAATGTTTCTGTATTACACAACACTTGTTATTGTGTTTAAATGCCAAAAGGTGAATTTAACAACTTAATCTGGCTTATGTGATGTGATAGTGTGTACATTTGCTCATGTGTGACATATCAGTTTGTGCTATGCTAGTACGCTAGCTCAAGCTATTTAGGAGCCTCACGTGATAGCGGTTTGTTTGTGTTGAATAATTTAACTCCTGAATAAAGTACTCATGTGTTCATGATTGTGCACTGTACATACTATGGCCCTTTGTGCTTTGCCGCCATCTTGTGGCATATATGAATACTTTCAAAGCCCTTTTAAGATGGTGTCAGTCACTGACTGATTCTCACTATAATCAAATCAGTTCATTCAAGCTGTCCTTACTGAAAAAAAGCATGATGGGCCTGAAGAAAGAAAAAGAGAAGAACATCTGAGCATGGCGGACAAATGGATCGTCTGGGTTGTTTTGAGAGTCCACCTGAGTTGCAAACGCCACGCTGCCTATTACGTCCATAGTGAAGCAGCCAAAACACCTTGTAGTGAAGAGTGGAGAAAAAATAAATTCCACTGCCTTAATTGACCGTCTACTGTTGTGTATGAAATTTGTGTTCACCTGTGAATGTCAAAGGCTTCCCCTGACTCAGCATAGACATCCAAGTTGTCCATCAGGGCAGTTGTGGCTGTCTGGATGAGTGGAACCATCTACTCAAACATACACATTCACACTTTTGGGCACTTTAGATTCACCAAACATCCATATTTTCAGTAAGTAGTGGTAAGTACTGATATCAGGTAACGGTATCGGGCTGATACATTTGTCCCTCACCTCTTTCATTCTGGCAGCACTGAAAGATGGAGTCAGTATACTGCGGACTCTCTTCCACTGCTCATTCTTCAACATGAGTAAGCAATCACTCATGGGTTTGTTGGCAAAGCGATTAGTCTACACGGGAACATTTAATTAAGTTTAATGATTGAATAACTGTACAGTGGCATCAGAAGCATCATACCCTTTTCACCAGACACAATATTCTGGTCCTCACAATGCATGATGGTCTTCATGTGCTCACCATTCTGTTGGGAAAGCTGCTGAACTCCCTCACCATCACTTGTCGGAGCATGTCAGGGTCCGCCACGACCACCACTGCTCTCCTTCCCAAATAATACCTAAAACACAGTTGATGTTTTAACTCTGCCTGTCTGAGACGAAGGAAATGTTTTGTACCTACCCGCAAACTCGACCGTATGTCTTTATGAGGTCAGATACAGGATGGAAAAAACCCTGAAAAAGACACTGGGGGTTATAACACGTCCATACAAACATATTCACATTTAATGTACATTTGTTTTATAACAGGTAGCATAAAGATGGCATGATGGCACAGCCCGCAGTACTGGTTGGCGGAATGAGCACTGCTTCCTTTCAATTTGAGTCCCCTCAAAACAGGCCAATTTCAGCGAGGGTCTTCAAAGAGTGTGAAAAAAGTAAATTCTTGTTCCTCTGGGTTTTTAGAGAAAAGAACATCTCAGACTTGTTATTCCAACAACTCACAACTGTTCATATATTTTGAAAACAAATCAAAAAACAATAATCTCCACTTGCAAAATGGTCGACTAGACGTGCATGAAGTTGGCCCACGACCCCACACAAAATCATGGAACTGGTTCGCGCCATGTCTGCATTGACACTCGTCTGTTGTTCAGTTAACGGCTGTAAATTATCAACAGGTGCTAACGTGTTTGTTTATATGTGCCTTGCGACTGAGTTGCCACCTCATCCAGGACCCAATGAAGAAAAGTGGATGGCTATTAAACATTTTCTTGTGAGTTATACAAACAAAAGATTCTCAGTGTTACCATCGATCCAAATTCTTCAGTAGTTCTACTTAAAATCTTTCTGTCCACAACTTACCTGACGAAACAGGAATAGATTGCCAAAGAAGGGGACTGGTTTTGGATGCTTGATTCCACATTGAGTGAGGACTGAAAAGGGGTAAACGGAATACCTGTGAAACGAAAACAAATGAGACATTACCAAGAAGGTCTGTCGTGATTTTCTGCAATTGTTGTTGACCTAATTGCGGAAGCAGTCAGAACATTACAAACATGCTCACCAGTATAGCAGAGCCAGGAAGAGGAGACCAAGTGTCAGAGATAATCCGCTGCTCTCCATGTGGAATATGTTTAGAAAGTTAACTATGGCCTCCATGATGTAATCATTAAAAAAGGTTTAGTTCACCTCCACAAACAGCCAGTCAATGCTTCAAAAATGAAACACAATTCATATTCAACACAACCATTATATACTATCAAACAAAAATAGAAGAGCAACTGTAAATATTTTTGTACAATATATATACATGACTTAATCATCATCTTTAGATATTTAACTAGGTTATACACTTATAAATTAGGGTTTTGAAAGAAAGCAATGCTCTGTAAAATCATATTGTGGTTGTATTTATTGTGCACTTCTCATCTAAGTAACCAAACATAGAATTAGAAACGGCTTATTAGCATACAAAACAGTAACACGACTGCAAATCACAACCACAACACTGAATCCCAAACGCATACCTCTCAAGCAATGTCAGTAAACGACGCTTTAGAAAGTCATCTCAAGCAGCTCGTTTTGTTTTTTAAATCCCATTTGACTGCGCATGTGCCCTGGGTTTGACACCTTAAAAGTAATCATTTCCTGGAATGAGAATGTCTACAACGACACTGACCTTCATGTACTGTGATTTTCTGCAGATTAGATTTCGGGTCACGAAACCAACTTGTTTGTCCAGATTCTTGCCCCGGCTTAAGCAATATCTGAAAATCAAAACCTGTACATCCATTTGCAAGTCGCGTCCAGTCTTCTTCGTTTGATCAGACTGGCTTGCCTCGCAAGCGAACAGCGAGAAATGGACAACACCGCCCCCCAGTGTCAAGTACAAACATTAATTATGTCATGGAAATGTTCAATAAAATCCGTCTCGCATTAAATTTTCAGGTCAGAAAAACATCAAACGTCAAGTACGTCTGCACTTTCGTGCCATTTGATTGGATGGTTGAAGATATACAATACAAGTTATCAGCAGTTTTGGTGAGTGTAAAATCACTTAATGCACATATTCATCTGCTTGATTACTACTACTATGATTTAAATATTACCGATTATTAAAACATACATTATGTTTGTCAACCAATGTCATCTGATTGCTTGCTGTTTGGCAAGAAAGCAAACCCAATTTTCCAACAGGAAATTCTCAATCCAAGGCATAGCCTGTAATTCCTTATTCGGCCCGTGGGGGTCGTCATCTGACCGTATCGCTCCAACTGTTACACATAGTAGAATGGAGTTTAAATGTACACAATGATGACTTAAAATGCCTTCCAGTCTTAATTCAGTAGACTACTCTTTTAAGATCACCCCTTTTGAATAGTCTAGTATTAGGTAAGTTATACTTAAACTGATGCAGGCCTATTTTCAATTACACAAAAGTAGTTGGAAGCAAGTTTCTTTTCTTGTCTTCTGGTCAGTGATTTCCTTTATTGAGGCAAGGCACATAATAGCCTACATTAGGCTGAAAAAATGTCAGAACAACATAAAAAAATAAAATAAAATAAAATAAAATAAAATAAAATAAAATAAAATAAAATAAAATAAAAATAAAAAAATAAAATAAAATAAGGCACAAAGTAGTATAAGTTCACGTCATCTGCCCAATATACAGTCCAGGCCAAAACACACTTTCTCATACAAGAGGTGAGAATGCCAAGAGCGTGCAAAACAGTAATCAGAGTAAAGGGTGTCGATTTTGAAGAAACTAGAATCTAAAACATGTTTCAGTTATTTCACCTTTTTTTAAGTACATAACTCCACATGTGTTCATTCTTAGTTTTGATGCCTTCAGTGAGAATCTACAATGTAAATAATAATATGAGAATAAAAAATTGACACATTGAATGAGGTGTCTAAACATTTGGCCTGCACTGTATATGTGACTATATATATTGATACATAAGAAAAGATAAATTATTTGTAGGAAATAAATTGTATTTGCGTCATTTCTGTGTATTCCATAAATGATTTCACTTGTATAATAGTTAATTATTAATTGCCATATGTGTGGCAGTGGCAGGACATTAATTTTAAATTACTAATTTTGCAATGTTATGTAAAGTACTACCTTAGCAGTTAATAAAGATTTTATCATGGCCAAAGTGTGAAACAAAGTTATTTCAAATACAGTTAATTTCAATGTTTGTTTGTTTGACTGATGGCTTTTTGTTGCACTTTGCTCTTCAGCGGCGGCAATTTTATTACAACAGGCAGTTTTAGAAATTTCAATTCCTTGCTGACTCAAGTTAGAAATCTGTAGTGAAGCGACAGATGGTAGATGACTTCTCACTGTCACCATAATCAAGAACAGTCAGCAGAGTTAATGTCAACAAAATTAACCATGCATGATGAAAACACCTAATTCGATGGAGGGATCCTTCATTACTTCAGACAAACTCACGTTGTATGTCATTGAGAATGTGATGTTTGCTTTTCAGTAAAGAATAAATGTATTTATGTGTCCTGCTCATGAATTTCCAAACCTCTCAAATCCACTAAATGACACGTCTGTCATTTCAGAATTATTACTCCAAAAGGAAGAAAAAGTTACTGCGTGTTATTTTCAAGGCGAGTGCTTGGAAACATACATATAAAATGTCAAATCATAATTCAGAAAGGGATTTTGGGAGCCAGGCAGGGGTGCTCGTTGTTTTGTCCTCTTCAGATAAAAACCTGTCTTGGTTGATCCTGCATGTGTGAATAATGCATTAGAGAATGATAACCCCTCCCTGGCTTAGAGATGGACAGAAATAACATTGACGTCAGGTTCAGGCCTCGTGGTACCAGTGGGCATGAAGCGAGTCGAGAGAGCGGGGCTCAGCCTGCACTTCTTCTCAATCCCGCTGTGGAGGGGGGTGCATGTGGGTTGGCGTCTGTGTAATGCGGCGCTCTCGTTTGTCTTTTCATAGTGACGTGGCTGGTGTGTGCGTACCGGGAGAGAGGAGAGGAGATGCCAGCCGTCAAAATGATGGGAAGGGGATTTTGCCACGTCCTCATGCATGTCACAATATTACTCATATTGCCATTTAATTTATAATGACGACCTTAATCTCTCAGATTATACGCAATAGCCACCCATGTGGTAATCCTCTGCTGCCAGTCTGATTTATGCTTTATATTGTATGATTAATATGATGGTAAATATTTTGATATAACACATCAATAACTAAAGAAACACGTGTGGGCTCATTTACCAATTGTTCCACGCCTCACACATCTCATTTTACATTCCACCTGGGGAAACCCGGAAGGTAGTGCGAAACAATTTGACAAGACCTTGTAGTGTAGATAAAGCTGCGCCAGCCTAATTTTTTAAATATGCCTCTCATAAAGAAAAGGGGAGAAAATACTGACATCATCTTCACTTAAAGAAAATCCTATTTGGATCAAACCATTTTGCTGGTGTGAGCTCATAAAATCTCTTGAGAGAGAAAATGCTGACATGAACGCTTGCTGTATATTTAGCAGGAGGAGGAGATGCATACAAAATTGGAGTGCATATTAACTAAGTTTGTTTTGATCTGCTTTGCTACCAAGGATAAATCATTTACAGTAGAATGGAAACACAGTCGGAGACCACATAGAGCGTTTTCTTTGTACTGTGGACGCCCTCAACCAATGGGAGGGGGAATGAAGAATTAGTGTGTGAGTTAGAATGGTGGAGGAGAGATGAAAGAACATCTGACCGCGGTCGCCGAGATCTCCTCCTCTTGTGTTTGATCCTGTCCTCTGGTCGGCATGCTGCCCGGAAACGGAGCAGACTACCAGGACCTTGGTCAGAGCACTGGGATTGAAGAGAGGTCGGTTTTGGCTTTCATGGACTACAAACCCCTTCAACAGAGAAATACACAATCAGTCAGATATATATACACGTATATTAAATAAAAAATGCTGCTTATGTTGAGGGTCAAAAGCCAAGTGACAATGTCATCTTGTTTTTTGTTTCCTGCTCAACCATCTTCATGTAATTAATTTGACATTTTTAGCATATTGTGAATGCGTATACTGCATGGCTAAGCAACCAAAAATAAAAACATATACCCTCGACTGTTAAATACTGCATGATTTGAACTCTACTCAAACACTCATGTATTTACACATACATATTTACAACCAATAGAAAAATAATAGCATACAATATAACCTACTGGAATTAAACAAATCTGTGAAAAAGCCCTGATATCAATAGGGATGTAACGATACCGGCAATATCGTGATATTGTGATATTAAAACTGCCACCATTTTATCGTCGTCGTCATGTCACGAAATTAAAAGCAGCACATCTGTTTCAAAAAAAAAAAAAAGGTCAGGTTGATTTCCATTTGTGCAGTTGTAGCACCCTCTGGTGGCTAGTTTCTTAGTGCAGTGTCAATTTCACAAGGCATGTTTTGGCCCTTCTATTAAAATCCACGCTAATAGTCAAATGAAGGGGCATGTAATATGATTGTGAACCGATATGTGAAGGAACTTGTGTGCTTGCATTAACCTCAATATTAAATGTTATTAGAGATTTTAGTTTTTTTTATATGCATTGCTGTAATGTACCAAAGTATAA
Source organism: Festucalex cinctus (assembly GCF_051991245.1). NCBI lineage: Eukaryota > Metazoa > Chordata > Actinopteri > Syngnathiformes > Syngnathidae > Festucalex > Festucalex cinctus. The sequence continues at coordinate 21,209,947 of NC_135413.1, read as the reverse complement.
TAATGTGTGTTCGCATGAGCTCATTTTTCGTACATTGTGACCTTTTTTTGTATCACCAACTTCCCCACAATATCGTGATAATTATTGTAACGTGACCTTCATATCGTACAGTGATGTTTGGATATCGTTACATCCCTAGATATCAATAAAGCGACGCTACTTATTTAGACATTTTCAGCAGTAAAAAAAAAAAGTTGATATTTTGTCTATAATTATTTTGATAACTTCATTATTTTTCATGTACAATTAATACATGTAAAAATACATTTTCCCACTTACTGTCAACTGAAGTTGACATCCCCAGTGCTGATGTAACGATCGCGGCTCACCTGTTTTCTGGGTTTGGCCAGCGAACTGAGCCATGATTGGTTGTTACCTGTTTCCTGAGCATGGGTGATGTCATCTTCAGTTGACAGCAAGTGAGAAAATATAATGAAGTTATCACATTAAATATACACAAAGTTTTATCTTAGCTTACTGTTGAAAAGGGCTCAATGAGTCACATATCCCTTTAAAGGTATTAATTGTGCATGAAAAACAAGCTTACATATTGCTAAACAATGCTTAACTAGTAATTTGAATGCTCAAATTAAAACAACACTGTTTAAAACCAAACTAATATAGTGAAAGCAAGACCTGTGATTGCCTAACATTATAGACTTACTTCAAAAAATAAATAACGACACCCACATTGTACGTTTTTAAGAGTTTGTCTCTCTGACATCCTAAATACTTGCCAGTCACGCACCAGCAATGGGAATGCTCGGTTTATTATAGTGCAGCTGAAGTGCTAATTTACTTTTTTAATGACCGGCTCAAAAACATTACTTTTTGATTAGGCTTATCAGGCACACTGCGACTAATCACACATGGACATCAACTACAGGATAATCTCAGGCACTATCGAGGAATGGATGAGAACATCATTAACTTATATTAAGTTTGTATGAATGTTAAAAGTGTAACAATGAATTAAACAGGAATAAAATGCTAGAAGCTATTTTAGTGATCATCAAGCAGGACACAATTTCCTTGGCCAATGACGTTTTTTTTTTTTTATTGGTTTTTTTTTTACGTTTAACCATCTTACAGATTACAAACTGTTTTAAACAGTAAATGATTAACCGTTTATAGGTTACTGTAGAGGCGAATTGTTCGTTGTTTCATTTGGTTCCTTCACCTCTTCGATTAATGGCTGACAGACTTGTCTTTACGCGTGACAACAGGACGGTAAAAAGACCGTGTTGCTGCAGCCATCTTTTATTTCCTTCTTCAACAATGTACAGAATCATCATCACGCTTCTTCTTCGTATACAATAACAACAATGAACTTGCGTCCCCTATCGCAACATTCTATAAGTAATTCAATACAAAAAATATACACAAAAAATTTCACTTGTTTTTCGTCAAAAATCAACTGAGAAAATATTCAAATATTTTAATCAAATGTATTGCCAAAAATATAAATATCTAAACTCAAATGGCATTCAGTTTAAATCAACTGAAATGGCGCTTACAGATACCTTTTCTGTGCAGTACAGGGCACACACTGTACAGCAGCTAAATCAATTAAAATCCCATTAAAGTCTGCTGCATTATTGAGGTCATTACCAAGAGAGAGATGCCGACTGATGGTGGTGGATCAAACCAGCTCAAATTAATTCATTTATTCATTAACATGCAGCTGTCGTGCATGGGTGGGCAGAGCAATTTAATGAAAATAGAAAGTGCATTAGCAGTATCTTGCCTAAATATTCACAAATGACATGAGATGGGCGAAAACAAAAATATCAGACATTAATAATTGATGGCATGATTTGAAGCTTGTCTATATATGGACCACTAATACATATTTAGGGTCCTTGTTTTTGTGCTCAGTGCAATCATTGTCTTAATGTGCACATTGTTTCTTTCTTTTGGTATTTTTCTCGAATTTTCACAAATAAAATTGGGCGGAAGGGGGAGTTTGGGATGGAACACAGCCAATTCTCGGCCTATTGAAGGGGCTCCCCTCATTGCCATTAAAATTAGGGCAGAGAAAGTGCACACGTGTGTGAGTAGAAGCAAAATTGACTCGCTGGGGTCCGAGAAATGTGATTGGCGCACACAGGGTGTGTTTATACAGGTAAACTCCCTTTGGCTGAGCATGTGATCCGAGCAATTGGTCACCTCCCAACCCTGAACATGCATCTATATGTGATTTGTATTAGTTTATTCTCTAGCCAGTGAATATTAACGTTGGATCTTTATCCCCTCTTTGATGGTAAAAGTTATTTTGTCAGATCTAAAATGTACACCGAGATGTGCTGGAATGCAGAATAAGGAATGAAGGTTTTAGTTTGCATATTCATTTATGGAAAACCGATACACCAATAACAAATTACTAACATGCTGTATGCGCCTACCATCTTTCAGATGTTTCCCATTCTGATCTTCTTTTACTACATTGTGCAGCAATTTGTGCTGCTTTAAATGAAATCTGATTTAGTACAATAATGTGATTTGTTGTACAGCATTCTCCTCAGCCGCATGACTTTAAAAAAAAAAATAAAAATTTATTGCTGCGATCTGACTGAACTGGTACCGTTCCTTCACTTTGAGATGGATGGGACACACTGAAAGGCAGCTCGAGCATGACTGGAGGTCATCCAGGTTAGAGGCCAGGCCAGATTAACGGGAGGGATAGATGAAGAAGAAAAGGTGAGCAGATGGGACGTGACAAGAGCAGCGTCGTCTCAGATCCGAAATGAAAATATATATGATAGAATACTTTTCCATGCTAGAAGAGACCACTTGCCAAACTGTTGCGGGGTGAAATATTATCTTCTTCCTTGGGGGCGTCACAAAACATAATTGAGAAGCACTGGTGTGTTTACAAAAAGTACATCAATATGCATGGTCCCTTTGTTAATAAATAATAAATAAATAAATCAATAAAAAACAAAGCTTGTGCAGTGTTCTTCGTCGACCTTGTTGCCCCACTGAAGCCTAAAACACACACATTCATGCCTCATTTACTGGATGCGGAAAATAGAAGTGCCGGCGGTTGATACGCCATCAAATGAAGAAGGCACACTGCAGTTGTGGACCTCTTGCATGTGATTAGTGGGACACATGAAAGGAGGAAGCATCCAGGCAGAAAAGAAAACATTGGGTCAGTGTGGATGACGGAGCAACAGCAGGAGAAACAAACAGTGTGTGGCGTGTGAGCAAGGGGGGGGCTCTTCAGGGATGAAGATGAAAGCGTACAAGAAGGGAAAAAGATGGAGCTAAAGAGAAGTGGTTGATGTATGTTGAATTCCAGAAATAAGAGGCTTCCCTATAGATTATTTATTCAAATTAGATGCAGTTGCAATTCATAGCAACTGTGAAGTCTCCTTTTTGTCACTTATCCAACATACTCTTCAATGACACCATCAGGGGGTAAGGTTGCTATGACGATATCCTTCCAGAACAGTAATTACAATTAACATCCTGTTTAAATGACCATTTCTTTCCACCTCCCGCCCCCCCAATGTCTCTTGGGTAATTAGACCCTTCTGCACAGCTAAGTCAAAGACCTTGGCCTCTTTTTTTTCTTTCTTTTTTTTTAAACAAATAATGATCCTGTCGGGAAACAACAGAGGCATAAAAATTGCCACAGTTTGTTTTCTGTTTCAATATTCTTGTCAGCACTGAAAATCAAAATGCAACAATTTCTTCAATCAAGTACAGTAGATGATTGGAATACTTAATGATGTTGAGACCTTCCTATGGTGGCACAATGGAAAATGTGGCTAACATAAGGAATATATGTTTAAATCCCAGTTCTGGCATTCTTGTGTGAAGATTTGACGATACAGTAGGCTGTCGATGAAGAAGAGACAAGCTGCAAGTAATGTTTATATCATGCACTGCAACATAAAGATCCAAAAAGACAAATTAAAATTTCTCTAGTCATATCTCTATTTGCTGATTTTTTAATTAAAAAAAATGGTGGCATCTGATAACATACATTTAAAACTATACTTTTCTAATTAATCGCCTAAAGCACATAAAGGCAATACTTCATACAATATCACAATAATTTTTTGCAGAAGCAGGCTGAATTGTGAATGAGTTTTCCATTCCTTTGCTGCATGCGGCATCATCAATATGTGAACAAGATAACCCTCCAAGAGCACTTTGCATATCTTAAAGGTAGAGAAGTGGTATAGAAATGTAGTCCATTTACCATGAAAAAACCCAGAAGGGCAGACACGTATGTATTGATCATGTTTATAACGTATATATATATATATATATATATTAGGGGTGTGAATTGCCTAGTACCTGACGATTCGATTCGTATCACGATTCACAGGTCACGATTCGATTCGATACCGATTAATCCCGATACGAATTTATAAGTCGATTGTTGCGATTTTTTTCCATTCAAATTTAGAAAATACTAATCAGTAAGCTTGTAGAGTGTAAGATTTATATGAAAATGTATTATTTATTTATCTGAAATTTCAGTCTTATAGAGGTTGTAATTTGTTTCATGTTTGAACAGCATTGAAATAAAATATTAAGGCTTAATGTTCCGTTCATATAACATTCTTCCATGCTTAAGGTGTGAATCCTAAAAAAAATAAAAATAAAAAATAAAAAATTTAGCCGATTATTGAATCGATTCGAGAATCGCGCGATGTAGTATCGCGATATATCGCCGAATCGATTTTTTTAACACCCCTAATATATATATATATATATATATATATATATATATATATATATATATATATATATATATATATATATATATATATATATATATATATATATATATATATACATGGCAAAATGGCCACCACCGGAGAACGATATAGATATATAGATGAATTTGGCTGCTTTATTCATATTCCGTAAACACAAAACTCAATCAATCAATCAATCAATCAATCAATCAATCAATCAGTTTATTTACAGTGCAAAATAACAATGGAACATTTTCCCAATACACTTTATAATGCAAATCATGCACAATTAAAACACTTCACAATAAAATCAGCGTAAAAAAACAAACAAACAAAAAAACCTTCAAATAAACACAAAAGAACAATAAACAGTCACAGAGTAAATTGTGCCAAAGTACTTCGTAAAAAGCTATGTTTTAAGACGGTATTTAGAAATTGCAATGGATGTAACTTCTTTGACATCTAGTGGTTTACTATTCCATAAATAAAGAGCATGGTAGGGGAAAGCTCGACAACCAACAGCCTTTTTTATTGAGGATGACAAGACAATGTGAATTTGAAGAGCGAAGGGGCATGATAGAATGTATGGCGTGAGTAGTTCCGACAGACATGATGGAGCCAGACCAATTAACTAATACCTTAAAGGTAAGGGAGCAACCTTAAAATCAGCTCCAGCCCGAATAGGCAACCAATGCAGTGATACAATAAAAGTTCTGGGCTTGACTTCCCCCTTTAACTTTTCCGACAAGTTATGATCATCCTTTTTTGATTGCCCTTTGGAATAAAGTGTTACAAATTGCCAGAAAAAGTCATGTCCAGTTAATCATTTGATGCCCTCTGAAATGAGGTACACTAAATAAGGTCTTTTGCATGTGAGTTTCATGGGAGACGACATACAGTCGTAAGATGGACTCCACGACTGACGCATTTTGTGGCATCTCGTTTAAGGAACTGTAATAGTGAAGACTGCGAGCACTACTTAAGCAGGCACCTTACACCGGCACTTCCAAATTATCATAACTTCGAATCCAGAAATCAAGTTCCTCCCTCTCTTTGTAAAACTCAATATTTTGACTGCTGGTACTGACATCAGGCCTATGTAAATTCATAGATGCTGCAAGCTTTTTGGCTTTGAACAGAAAGGAACATAGAGAAAACACTCCAAGTAGAGGATTTATACTCCTTGAGAGCTGTAGTAATTTGTTTTGGCATACTGTACATCCCTGCATTCTGACTTTGATCATCCACTGCTGCCACTACATCTTGCCATGGCAAACCCAATTTACTCTGCATATTCCTCCCAACCTTTCTTCTTGTTGTCTCTCCACTGCTTCTGCAGCATGTGGAAGAAGGGAAACGAGCTGTTCTGGCCTCTTTGATGTGCTCTTAAGAAAAGGACAATCATGCCTTTCATAATAGTGTCTTATCACAGCCCAGGAATGATCGGGCGAGACATTTGGAAAATGTGAAACAGTACGAGGACGCCAGAATCCCCACCAGCAGCCTGGCATGTTGCATGCTACTCAATCACGACGATACGTGATCGTGACTGACATGCAGAATATTCCATCCATCCATCCATCCATCCATCCATCCATCCATCCATCCATCCATCCATCCATCCATCCATCCATTTTCTGAACCACAGGGGTGATGGAGCCTATCTCAGTTGGCTCTGGGCAGTAGGCGGGGTACATCTGGACTGGTTGCCAGCCAATCGCAGGGCACACAGAGACAAACAACCATCCACACTCACAAGCACACCTAGGGACAATTCATAGCACCCAATTAACCTGCCATGCATGTCTTTGGAATGTGGGAGGAGACCGGAGTACCCGGAGAAGACCCACGCAGGCACGGGGAGAACATGCAAACTCCACCCAGGAAGGCCGGAGCCTGGACTCGAACCGGAGTCATATTCTATTTGTTCAAAAGGTCAACTCAGGTTTGGGTTTTGGCTTTACCACAATATCAATCTAAAGGACTTATTTTTCACTCTTGAGGTTGGAAATCACCAGCTTATGATGTGTTTTGTCGGTCTTTCCAGAGGAATTCGATGGGTCAGGGCTCTCAAACTCTTAATTACACATCAAATTTATGGCATTCATATTATGGACCTCACTTTGGACACTGGGACTTTCTGAAAACTATAAGAACAATATTGAAAGCATATAAATGTCTAAAATATTTTCATAAGAGTTCAGATAAATTCTTGGATATTTATAACTACTACATACTAGTGTTGTTCCGATACCGTTTTTTGGCTCCCGATACCGATACCGATACCCAGCTTTGCAGTATCGGCCAATACCGATACCATACCGATACTTGTTTTTTTTTTTTGTTTTTTTTTCCTCAACATGAAAAAGCTGTCCTGCCATTGATTCAGAGCATTCAAGGGCCAATAGGATATTTAAGATCGGCATGTAGTGAACATGTCACATACCAGTCGTGGTATGTCGTGCACCAGCAAGACGCAAGATGCTGCATCCAAAATCCTATATTAGCGTTGGAATTAATGGTATCGGCATGTTACTTGTGAGTAGTCACCGATACCGATACCACTGTTTTAATGCAGTATCGGTACCTCTGCCGATACCAGTAGCGGTATCGGAACAACACTACTACATACATAGACTGTGCATATTTGATTACATTCCAACAGCTTTTAAAGACTTAGGGAAAGTTGTCACTCTCCACGACAATCTAACAGTTATTATCTTTAGTGGCTTGATATCAGCGCAGCTGGCTTTGAATGTGAATGTGATTGAACCCCTGAGGCCAGCGATTCTCTTCGGCTCACAATATAGTAAAAAATATGACTGCAATAAATAAACAGTGGCTTGCCCGTCACCACATGCAATGTGCTCTGCGGGACAGCAAAGGTGTGCACCATGGTGGGCGTACGCAACCTGAGAGCAAAATGAAGAAATGTATCGGAGAGCTGTAACCTTTCCATCCACTTGTATGCATCCAATGATTTTGACATCTTGCAAGTTTTACGGTTTAAAATTCTCCTTGGCACTGAAAAAACATCAGTCCATCATTCAATGATCATCTTTCAGACAAAGCAGTGATAAAAGGACAGACATCTAATGGTCAACAAGTCTGCATACAGTCAAGCGAGCTGCTGGTACCTCAAGGTCATCAATTAATTTTACCAGCCAGAAAGACCAATTAGGTGCAAATTTAATACAGAGCTTACTGTGTGTTAGGACTTGCAGCAGAATCTGAACCTCAGTTATCCCTGTTTATATCATTCAAACTACAAAGTTTGAGTTTTTCCCCTTCATTTTGGTCCACCGGCGCATCTCCAAAGAGGCCTTATGTCAATTGGCGAGAGCAGTGGACAGTGTCAGGACAACTCATGGCTGCTTCACCATGACAATGTGCCTGCTCACAATACCCCGAGCATCTGACAGGTCCTAACCTAGTTATGACACCAATCTTATACTGTACTGGGTGTTTTTTTTGTTTTTGTTTTTTTGTTTGTTTGTTTTCTTTTGTGCAAGCTTGTAGGATATTCTGAATGTCAAATGCTAATCAGACCCACCTTGACCATCAAATTCATTTTCCTCCCAATTAGGGAGACCATAATTAGTTTTGGATTAGTAATTAAGTTCCATCTATGCCCACTAGAGGTCAGTGGCCTGTTGAGTTTTAATGTGCATGGTGAATAGAAAGTCATGGCTACGCTGAACTGAAAGATGGTTGTCCTTCTTAGAGAAGCACAGATTAACAAGTTTACATGCAAAGAAGTATCCAATTGACCATATTTACTTATATTTAATTATATCCATATTTAATTGACATAGTTACTAAACCTCGAGTGACTAAACTAAAACGAATACCTTTTTACCAATTTTGCTATAACTACCTGAGCATCACTACATGTGGTGAGACAAAGCACATCTACAGCTCTAAATCGGAGCTGAGCTCACAGCAGCATTCATGTGAAAATCTTGTGCAAGCCCATCTTAGAGATGGGAGACGAGGGGAGCTCCTCGGGCACTGCCGGCCACCGCTGAATAGACTCTTCTGGCTCACAAAGGGGGACTTTGTCTGCTAAGGTGCTTAGAAAGCCACTCAGATCGTTGATATGCAAGACGACGGGGCAACGTGCAGCTTGCCTGTTTTACAGTTAATTAAGCCGCACACTCTTTAGGCAGGATGCCCCCCCCTGCATGCCTGAACTTTGGCACCATCATTTCTACTCAACACTTAAATCTTTCATAAGGCGTAATCGGGGGTTCCAAATAGGCACAGGTTGGTGGTCGGATGGCCACTTCTATAAGGTCAAAAAGGACGACATATTTTAAAAAAAATGAATAACTGCTCCCTCACTATAACGCGGTTCACTTTTCACGGCCTCACTTTTTTGCTGATATTTTTATTTATTTATTTATTTTTTGTGCAGTTCTGCAAGCATTTTTTTTTTTGTTACAGTAATGTACCTATTTTATAAAAATTATGAAGGTTTGCTCGTTGAGAATGGTTAAATGAGAGAAATGTAAGAAAATGTACATGCCTCATTGAGAAAAGTGTATAAACTGTGTGGTGAGGGGTTTTAGAGTCTTAAAATATCTAGAATAAATGTAAAACATAAAGTTATAACGACTTTGCAGATTTCATTTTTTGCGGGTATTTATTGGAACACCAGCGGAAAACGAGGGTGCACTGTACATCAGACCCGCGGTGTATTTTCATCAACAATACATTTTTGCATGGTTTATAGATCATATTTGTGTAAGTAAATGGTAAAAATATCAATAAAAAGTCAAACTTCTTTTGACAATTTATTTCGTTTACACCATGTTTTTAAACCACTAAGCAGTGACATACTTCTGTAAAAGTGCAATGTGCCACAAAACATAACTTACTTTGAAAAGCAAATAACAAGGAAAAAAATGTCTTCAATGATGACGCACCTGCTGCTCGCCTCTTGCTTTTATGCTTCTCTGTCCCCTCGCGATGTCCTATGAACTGCTTTGTCCTGACTGCTCACGTCCACTTCACACCGGCAAAGCATGCAGAAACCGTGAAACGAGTCTCAACTGCTTTTGTCCAGGAAATTGTGCTCTTTTGTCCTTTCAATATTAAAAGATGTCCAGCGTTTTGGCATTTTTGCTAGCGCTGCCTTTTTGCTGCTGTCGAAGACGTCGACGATATCACGTAGTCCTTTATTTACGTTTATTGAACCAATAATATACAAGATTTTTAATTGAAGCTACTCTTGGCAAATCACAGACCACCTGTGACAAACGTGGTTTGTGGGGTTGATGTTGGTCTACATAAACTCAACCGCGGCTCATTTTCTTTAAAAAGGAGGGAAAACCCGCATCCTGCTTAGGGTTGCGCAGGACACAGGACACTTCACTGAAAATTGGGACCGTTCTGCCTAAATCAGGACGCCTGGCCACCCTCAGGACATGAATTATAACTATACATTCAGCCCAATCTTTTGTATCTGAACTGCAGGAGGTGTACACTCATTACCCAAATTCCCTCATCTGAAAGGAATGTCTTCTTTTCTTTTTTGCACTCTTGATTTGTTCTCCTTCCTTCCTTCTCTTGACCTAAGCCTTCCCTAGTGTGAACACAAATGAGTACAGCTCCCATGTTTAATGTTTCTTCCACACAATATACGCGAAATGGCAAGGAGAACAGGTTCAATCAAACTGGGGACAGACTCCCCGGTGGCTTGCCAGGACTCTAATTATGGATTCATCTCAGACAGACCAAATCGATAATGGTCGTCCTGAATCTGTGCGATACACAGAGTGCTCAAGTTTGTCCTTCCATTTGTATTGGAAAGTGGCGGCACCTTGCTCGACGTCACATGTGGGGCAAGAGGAGAGAATGTCAACCTTTAAGCCCTTTGCCACAAATAACTGTCCACTGCTACACACTGGCGACTGTGTTCTCTATTTTAATGCAACCTTGGTGCTCCTGGTGAGTGCTGGTTATGAAGCAGGATGGTGGCGAGAGAAGTCCGCGCCATTAAACCAGTGGGGGCTTTCTATCACACTCAGCAGCCTCCCTTTGCTGTTCTCTGGAGTTGGAAGACGGTAACAGTAGCTCTCTGGCTAATGTACTGTTGGGTATTCGTGGGACAGAGGGGGGGTGGTGGATGTTAGACCACAATACATCAACCCGCCCTCTTTACTGAGGCTCACTTTTCCAACAAGCACTTTTTCTTTGTTTGACTGACATTGGATGAATATATTTTTTTCATTAGTCATTATTTACTTGGTATCATGACAACATTCCGCCGCACGGACAGATGGAAGAGTTTCTTTCTCAGTGAGAGACTCAGAAAATGTAGAGCCGAGGCGACAAGACGTTACCAGTCTGTCACAGTCGCAGTGTTCTCTGCATTCGCACAGCGAGGGGGCTACACAGTACACACCACTGCGGTGTGTGTGGTGCCAAAGCCGCTGCCAATACAACCCTGTCATTATTCGTCCCCTTTTCTTCTGTTTGTTCTGGACTCTCTGTCATAGCTTTTTTTTTCTTCTAGTTTTATACAACAAATAGAGTACTAGAATTTACATAGTGAATCAAGGCCCGTTTTTCTTATAGCATTGCCATTAGAGATGGCCTTGCTGACAGCACAACTGAATATATAGAAAAATAAGTACCTAGTCACAACATTAGGCACGTCTGCCGGATCCATGGGGTAACACAAAGAAGCATTTTTCACATGCCGTTCCTATGTTGCTAAATCAATAAAACAAAATACCAACATTACATAACATAACACTGTACCAGCAGTGACGCCCACACTGCCTGCCCAGAAGTCATGCAAGTGAATCACGACATCATCAGTGACTTCAAGAAAATTCTGAAAATTAAAAAAAAATAAAAATAAAAATAAATTGTTCTCGCCATATGGGGCAGTAATAATAGTTGCTCACTTTCATGTGAAAACATGCTCATTTCAGAAAGACAAAAAAAAAAGGTTGTGTAAATTATTATGTGTGCCTTGATACTTGGGTTATTTCGACAAAAGTATGTCACAGACGAAGTTATTATGTTGGGATGAGAAAGTACCATCCATCCATTTTCTTGACCGCTTACTCCACACAAGGGTCACGGTAGGAGCTGGCGCCTATCTCAGCTGGCTTTGGGCAGTAGGCGGGGGACACCCTGGACTGGTTGCCAGCCAATCACAGGGCACACAGAGACTAACAACCATCCACACTCACAAGCACACTTAGGGACAATTCGGAGCGCCCAATTAACCTGCCATGCATGTTTTTGGAATGTGGGAGGAGACTGGAGTACCCGGAGAAGACCCATGCGGGCACGGGGAGAACATGCAAACTCCACTCAGGAAGGCCGGAGCCTGGACTTGAACCCGAGTCCTCAGAACTGGGAGGCGGACATGCTAACCAGTCACCCACCGTGTCGCCCTGGGAAAGTACCAATACCAGGTATTTACTTCAAGGTATCGATACTCATGGCTGTGGTCGATACCAGTATTGGCTGCCCTCTTGTGGCCGTTTTATGATCAGGAACTCAAAATTAAGATCTTTAGAAGAATGGAAAACTTCCATTAATTTCATGCAATTTTAAGGAAAATGCTTATATTGGGATATATACGTCTTTCTTAAAAATTATTTGTCAATATGTTTTGATGGAATTTTTATGTTTTACAAAAATCCCTGCTGTTATCTTTGATGCGTCAAAACCCCCAAACAGGTTATGTCGATAAAGTAAATTTAAAAACGACAATCAGCGATTAAGTGAAAGGCCAAGACCTTCTACAAAATGTCACGTCAAATGCATTTACATCATAACCAACAAGGTTAAAACATATGTGGGGTTGTGTCCACTTTGTGTGACTCACCGAGTATTGATCGCCTGATTGCATCAGGATGAGCTGCACAAAAGCACATGTCCGAGCTATGGTGGCACTCCAATGTAATGAAATTGAATATGAGCTTCCTGTGCATGCAAGAATTGCTGCCTTGATTATAATGAAATATTGTGGCCATTCATCAAAATGTATTGTTCTATGGCTGATGCTGTAAATCCATCCACTGCATACAACAGTAATGTGACAGGCTTTATGGCGAAATGGAGGGTCAGTGAAATAAAGCATTATGAATACCAAGATCATTTGTCACTTTCTACATATTCATCATAAAACTAATGCAATTATCATATCTGGAGCGCACATGGATCTTCATCCATGATGCCCCTCAAACGAAGAGCCCAAATGAAATGTGGGAGTATTTTGGATGCAAGGATTCTCTCTAAAATTTGCCTTCTTTTGTCTTCAGTGGACAGCGTTTCATATCATACTGCCTTGATTTAGAGTCTAAATCAAGGCAGTATGATATGAAACGCTGTCCACTGAAGACAAAAGAAGGCACGCATTGTTTTGTTTTGGAAAAAGTCACACATTAAACATATTTACTCTAATCCTAATTGTATAAATGCCCATTTTGTATACACAGCCTCTCTCATAAACATGTAACATTACGACATATGACTGATTTATTTGCTCAGGGGAGTTTAAAAATCTCCCATTCTCCTCTTTGAACCGCCTCCATGCATTATTCACGCACACCAGCAGGCTGTTTTCTGCTGATGTGCAAGTCCTTGAACATGTGTCTCGGACTTCTGTGCAGGACTTTAGCTTAGAGGGGAATTATGGGATGTGGGTGGGTGTCATTCAGTCATGTCATGTGTCATTTGTCTGCTGCTTTTTATGAATTCTACCCTCAGACAATGAGAGCGTCTGGGATTGAGAGCAACGGCATGCCACTCATTCGATGTGGGCTCCAAGGCGCAGAAACACGGCAGCGCAGATGCTTCAATATTTCTCATATCCTTCTGTCACATTTATGTATGGCGTGACTTGTCAAAATCGCTATTAAAAATAATAATAATAATAATAATAATAAATCAGCATTACAGTAAATGACATTATTTGTCTGCAGCAGCAGCCCTGAAATCCAAACTAGCTTTTACTGTCACCATCAACCACTCCATCCCTTAATCTCTTCAAGGAGAACCATTACCATATTAATAATGAGATGTGAACCATTCGTAGATTACATCCAGCAATAAAGCATCCTACAAGGCATGCACTCACACTGAGCCATTTTAATGACAGGGGCATAATTAGAACTGCGTTCATCAGAAGTGACGGGCTCCTTTTCCCACTCTCTATCTTCTGACCTAAAATGACCTCCTGTTGAGAGGTTACATGACACCCATGTTGGACAAAGAACATGGCTCAGGATCTCTGTTGTAGTTCATCCCAAATATTTTTCATGGGGTTGAGGTCAGGGCTCTGTCAGTCACCTTCTTCCAGCCAAGCCAAATTAGGGACCGTGCTTTGTGCTTTGGAAAGGGCCTTCCCAAAACATTTCCCCACACAGTTTGCTGGCAGGGATATAGGGGTTACAGGAAATGATTTTTTTTTAAATGTATGTATTTTTTAACAGCACCACTTTTTTTCCCACGAGAAAAAAAAACTAAGCTTGAATTTTATATTCAAGAATGTTCTACTCATTTGCACATAGACACCAAAAACAATATAATAAAATAACCAGTAACATAGGGAGAATTTTGTGCAGGTGAGATTAGAAAAACTGTTTACACAATAGATTTCACCTCATTAACCATCTTCACATTCAATATTCATATTTAGTATACAACAAGTCGACAAAAATATACAAAATGAATATGAATAAACTTAGTACACTCAGGGCATGTAAGACAAAGTCACTGCATTCATTTCACCAAAATAAGAGGTGCATATGTTGGAAAAGGGTTCAATGAGGTTAATTAACTTGGATTTGTTAAAATGTTTCGAGCTTGGTTTTATTTAGTGGCGTTGACTCCTTTATCTTATTGAAAACTGACAGAGAACAGCGCGGCACAATGGGAGATGTAACTGATTTGCACAACTTGTATAGATTATGAATGTCTTTGTTGAATTGAAAAAAACAACAACAAATAAACAAACAAAAGTTAGATTTAGTCACGTTGAGTGATAATTTGTTCAGTACAAATCATTTTGAAATATTATCAAGGTCAAAATTTGCTTTGACCATAAGTACAGAGAAATCCGCATATGAAAAAAAAACATAGATTAATATAATCTGCAAACAGTATAGGAAACAAGGAGGAAGAGGCTGTTGCTAAGTTATTAATATAAATAAGAAATTGAAGATGTCCCATAATAGAACCTTGTGGTACGCCACATGTAAAAGGTTGGCACAGTCTGACGACCATCCATTTATGCACACAAACTGTTGCCTATCATAAATATCATTTGTAAACCATGTATGGGTAGTTCCAGAAAAATACCTCCCCACCCACACCTCAAAAAAAAAAAAAAAAAAATCCTAAAGCAAATTCATTTAAGCTGTTCATTTTTTTCATTCCTGCAAATGCACCATAAACAAATCTCTCCACATCTTTGAGAAACAAAATAAAAGTAAAACAGAAATGTGTGTTGTCATAATACTTTTTGGAATACATTTGCCATATTTTCAGACATGGTGGCGGATCAGAAACCAAGAATGCAGGATCTATTAGATTCTATGAATTGTGCACTTATTGAATATTTTTTTCAGTCCAGCTAAATAAAACAAGGAAATAGATTTTTCTCCTTTTCTTTCAAATAAATTCCTTCTGAAAAGCATGAAACAAAATCTCCTGAATGCATTGTTACACAATAATGCAGATCCCGGCACTCAAACACAAATTTGATCTACTATTCTTACAGTAGGAGTTATTAACTTTAACCCCCCCCCCACACCTTCCTAAAATATAATATAGATTTGTGTTGCCATGCCACACACTGTGCTGCTATTGTGCTCAATAGATTGTGTTGTGCAGCCATGAGTGACACAGCAGTTGGCATCTAATGTGAGTGTAAGCACTAAAGACGGGTGAGAAGACATGTTTGTTTCCCTTGTTGCCGTAGCGCAGAGGTCTGTGTGTATTTTTGGATTTGTATACAAGAGAGAATCTGTGTTTTGTAAAGAACGTGTGATTGTGTGAGAATGGGATCCTTTGTTTTCTTGATTCCAACACGGCACATATGTGCCTTACTTGATTTGAGAAATTCAACAAGCGTGGGGCCTTATGCCCACTGTAGCCAACGAATGATTTTGTTGTGTGATGTGAAAGTATTTGGGCAAAATAAGCAGCACGCCATTATCATGCGTGACATGAAACATTGAAAGTCTTTCAAAAGCCCACACACTGTTATTATTATTATTATTTTTTTCTGCAGACTGAAAAAGGTGAATCAAGGTGATTATCACAGTGCTTCCATGCAGCATGTGGCTGAAACCATGATTACAACCTTGTGAAGGACTAATCAGCGAAAGGTTTACATGTTGTTTTTGTTCATATCGACTTTCTCACTACTTTAGCGACCTCGAACGTCGTGGCCCGGATGCCATTAAAAACAAGATCTTGCTCGGGGATAGAAATGGAACCCGTGAAGAAAACCTTTTTTTTCATGGCATCACACTGACTGAGTCGACCTGAGTTGTGTCATGATCCTGCTCTCAGTATGTGTGTTGTTTTGTTTCAGTGGGCGAGTGAAGGGGGCGTGTCCACCCGCGCCACACCTGAGGCGCGTTACCGCAATCAAGAGGTCTTTAAAAGGACTCCCGGCGCGACAGATCAGTGTCTGACTATTTCTTGCACGCAGCCCTTGCTCAAGACGTTCTCTAGACCTTTTTTTCCCCCCTGAATCTTAGTCTCGTGTTTCTAGTATAGTCTTGTTTTGATTTGATAAGTTAGTATTTTTCCATGTGTATCTGCCACGGCGCTTTCTGTTTTGTATATAGTTAGATTGTAGTGTGTGTTATTGTAATTAGATAGAACTAGCTTGCGTTGTATTTTTTGTTAACCCCTGTTTCTCCTTGCCTTTTGCAAGTGTTTTTTGTTAACTTTTCCGAGTATTGTACTCGCGCTTTGTTGTTTTTTCTCCTGGCATCTGAGCCAGCGTTTTGCGTTTTGGTGGCTTTGTGAATAAACCTCATCTAAATTGTATTTTCCTGTCTGGGCCTAGATTTTCTGGGATCCACTTTTTCACCGACGGTAGTTGGTTCGTTACAAGTTGAGCTATAATAATACATTTGTCATCTTATAAAAAAAAAAAAAAAAGTTGCAAGCCATGTCAAAGACATTTTTCTTTTTCATCATTATAAACCAAGGTTCACATTTTCTGTATCCTACAGCAGGTGGACCTGTTTCAGGCCATCATTAATTTCATTTATAAACCTGAAATTACTGCCTTATACAGCCTTTGAGAGAATATCAGAGGTGGTAGCCACTGGTAGGTCAAATGCATCAATACTCTGTAAAGTATCTCACATGCAGAGTCTGACTTGTTCTACTTCTTGGGATTCAGATTACAGCCAAGTTAACAAGTGGAAGATAAAATGAAGTCAGGATTTAGTTCACTTGGTTTAAAGTTGGTTTGTAAATGGTTGAGTTTAGGATTTAGGTAGATCATAAAATATGTGGAGCCAGAAAAGATACATTTTCACCAATCCACTTTTCCACTTCATTTTGGCTACTTGCCAGATGAAAGAATTTGCTTCCTTCGCTGTGGAATCTCCAGGCATGTTTATTAGATGTCAATATTAGAAACTCCATCCAGCCATCCATTTTCTGAACCGCTTACTCCTCACAAGGGTCACGGGGGGTGCTGGAGCCTATCTCAGCTGGCTATGGGCAGTAGGCAGGGTACACCCGGAATTGGTCACCAGCCAATCGCAGGTTAGGAACTTCAAACTGTTTAAAAAAAAAAAAAAAAGATGGAGTGAATGCCATAAAGCAGAATAATCAATTCTTCATTATACTGTAAGACTACATTGTAGGCACAGTTATAGAAAGTCACCTGGAAAGTGCAGTTGTGTGTACAAGATGGCTGCATTTTATTTTCTGGCCTCCTCTCGCACTTTTCGATAGCCTAAGTGAGCCATTGTCAGACTTGAGGCACTCTGTGGTGAGTACAGACAGAAAAGGAGGCAGGTAAGCCAGTTTGTGCGGAGCTCTCATTAACCACCCCTGATGGGGCCTGATGGGAGGACGGGGGGCTTCAGTTTGAAAGAACGAGGAATATGGCGGAACATTGAGAAAGACGCCGCAGACAAAGATGATTTTGTTTGAATGAAAATGTCAGAGATGGTAGTTTTGTTTCTCACCTCCGGTCTTTGGAGGAGGAAAGAGCATCCGGTTAGTATGTCTGTATCTGCGCATTTACGTGTGTATGTTTGTGTGCATGCAAGCGCAAAGCCCATATGCATCCTGCCCATCTGTACGTCTTTTTGAAAGGGGAATAATTGAGTGGTGGAGGACACGACTCGGCACCGCATGGAGCCAGCTGCAGTTGTTGAGAAATGAACAGTCTACCTCAGTCAGTGCGTCTCTCCCTCAAAACAATGAGCGGGTAGGGGGGGAGAGGCGGAGGAAAATTGGATGGAGTGAGCTATGACAAACCATGCTGGGATGGACATCTTCTGCAATCACACTGTGAGAAGAGGTGATGTGAAGGAGACGAGAATATTGAGGGTAAAATCTCAAAGAGGACATGTTATCAATTGTAAAAATACACAGTCTATATTTATAAAATTACGTGACATCACATGGTTTTGACGAAGTCCCGCCTCAATGAATGAAAATACAATCAAATGCTTTTACTTTCTTAATGACGCTTGCATGCTTTTTGCTCAAGGAGTTGTACTGTATATGGCATCATTATTAATCTATAATACATAAAAAATGCTCGGTTCAATATAAAATGCCTTCTATTAGAATTACTGAATTACGACAAAATTGCATGCGTTGGGCAAAATGGATTAAAAATTTACCATTGTGCAGAGAACAGAGAAAGACTAAATAAAGTTATGTTATTGTCATTTGAATTTCATATCTTAGCCACCCACCTAAGGTATGTTTGATTTACGATGTAATTACAGTCACTCGCTTCACAGTAATTCCCTCCAATTGGAGTTCATGAATAATCTGCTATTAGATGCGAGCTGGGCACAAATCCTCAAACAACATGATGTGCCCACAAATAATCAAGCGGTGGCTGGGTGTTATAATATTAGTGGTAAAGTATCCGCTGTGACGCACCATGAAGTGTGATATTTGACAGGTAGAAACACACCCACATACCTACTGACAGGGTGGCTCTGTGGAAAAACAAAGTTAGTGACATCGCTATAATTCTGTCAAGATTGCAGTGGATACATTGAGCAAATCTATTTATATTTTATAAGTTTTTCTATGTTCACTTGATAAAGCCCCACAATAAATCCCACAATGATATTATGAATCCTTCTGATACACCTATTTATGTCACAATTGATTGCTTTTTCATTTTTTGGGGCCTTGTAAAAATTTATGGTGAAGATTTGTAGATATGTGGGGCGGCACGGTGGGTGACTGGTTAGCACGTCCGCCTCCCAGTTCTGAGGTCTTGGGTTCGAGTCCAGGCTCCGGCCTTCCTGGTTGGAGTTTGTATGTTCTCCCCTTGCCTGTGTGGGTCTTCTCCGGGTACTCCGGTCTCCTCCCACATTCCAAAGACATGCATGGCAGGTTAATCGGGTGCTCCGAATTGTCCCTATGTGTGCTTCTGAGTGTGGATGGTTGTTAGTCTCTGTGTGCCCTGTGATTGGCTGGCAACCAGTTCAGCGTGTACCTCGCCTACTGCCCAAAGCCAGCTGGGATAGGCTCCAGCACCCCCCGCGACCCTTGTGAGGAATAAGCAGTCAAGAAAATAGATAGATGGATTCGTAGATATGCACACACTCAAGATTCCGAAATCATAGCCAAAAGGAAGTTGTGACTTTGACTGTTTTCCTCCATTTTCATTGAGTAAATAACAAAAGAAATACGCAAGCTCATCACAATGAGCAGAATGTGCCTCTGATCGGCAAGGAACAACACAAAAGTCACACGCCAAAAGAATTCACTTGAATCTGGTTAGGCTGCAGTCTTGCCCAATAGTGGACAAATAAACTAAACATTGATCTTGTTCTTTTGTTTTGATCATCGCTTTTAGAAAATGGGACCAGATCAGACCACCCCGGCTTTGGTTTTCTCATACAGAGCCAAGTTCTGCTGTGAAATAAGCACATCCAGAAAACCCTCTGCTGCATTCAGTCCTTTATCGCTAAAAACCCACTGGGGCTCTGTTGAGACTCTCCGCTATTATTCTACCTCCAGCCGTCCATGAATATTAATTGTTTTGACTGAGCAAGGGCCAATTTCTTCGCCATAAAAGACTCAATGTTGTTCATTACTGTCGTAGGGCTGTCATCATTACGGAGGCATGTTCTTATTGTATGCTTATGTGTGTGCGTGGGGGTGTGTGTGTGGTGCACTCAGTGTGCGTTTATATCCAACTGTGCCTCATAGTACATGATCCTCTGTGTCACAGCAAACACAATCAATCAAGAGAACCCATTGTGCTATAAAAATAAAAAAACAAAAAAGTGTTGCATCAATAACTGAGCCTGTACATTCAACAATCCACAATGAATGTTCCCAAATCAAACATCCCTTCACCCTATTTACAGCACCAACTCAACATCATAAAAGAAAATAAAAGGGAAGCAGTGGCGTACAATCTTGCCTCTTAAATTTTGATGACATGATGAAAATGTGACAAACACATACTTGCACTGATTGATGTCTTTTTTTTCCCTCCTGTTGTTTCTGTCCTTTAAAGTCAACACAAGTGCGCCAACTCCTTCACTTCACTTCCCATCCAATAAAGATGCAACAAGAGACACCAGTGGGTGGAAATAATGACCACATTCGGCCCTTTAAAAAACATCACACATGAAAGAATCAATCAGTAACATCATCCCTCAAGTTGCTTTCATTTCCATTAAGACAACATACTGTATCTCTCTCAGTGTGTCGATTAACCCAAGACCAAATGTCATGGTGAGCTGCTGAAACACTTTGCACTAAACACACAAAAAAGGTCCATCAGCAGGCTCTCTGTTACTGCCATCAACTTTATTTCTAAGACCATTATTTAACAGTGAAAACAGAGAAAGTAATTTAGAGCACAGTGATGCCATTTGTATAGCCACAGCTGAATAGTGTAATGTGGAATCTGTGACGGGGCTGGTAAGTGACGCTCCATTGCGCCGCCACAAACAACACGAGAGAGAAATGAACCACTGAGGCAGAAGACGGGGATATTTCCCCTCTAAAAAAAAATAAAATAAAAATGGACAAGCACTGCAGAGGCTGCCTCTTCATGCTTAATGTTTCCACATTAAAAACATTAGTGGAAAATCACAGTGTAATTTCTAACGTTGATTTTCCGGTACCATCTGCATCACCCTAGAGAAGATTTATTTAATTATTTGTATGCATTTTTATTTAATTACCATTCATCCAGGTTCTATACCAATTAGAGGTGGGAATCTTGGGGCACCTCACGATTCGATTGCGATTACGATTCAGAGGCTACGATTCGATTATAAAACGATTATTGATTTCCCCCCAGGCAGCAGAAAAAAAACAATGTATTTTGGTGCTTTTAATGTTTCGTACATTAGTTACAAAAATAGTACAAAAGTCCTCTCAGGCCTAAATAAACTACTATTTCAGTATCAAGTTAACAGTTCAAAACAGTAAATAAAATACTCAAGTCCTCATTCTGTAACAACAGCTTTTAAGTATATTCAGTCTTCAACAGAATAAAACATAGCATTGAGCAAAAATATATTATTTTTATCCACTCAAAAGTGCACTGAGATATAAATGAAAGACAATGTGAACTACTACTTCAATACAAATGCCTAAAAAAAAAAAAAAGTGCTTTCCTGCTTTTTAAGTTGTGTAAAGATGAACATGTAAACATTAAAGTTTCTCAGAGGTACAAAAAAAAAAAACCCTCAAGTGCTTTTCTGCTTTTTAACTTGTGAAAACATGAACGTGTAAACATTAAAGGGATCGTTCGGCTTTTTTAACATGAATCTCAATTTGATCCTCACCTCCCGTGTGTGCGATCAGCACTGACTTCTTTCTGACAGCGTTCGGTGACACGCGTTCATGTTCGACGTTGGACGAGAGGAAAATAGTCCAGCAAGCTGGCTGGGGTCTCGGAAATAAAGCGTTTTTCTTCTAAAAAAAACTATTTGTTTTCAAAAGCGTGATACATTTCCACCACAATACTCTTTTCTGAATAAAGTCAGACGCCATTACCGCCAGCCACTACTTTTCTGTTCGTTCGTTCGTATCACTGCGCGGCGCCCTGTAGAACGCTAACCGACGCACTGCAGCCAGCTAGCTGATACTTCCGCCTGAAGTTGTTTGCCTTTTCGGAGCAGGTCTGATCGGACGAAGAGGTGGGTTGGTCAGCTCAGCCATGCTTGTTGTTGTTTTGAATGTCGACGCGTGAGTGGTGGATGTGTACTCTCGGTCCGTCCCATTAAGCGTCCCGAAGACCGCGCGCGCTACTGCGTTTCAGTTCCGCGTACTTTCCGCTCCGGTCCACTTTTAGTTTCGTTTCCTTGGCATATTTATATAATCGGAATTTGGACTTTTGTGAATCGTTCTCGATTGTTCCACGGCCGAATCGTGAATAATCTAAGAATCGGAAATTTTGCACACCTCTAATACCAATGCAATTCAGAGTCACAGGGAGATGGAGCCTATGCCAGAAGACTACACACTGGTTGCCAATCAATTACTGAGAGACAATCTTTTACAGTCACATTCGCACTGTCACTGAGTAACAATAAACCACTACAACCTCTTTGACTAAAGTTCAAAACATTGAAAGAGAAACAGAGAAAACAAAACTGTTTTATATAAACACATGTATTGTATTTTCGTCCTTCTGAGTTTGTGTGCCCACTAAAATATCATTCAATCAATTAAAATGTATTGCACATTAAAGCTAAATAAAAATTGTATCTGAAAAAAAGTTTTAAAAAGAAATGGTTGTTGAAAATAATAGAAATGCATTGTAGTAAAAAGGCTTGACTAGAATATGCTCGTTTTCTACATTTGGCATCAGCATAGTTGGAAGAGGTGGACTTAGGTACAGTTGTATACATAATTCTACGTGTGCAGGCACGTAAAAATCCTTTCTTGATTACTGCGTGATTAAACGATAACCAAAGCCTTGCACAAAGATAGAAAACAGAATGATTTGGAATCAGGCAAAAAGTCAGGAAAGCTGCAGTGTCACTGTGCTGAGAAGTTAAATGATTACATCATGTAGGCTATGTGTCCTAACACGACGTAATGATTTGTAAAAAGCGAGCTAACCATTTTTAATATTTTGTTGAATCGAACCAGGGGCTTTTCTAGACCCCCTGGGGCCCTCAGGCAAAGGTGAACTGTGGAGCCCATTCAAAAAGGCCTAACCAGTAGGGGGCCCCATTAGGGAGCTTGCCATGTCCCAACGTGTCATTGCAGAGTTTACCGGGATTTCCATCTGTTGCTGATAGCACTGGTGGAACTTTGGTCACATAATGCAAACGTTTCTATTTAAGATTTTAATATCAGAATTATTTTAGGTGAATAGGTGTTTAATTTCGACTTCTGCTCATACTGGTGAAAGCTGTCTGGCCAGAAATGTATATAACTGATTTTAAACACAATGCTAAGTCATGGTGCATAATTAAATACGCCAAAAATGCATGAACAATAATTCAAATAAAAGCTGTGGATGAATACGAGTCTGCTACTACTGCTAGGGAATAATTTATCATCATGAATCAATCATGCATGAACAACAAAAACATGTATTTACACAATGACGCTTAGCATGTTGAATTTTAGAGTCAACTTCCGCCTTTATGTGTTTCTCTGTGTGCTCTAAAAGGTGATTTTCCTTTTTCAAGAACTCAAATATATATTTTGTTAAGTTTTTTTCTTCGTTTTTTTTTTTTTTTTCTCCATGCATTCATTACTACCAACTTGCTTGTTCTCAATCATGAATTCCCCTTCGTGCTGAACTCACTTCTAATATAGATTTACTACAATAGTGATGGTTCCAATAATTGCAACATGATATTTTTTTCTCGCCCTGTCCTTGTTAAAGCTCTATAGGTTATTTTTTTTGTTTTGTTTTTTAAACCATTTGAATGTAAGACAAGAAAAGAAAAAAACAATAAAATGGCATGCATAGTGGTGGAGAAATGAAAAAGGGTGTCTTTCTGTGAAACAACGGATAAAGGCAACCCTCATGTACTGAACATTGTACGTCAGATGTGCTGTGGAATGCAAACATGTAGACGTGAGAGGAGAGAAAGACAAACCAACGCTTCCTTTCTACCTTCCACTCTATGCATGTGACTCTTAATCCATAGCCTCTCCCGAGCCAGGTCACCCGGATCCCCCCTACCTCTGCAATCTGTGGTGATTGAGCCCCCCCACACACACATCACTGTGCATTCCTTCCCAAAGAGCAGATCATCTACCTCAACAACAATAAAAACGGTGATATTTACAGCCAGGTCCCCTGAGGAGGCCAAGTTTCTTGTCACAAAGCTCACGCTGTGTCTCAATGCACGCTCCTATTATGTTGGACTTCAACAGGAAGCACAAGGTCGGTCTGAGTCTTGCATCCGAGGCTCGGGAATCTGGGAGTTCTCAGGGATCTGTAACGGAGACCTGGCCTTTGACGTCAGTAGGGTAGTAAATTAGACGAGAGTGACGATTAGCAGGCGGTTTAAAAGACCTCGACACTCTTGTTTGTAAGAAGGATCTGGGTGCTTTATCTTGACATGACTGAGAATGTTTTTGCTGGATGGGAAGTCAAAAATAATAGAGTAGTTTACTTTTGTCTTATTTTGTCATTTGTTGTTAAATCTTGGGACATTTTTAATAAGTCACAATCATGCAAATGTTTCAGTGGGAAATGTGTCTTTCATTTTGATGGTGCAGCTTCCTGTTGAATTGAAAGTCCTTTTACCTTAACTCATTCACTCCCAGCCATTTTCACAGAAGCAATCCCGGCTGTTTTACTCGATTTTGACTGATTTTGCAAGGCCCACAGAATATTATGTTCTATTGCTATAAAAGCATGGAACCTATCAAAAAAAAGTATGTTTCTGTCTGTTTCCCTTTTGCAGCATTTAGCATTAGAAGAGAGCTAAGTTTCATCAGTGTTCACAAATCTATTTAAAATTGTAAGTAATTGAGCTTTTTTTCTACATGGCCCTGGTTGATCTCCTTTGCTCTGCTGCTACCTGCTGGCCGTTTGTGTAATAACTACCATTTCTGCAACCGTTCTTTGCAGTTGAGAGGCTGCATCAAAGCTTTCTGTATGCTCTAGCATAAAAAAAAAAAAAGAACAAGAAAAACGTATAAATACGTCTTTGGGACACTTAAAACATAAAAAAAACGTATTTGCACGTTATTGGGAGCAAATGAGTTAATATGTTGAATACACAAATTACAGCTACCAGGATCATCTTCTCTTTAGCTGATTGCTTTTGGCACAGCGGGATCTTCATTATCCAACGCTCCAAAAGAATGCGCAATTTAAAATTAAATCAAATCGGAAGAGATCTCCTGTCATTTTCATTCATATTTGGCATTATGCTAATTTGTGAAAAAGCAAACAGCTTTTATTTGATTATCGGATGAAGTCATGATCCAGGTCAGTCCAGTGAGCCGTCATTAATCCATTGTGCCCGCCAGGTCAGCTAATGACAGCAGACGTCGAGCTGCAAACGGAAAGCAGAAGGTCAACAAAGCTTCCCACTCAGCAAACCTGTCGAGCGACCACCATCGTGTGTGCCTGCGTGTGTGCGTGCACACACACACACACACACACGTGAGGGAGTGCTTTGCTCTCTGATGCACAAGGTTGGCACCCTAGGCAAAGCTGCTGACTCTTGTCAGGGCCTCACCCTCGGTGAGCAGTAATCATTACCGAAGCTGTAAATGCCAGCAGCTCCTCCCTCTTAAGCATATTGTGCAAACATATTCAAAACAAGCGCAAAACCAGTCAGTCTCCTCTTTATTAGTGTCTTCTACACTTCCATTGTGGTTTCTGAATTTCCAGATAGCTCCTATGTCAAAAGCTTAGAATGTTTTTCTGTGGTGTGTTCTGAAAAACAGAACAGCCATCCATCCTCTTCCAGGATACAGGGTCGAGTCGCCTTAGCAGGGAAGCCCATGGTTCCCTCTTCACAGCCACTTTGTCCAGATATTCCGGGGGAGGATCTGGACCAGGAATCACTCACAGTCGCGCACACACACGTGCGCAGGCGAAAACACATACTTGATAATGTATATGCTCGAGAAAAATAATTAAAGGGGAAGTTAACCCCCCCCCCAAAAAAAAACAAAATTTCTTGACAATTATGAGTTTTATGAAGCCCCACTAGTCTAAATATGGTATTCTGGTTAATATTGCATTATGAGTGGAATATGAGTTAACCAGCATAATCACGCAGTTTTTAATCAATATAAAAAGGCGACCATTTTGCCACGAGTGAAAATGCCATCACAGTTGCCCAGTTCTCAGGTAACCAATCACAGCTCAGCTTCAGAAAACAGTTTCGCTGTGATTGGTCGTTGCCTGAAAACTGAGCAACTGTGATGTCATCTTCAATCGACAGTAAGTGGCAAAATGGCCGCCCCCTGAGATGGATAAAAACGGCTGTATTTTGCTGCATAAGTCATATTACACAAATGTCATATTCTACAAATGTAATATTTATCAGAATGTCACGTTTAGACTAGTGAAGTCATATATAACACATTATTGTCAAGAAATGGCTTCTCTTTTAAGTTATAAGTTTAATGTCCAATGCCACAATTTTTTCATTATTATTATTTTGTTTTAAATCTTTATTATTATTTATCTTTAATTGAGTTCGCAAGATTTTTCAAACTATTTTCATTGGTCAAAAATGTCTATGTTTTAAATGGTCAGATTTCTTATTAATATTATATAATATTCAAGATGTAAATAAACTTGAAAAAAAAGATTTAGGTTTACTTCTAACATGCAAAAAATATAAATTTTGAAGCGAAAGCCTGTGAAAAATTGAGAAGAAAAAAAAGCAACTGAGGGCAAACAAAAACAAAACAACATAAAATGAAGCAACAAAATAATAAAGTAAGACGGTCTGTCTTCAACCCAGTCCTTGGTAATAAGTTATACATGTTCGGAAAGGAGTAGGAAGAAGTATAAACTTTGATAAAAAATGATTAAATTTGATATAGAAAACAACTGATTGATTGCTGTCGAAATGTGGGCATGTTGTCTCCTAATTGTCATGACTTTGTTGAAATTCAGCAGGTTGACGGCGGAATAGTTGCTGATGGTGGTGGACCTGGAAGAAAATTGTTCCTCCTTTTTTTTTTTTTTGCACTCATTCCTCAGTCATCTGCATAACTCATGACACATGCACATCAGCCTCGTCTCCTGATTGAATTAGCTTGTTACAGCATGCTGCATCACTTTCAGGTTTGAACCAGCACAACTTCAGGAAGACATGGGAAGCCAACAGGCAGTCGTCCTGATGAAATACTTGAATGTGATCTTTGTGAGTCCAGATAGTTTTGTCATGTGGAAAAAGAACATTATGGATCAGTGAGCTTCTCGCTAACATTCCTCAACAATCTGGACATTACATTGAGGGTTTTATCACCAGCGAGTCAGCACTCACTGCAGAAGCATCAATCGAGGTGTCCTATCTGCCCTCTTTTATTAAGGCAGGGGTGTCTTCTTTGAACTCTGAAAAAAAAGCAATTCTTGCATTAAATCTAGAAGTCAGTGTCGTCATTTGAACGCATGTATGATTGCCTCTGATTTTGAACAATTTTCCCCATTAACAAATAGAAACAATCTGTTTTCGACCTGTCTGGTGGGGCACCGTCAATCAGTCATTAAATCTTTTCCATGCTTTTTCCTCCACAAAGTTCATGAGAGGTTCACTCCTGCCCAGCAGAGCAGTGCCAAAGCCAGGCTGCCACATTCTGGGCTCATGAACCTCAGGCCCCAAGAGGAGGAAGTGTTCCGCGCCTTGGTGTTTGCATGCGTGTGCACAGTGTGAGTATTTAGTGAGCTTAACTACTTTGGTGTGCAGCATTTAAAAAACACGATGAGGTCATCATCATTAGTGGTCTGTTTGGCTGATGCATGGAAAACCGTGACAGCGCTGGTCACGTAAATGGAGGAGATCTCCTTGTCCCTTGCACCATTCAGTTTGTCAAACAGACATGAAGGAGGAGTTCACGGCACCACAAAACCTCGAGTGTTTTCAAGGCTGTTTTGTTTGCATGAGTAAATTTCAAACCCGCAGTGTTGATTGACCTCATCAGAGATCTGGAATGAGAGAACAACTGTATCAGAACATGGTGAGGTCAAGCAGTGCACTGTTACCGCTCCGTGTTTATTGTTTAACAACTGTCATGTTTCGGTTTTGGGGGGTTGAGTTTTGGGTGTTTATGTTGTCTTTTGTCCGGTTTTGTCTCCCCTAGTCTTGTCACAATTAACCTCGTCCACCCGTGTGTGTCGCCCCTCCCCATTTATGTGACCTAATTAGTGCCCTCTGCCTGCTGTGTTTCCCAAGTGTGTCTGGTTAGTGTCTCGTTAGTGTTGTATTTAGGGAGTGGTGTTTGTTCACACGTTGTGGGAACATTGTACTGTAGTGTCTATGTCTGGAGGCCATGCTGCAAGTCTGTTTGGTTTTGATGTGAGTCGAGTCGAGTCGAGTCGAGTCGAGTCGAGTCGAGTCGAGTCGAGTCGAGTCCAGTCCAGTCCAGTCCAGTCGATTCCAGTCCAGTCCAGTCCAGTCCAGTCCAGTCCAGTCCAGTCCAGTCCAGTCCAGTTAAAGGTGCTAAGCTGTGTTTAGTAGTGTTTACGTCTGGTCAAGTTTCTTTACGTCTGGTCAAGCATAGGCGTGCCCTTGCCCCTCTGCCTAAAGTGCCCTTTGGAAAGTTCATTTTTTTTGTTTGTTGTTGTTGTTGTTGTTTTTTAATAAACACTTTACTGAGGACAGGTCAGTGTTGTCACAATCTTAGAAAAGCTACATGATTAATCGTGTGTGTGGTTGGTGGGGTTAGCACCGTCCGAGCTCTCTCTCTCTCTCTCTCTCTCTCTCTCTCTATTTCTGTTCATTAAATGTTGTGATTTATTTAACATATACTTTGTTTGCCTCATGATAAATACATTTTGCATTATTGTGCTGTTTGTGTTTCTTAACAAGTCCTGATAATTCTATTGTGAACAAGTACAAATGATGTATTTTTAATTTTTACATGACACCATTTCTAAAAGAGGATGTTTTTCTGGACTACTTTAAGAAAAAAAAACAGATGAAAATTGAGAGTACAGTATACCCACTTTTCCAGGGACCACTACACCACTGGATAACATGCAAATCATTATTTATGCTGAAAGGATCAATTTTAAAATGTAGCTAGGTTTGACAAAAAAAAAAATCTTTTTTTTTTTTTTTTTATTGAATTTGTGTGACTGTTTGTGTGATGACCTTCTCATGTGTAGCAATTCTGAACACACACCCACCATTTGTAAATAAAAGTTTCACCTTCCTTAGTTTTTATTCCCTGGTTTTTATTGTGGTACTACTACAAATGGTCCCAGCAGTAATGGCGCGTGATGATCATTTAGCCAGAAATTCAACTTAGGCTTCCCGGAAAAAAATCTTGCTTCATCAAGGCTATATTATATGACCATTACCATAAGGACCTCAGACACGTCAGGCTTTAATCTTCTAAATATTCCCAGAATTATAAAAAGAAAGTTGACCACGAAAGCACTCTTCCCGAACTTAATCCAATGATGTTGGTTAAACTCAGGTCTCATGCCGAGGTCTTGGGTGATCCATTGTCATCTCACATGACATGACTAAAATTAAAAGACATCCCAATATGTAGCTGAATGTTCAAAGGGGCGCTCAGCTTTCAGTTTTCATCTTTCACACCGCACACACATCTGGGAAATGAGCATCTCTGTGAACTATTGTGAGGCATACTGTCATATAATGACAATGACATCATCCTGTTTTTTTTTTTCTCAGGCATTAGCAATCACTAACCGTAACCAGAAAATACATCATACAACTTAACTTTTACCAACAGAGTAGTGCGCCAGTTGATGACTAATCTGACCTTTATGCTTGAATCAGGTGGAATGTTGCGACACATTTAACAGACACTGGTTCTTGACAAATGATCAGGCCGCCTTGTATCAGTCAGTGAGTATAAACCCTGTGGCCATTTGCCGTTCGGTTCGATGCTGCACAGCCTTCTGTGTAGTTTCTCTCTGTTGACTGATCCTCGTGTTCCTCAAATAGAGAATAACTGCTGGTTTCCGCGTAGAGGCTTGAACTCTAGCACTTAACTACACTGTTTACGCTGGAACATGTGAGCACAACAGAAAAAAAATAAGCCTTTCATAGGCTGCTTGAAATTTTTAAAAAGATGTTTACGTTGATTTTATATTGCTGAAGGCTTTAAGGGGCTTGAATTGATTGCATGTCTGTTTCATTTGTTGTGAGCCATCTGACTGAAAAAGCATACAACTGCAAGCAGAACTAGTTTATCTTTCATTTCTTCTTTCATTAGCATCACACACTAACAGTTCTTTACCGCATAATGATTTATAGCTTAATGTGATAAAATAACATCTTGAAAATGTACAGCCAAGATTTGAGTTAATTCATTTTTAATTTGCTTAGTATCTTCTGATAGGAAAGCTGGCTTAATCTCGACAATTCGAATTAACTATGACTGTAAAACATTGGATGTTGCTGTATTAAAAAAGAGAATGAATCATTTAGAACATGTAACCTTTGTACCATGTAAACAAAAATGAAAATGCTTTTTGAAACAAAATAAGATGTCTTTAACACAACATCTAACAGTCTGTAGCCAATTTCTTGTGGATACACTTTCGACAAATAAAAAAGCACTTTGACGCCCAGTCTGACCAGATTACGCAATTAGCCATGGTTTTATGGTCCTAGAAAAGCTTGCAAACTGCGATCTTGAACCTGTTGCTTGAAATTGACCTTGGCTGGGGAAAAAAAAGGTGTGATCAAATCCTTTTAACTCAGCACTAACTTTTGGGGCTTTTCACTTCTAGTTTAACACATTCACTGCCAGCCCAGCAAAAATGCATTGCATCATTTGACGTCTTTTTCCGTCAAAGGCAGTGAATGAGTTAAACACTTACAAATACAAGGAAAGTTTAACAGATTTTTTTTTTTTTTTTAACTAATATATCATAACTTGAAAGTTTGTACTTGTTGTTCGCTCACTGTAGTGGTGTACGGAATCAAGTATTACCACCAGACCATTAAAAAAAAATGTTCACATTTTGAAAATCGCACTAAACATGCAATTGGTTGTCGCAAAGTTACATGTCTAATAACAATGGGTTTACAAGGAAAACATTCCAGCTTTATGACCTTCAATGTGACCTAGAAGGTCGTGTCTGGTGCATCTTCTGTCATTTCATGTCAGAGACAGAACCCTCAGAAGGCTGTGACAACTTGAACACAATCAGGAACAAACATCCCTGAACAGGCACACAATGACACAGAACGGGATCTTACACAAAAACATTTTGGTCAAACACACTGAGCTTGTGAAAAAAAATGAAATGGGGGGGAAATGAGAGTCTACTGAGCATTCTTTTTTTTTTTTATATAAAAAAAAATTGTGCCGTAATCACACATTGAAACAAACAAGGCAAGACTGGGCTGCAACAGTTGCACCAAAGCTATTTCAGTATAATAAAGCAGGTTAAAGGTGAGTGTAAAGTGAGAAGGATTTTGACATGCATAAAAGGATTTGGCCGGACAGAAGATACTCATTTGTATGCCTTATTTTCCTTTTAACATGATTTCTGAGGTGTTATTTGTATACAACCACTAATGAATTCCAATTTAAAGATATTTATTGTTAGATAAATTGTATATATAGGCCTATATTTTTTAATCCATTATTATTATTCCTCCCCAAATATTCACTCTTTTTGAATTTGATGCCTGCAATGAGTTCTAAAAAAGGTGGGGCAAAACACTGGGAACTTAAGACACTAAGGGGCCTATTCACTAAAGGTTTGCGTCGCCTTTGCACTGCGCTAACCGGTAAAAATGGAGCAATCCGGGAGCGCCTCATTCACTAAACGCGCAGATGGGGAAATCCGTCACTAAGTGCACGGCCAACCAGATTACGCCACGGTGCACCGGTGTTAATCATCGGTGTCAATCATCACTCACCTGTTTCCAATTAACCTGTTCACCTGTGGAATGTTCCGAGCATATTTTGATTTAATTTTTGCATTCATCAATCACCGTTCCCAGTCTTTTGTTGATGCTGCAAGCATCAAATTAAAATGAGAGAATATTTGTGTAAAAAATAAATAAATTCATCAATTTCAAATTCATCAAAAATATCTTGTCTTTATGGTGTATTAAATTGAAGAGATTTTAGGTCGAAAAAGATTAGAAAATTATTGCATTCTGTTTTTATTTACATTTTATACAACAGCCCAACTTCATTGGAAATAGCGTTTGTCCTTTAGTCAAATTGGCAAATAATTATACATGCCTGAAGTGAATAGATTGCAGAGCATGTTTATGGATCAAGTACAAATATAAGTACAATCTAAACACACATCCATCATTTAATTAATGGACCAGTTTGTTCTCAATTTGTTCATCTTCCCCACATTTGCTCTTTATTGTTCACTCTGAATGAATGGACATGATTTACCACACATCTTCCCATGAAAAGAACTTTTTCACACTGCAAAAGCGAAGACTAGTTTCTCATTTTACTACATTTTCATACCCTGTAGCTGTAACGCTAGGATTTTTTTTCATCCACACAGCATTCTTTCTCCAGTTTTAATTATTTAAGGCCTCATTACAGCTCAATCTAACCACTGAGACAGCTGTTTTGGCCAAAACATGACTTCCACTCTACTCAGCCTCAGACTATAAACAGGAACTCCGCTAATTAAGTGTCAGTTTTCACATTCTCGATCCTGTCTGTCTGCGCGCAACACAAACAGGATCATTTGCTAGTTAGCACAACTTACCAACTAAGTAAATATGCTGCAATAACAAACCCGTTGACTTGTTGTATTTGCTGTTTTTATGTTCCATATGTTTAGCATTACCTAATGGTACATGGTCTTAAAAATGACCCATGAGGACATGCATGCCCAGTACTAATCCTCTTATGTGCCTTTTAGTCATCTAAAGCACAACAATATAACTCTACAGTATTCTTATTCGTCTAACACATTAATTTGTTCATTCTGCTTCTTCGGACGACTCCTCTCCTCATTAGCCTGTTAAATCGAAGTAACACTAAAACATCTAATATGAAGGATAGAATACAGTTATGAGACGTGCAAGTAGGATCCAAATTTAGTCTCATGCTCACCTATAGGCTAGTTATGGTGGTGGCTTATGCACCACATAATCATTTTCTGGCCTGAGTCATAATTATCATGATGAACTCAAGAGCGATGGATTAACCCCGTGGAATTGTCAGTGCCCATCTGCTTGTCTGTTCATCTTTTATCAACTATTGCTAATCTGTCACACATGGAATTAAATTCGAAATGAAAGATTTGAAATGCTCTCATTAAAAAAAATCCTTTCAATTCCCTTTTGACATTCATTGATTGTATAAGAACAACTTTAGAAAAAGCAACACATGCCTCAGTGTTGAAAAATATTAATATGCAATTTCTCCTGAAGTTACCACAGTGAAAAAAAAGGGTGAGTAAGATATGAAAAATAATATCATATGAAATATCCAGTTCTTTTCAATTCTAGGATGATTTTTACACAGTGTCACAGTTCACACCCAGATCCACATCACTTGAAAAAATTGTTATTTTTCCAGTTGTAGTTAACGTGACAGGGCAGAATGTACTCAACAATAAACTTGAGCAGACTGGAATTTATAATGACAGAAGCATAATGGCACTGCTGTCTCTATTATTCAAGAGCCAGGATGTAGTTTAATAGCAACACATAATGGTGAAGGTCTGCACTGTAGGATACTGTTTTATTATCTAGTTATAGACGGTATGATCATTAATAGCATAGCACTAGACTTTTACATAATATACGATACGGCTTACATAGGCCATATTGAGTAGCAATTGATTACCAAATTATATCCAAACACGTAGACAACACAAAAATAGAGGTCCACTGAGCAAGCCCAGCTTCAATTAACAGTCGAGAATGACATTTCTTTGTGTTCGATGTGAAACAAATGTAGCTCTGCACAAACCCAGAGGCCTGAAAGAGCTAATCGGATGCCTGTCCGATAGACTCAACGCTCAACTCTATATGACATGTGTCCAGGCTGTGTGACATACTGTACTTCATGCTAAATTATTGAACAACACGATGGAAAGTTTGCCAAATGCTGAAGACAGAACATCACAAGACTGTTTGTGATGAAACAATTGCTACTTCAATGCTTTCATACAAAATAACAATACAAAAATAACTGCATAGCTACTATACACTGATGTGGGATTAGAGTTTAAGACTGAACTTGATCTTCACTAATTCATCACTCTCTAATGTCCACCCACAAGTCTCCGTCTACGCGTTTAATTTAGAGATTGGTGTGCATAATGCTGCAAGTGCAATTTAGTGCTGCTGCTAAATGACAGATTAATCACACTGGTATGAGCCTATGTAATCCGATTCCATTCAAATTCACTCTAGGCAAATCTCATGCCGTCATACAGTAGGCTTTAGTTGGAGGCAGTCTCAGACATGAGCAAACACACACAGCATCATCCAACCAAAATGCACAGCAACTTTTTATATGTAACACTACAAATGAAAAAAAAGGCGCATTATGTGGCCACATTAGAACACCTGCTTATAAAATTTGATTCTTCAATGCATGTTTTTTCCCCCCTTCAAACATGATCACTTTTGATTTCTTGATGATTAATTTCCTATGCAGTCATTTATAAGCATTTAATTATTGTTGTGGCTATTTACTCACATGTAACAAAAATAATAGCCTCTCATAGTTCAAAATGTAACATATTAGAACCACCTGTCAGTGCATGATTCTTAAACCACTACAAAGATACTGTAAATATATTGTTTAATTAATACCTTTATGGGCAAAACCTTTATGAGCAATATTGTAGCTATTTGTGTTCCACCCCTTTTTTTTTTCTTTTTTAATATCAGTGGAGAACAAATTCTCATTTGCACTCCCAACCTGGCTGCAAAGAGCAGAAATGTAATATATGTAATATATATATATATATATATATATATATATATATATATATATATATATATATATATATATATATATATATATATATATATATATATATTTTTTTTTTTTTTAATCAGAGAACCACACATAACCTGCTCTTGAATCTCGACCACTGAGCATTAATATTTCAAAAATTGGTTAATTCTAATTAAAAAAATAAATAAATAGATATATATATCCATACAAATAAATTTGTTGAGTTACGACAAATCATTAAAAACAAGCTTTTAACATATACATTCATCAACCTATTTTTAAATTAAATAATTGTTTAATTTAATTAAAAACTATCAAATTAAAATAGTTTAAAATAATTTGATATTTCATTATTAATTATTAGTTAATTAGTTATTCTGCCATCAATCAATCAATCAATCAATCAATCAATCAATCAATCAATCAATCAATCAATCAATCAATCTATCTATCTATCTATCTATCTATCTATCTATCTATCTATCTATCTATCTATCTATCTATCTATCTATCTATCTATCTATCTATCTATCCTAATGTTGTAACTTAAGAAACACTTAATTTTTAATTGGTTTTGTCATTATTTTATTCCTAATAAGAAACACTGAATTTTTAATCGGTTCTGTCATTATCTTATTCTTAAATCCATTATGTTTTCATGACGATTGCTTTTCCTGACGTCGCCCCCTCCCCTCTCTCACCCTCCATCGACTTGCTCGACAATCGACTTGCTGCCTCGCTCGCACACCAAACTCGCTGCGCTCAGTCAGACCTCTGCAACTTTTGCAGACTCCTGACTCCACAGACATGTCGCACAATAGCTGAAAGTCAACCTGTCATCGTGGCTCGTCCTGGGAGCCTGCAGAGAGCAAGCCACGCAGGTGGGCTCATCTGGATCGCGGTCGGAACCGCCGCCTGAAAGACGCCCCGGACCGGATGGGAATTAGGAGCCTTTTCGTCACTAATGAACCGGGCCAGTAATGCAGGAGACCGACGCGGTACTCTCATCTCTCCTTCAAGATGGCAGATTTTTATTGAGTTTTGAGCGGACGTCTCTATTTATTGTTTGCCATGAATAACAGAAACCCTTGCACCGATGGCCCCTGTATACGAAGGTAAGTCCCGCTGTCCCCATTGAAACCGAGCGGGGGGGGATGCTTTGCACCCTCACGTCTGTCTTGTCTTTTTGTCACATCATTCAACACGCAGTGTGTTTACTTTTGCATTTATTTTAAACACTCGGCATGCTCTCGGTACTTGGTGCTCTGCTTTGTCACATCTGAAAGACGATCTGCTCTGTACGTCGTACCATTCTGCATGCTTTTACATAGAAGAGTCATTCTGCAAAATAAACACCTGCAAAAGATCCAATCTGTGCTCCTCGAATGAATTAGAAAAGGCACGCGGAACGATTGCTGACATCCCAGTCCCCCCGTCTTTATTGTATTTCATATATCTGTTCAATTGAACCCGAAAAGCATGCACATATGGTCTTGCTGTCTGCATTGATTCCACTGTTAAAAAAACAAAAACAAAAAAATAAATTCAATTCGCTACGTCTGCAGCGATGTGCCCGTGACTAATTCAATTGGATGCCGCCCCATAAGGCTTATCCGCTTGCTGTCACTTGATTGCAATTTTAAAATACGGTCACACTGTGACGAGTGTACTGTAATTCACGTACAGTAAACTCGACAGTCGCGCATGCAATCGTGCTCAAATGTGTTTTAGAATCTAGACCAATGCAATTTGAAAACGTAGTCATGCTTCACTCACTATAGCAGCTAGTAGCCTGCATACTGTAGATGTCAATGAGGCTCTCTCACCCCATATAGTGTTTTTTTTTTGTTTTTTTTTGAACGAATTACAGCACGCTTGCGTTCCCACCGGAGCCTTATGCAAATGAGAATGCGTCACAAAGCAAATAATGACCCCTGATGTCTCTAATATGTGTTTAGCTTCATGTTCAATATTTTCCCATAGTTACTCCATAGTCCCTCTGCTGGCATCAAAGGGGATCTCTTTGTTTTTATGACCATTCAAAAGGAGTGCAAGTTGAAAAGTAGCAGGGATTTTCCTGAAACTGAATTGTTAAGCAGCGCCAACTGTTTCCCTTATTGAAAGATTGAGGTGATGAGGCTTTGAGGCTGTTCTGACATAAAAAGGAAAGTTGAATGTGAGATGTCCGCGCAAAAGGTAATTAGTGTAAATTACATTCCCGGCTTTTCCCCTGCCTCTGAGGGGGGAGAAAAAGACACCAGGGGAATTAATTACCTTGCCTGTTCCCCCTCAAAGTTGGAGAAGGTTGTTATACTATGTGCAGCTGTCATGGAAATGACCAGTCTCCTTTGGAAACAGAATTTTTGGGGGCCTTAAAATGAAGTATGCGTCCATAATGTTGAGTACTTTCCCTTGGCTGCAGGTTGGCAACAGCCTCGGCCCTCGGGCACCTATTAGCCTAAACCTGTACGATGAACTATTTGCTCTCATTTGTCGTTAAGAGCAAACAACAATTTTCAAGGGAGATTTACACAGAGACGTATTGTTAGTTGAAAGGATTATGCAAAAACTACACAACAGGTACATGGAACTTTGAAGGAGGTGCAAAACATGATAAATATGCTCCAACTACTGGTTCAGAGACGGGCAGGATTTGCAAAAGTGCTTATTACATCTGCAAAGAGTAAAAGTGACTGGTTCTTTTAGGTTCACTGAAGACTAAATTGTTCAGAGACATCATAAATTTGAGAGAGAGAGGTTGTTGTTATGTGTACTGTGATTGACTGGCGACCAGTCCGAACTCCAGGGTGTATCTCACGTCTCGCCAAACTCAGCTTGGGATAGACACCAGCTCACCCGCTATATTACGAGGACGATGAACAACGGATGATGGGATTTGAGGAACCATTCTCCCCAGCGCAGAGTCCTAAACCTAGTCTTTTTTTTTTTTTTTTTTACAGGGGAAGCCGACCCAAAATGTTTCCAAGTTCACAATATGTCGTATGTGCTCCCACTTGTCTAAATACGGAATTGTGATTAATATTGCGCTTGTGGAATATGAATTAAACGGCAAATTCCATCAATTTTCGCAATTCTTGCTGTCGACTGAAAATAATGTTCATCAGTTGCTCAGGGCTCAGGTAAAACCAATTACGGCTCAGCTTCAGAAAATAGGTGAATTTTTGCCATTGGCTTCCCCTTCAGAACTGAACCATTCCATAAAATGTACAGTCAATTCATTTTACCCAATCTTTTGTCACTTGTAAACACACAGGAAAAAAACTGCAAAAATGTGACAGTCACTTATAGACTAACCTTTTTTTTTTCTTTTAGAGGAATTAGTTTGTCTTTCTGTTGTTTCAATGTTATTTGAACCATTCCTCTCACCCCAAAACAAATGGTACAATCCTTTCAGTTGTGTCACCCCCCCATGGGCCCACTAACACAGCGGCAAGCGAACACACACAAAGATGACGCTTCACATTTTTATCTCTTTTGTTAGAGTTTATTTCTGTTTGCCATTTGAGTTACAATTGAATCATTCCTCGCCAATCGAGCTTAGAAAAATGGCCATCAATTCATTTTACGTCATCTTCTGTGAATCAGGAATCAGGCCTGCTAACACACAGATGAACAAACACAAATGGATGTTTTTCTTGCTGGTATTAACCGTTCAATTTTGTCATTTTAGTTATTTTTGTCCATGTTCTTGTTGCTTTACCCTAACCCAAGTGCATTTGCCGTTGGTCCAAACAGAGGGTGTTTTTGGGTTTCAAGTGCACGCATATGCAAAATTGTGTATAATGCTGTCACCTGTTTGCTCAGGAGACATCTGCTCATACTGTAGCTCAAGCACTATTCCGTTGAGGATTCATTCGTTCATGACCAGACAGATGGGAAAATTGTGACTCGGACCCTGCTGAGGACGAAGGTGGTACCTGGCACCGCAGTGTCAGGAGCGGATTGATGTTTGATTAATCCACCCACACAGCCACAGATGTGACTTTTTTACCTTGTGCGATCTATACAAAAGGGAATGTTGGTGCGGGGAATGTACCCTGCCCTGACTTGGAAGGAAGTTTCTCCTCCTAGGACAGAGCGACTTTCCCAGAAATGACTCCCAACTCCATCTCCCTCCTTCCTCCGCTCACCCTTGTTTGGAGCTGCTTGATTGATCTCTTCCTCACAGGCCGCGACCCAGGATTACAGTCCAAGGTTGTGCCTTTTTAAACCTTGATTAGAATTGCAGGAAGAGCTCTATGGGGTTTCGCCGTCCAAACCTTGTGGTGGTGGATTCCCAATCTTTCAGGGTGGTGTATTGAGACAAGCTAAAATGTTGACAAGAGATGAGGTGACGTAAAGATCTTGCATGGAAGAGCAGTCACTTCTCTGCGGGCTAGGATGACAAAACGTCCTCTTTTGCCCGGACATGTCCACTTTTTACATCTTGTCCTGGCATACGAGAGATTTTTATAACTTTCTTAAGATTCGTTGCACGACAAATAGGAGGCGGAGTGCACTGTGATTACCGCGACTGGTAGAGTGAGTTGATCGTGCAGGCTGTAGGATTAAAAAAGGCGGGTTTTGTTTGTCTGTGTTATTATTGGTATATATATTTATGTATTAATATTATTATTTATTTTTTTTTAAAGGAAAAAGTAGTTCAGCCTTTTATGTACCTCACTTCGCGAGTGTTCAAATAAGGTAAGAATGTTAGCTCACAGGTTGTGCTCTACGCTCCTAAACCGGATACGTGGTCGCAATGTGAGTTCAAGCCCCGCCCCCTCCATTAAAAACAAACAAACAAAAAAAATGTTTGTAGTACTATGTGTTTTCACTGCTTTGTTTTGTATTTCCACTCTTCTGGGAAGATTGTGTGGGACCTCTTTTATGCAGGTTCATGTTGATCCCAAAACTGCTTGATTAGATTGCTCATATTCTTCTACACCAAACACATCTAACCAAGTACAGAGGCACAGTCCTGTTAGGGGCCTTCCTCAAACTGTTTCTGGACACATGTTCCATAACTTTTGTTCATCATTTCAGATGCTACTTTGGTTGTTTGATGAGGGTGGCCTGCTCAGAAATGGCTCTGAAAATGGATAAACCGGGAGAAGGGAAAGAAATCAAATCCCCCGATCCTTGTGCTACTGATTTGCTAAACGTACGTACAAAAAACTGCTACTGCTGTCTCAAAGCAATTCCGAGGTGGGCTGTGATGATTTTGGAAACGGGAAGGGTTGGAGAAAACAGAAGACGGTGCCACAGGAGGACCAATCTTGAATTTGCGCAGCGGTTATTTCAAAAGGGTCTACTTATCATTTTTTACCGTCAGTACCTCACCCTATTAATCGTCTAACTCAACATTGGCTTGAATTATGTAAGACTTTTTTTTTTTCGGTTTCTCATGCTCTCTGTAGTCACTTGAGTCTCCTGTTTTAGTGCTCCTGACACATTTTGCAGACCCCTGGAAAACTCTGAAAGCATGGCTGTCTCTACCACATCAGTTGCTGACAGTTCATTTAGATCAAAGTGGAGGAGTGAGTGTTTTGAAGGGCCCTTTTCTCCTTTAGCACTGTTGTTGATGCACGGTGTCAGTTTGGAACAGCTGCTTCTGGCTTTGAGGAGAATAATGGTCCCCAGTAAGTCGGAGTGGTATATTGGGCATCATACCAGTTGATGTACCTACAGGGCTTATTAATGCATACCACTGCAAGAATATATTCGGTTTAGTACAGTAGTAGTAGTTCATCTTCACAATCTAATGATATTGTTGCTTTCATTTAATAATTGTAGCTGTAGTCTAGTCTGCTGTTTACAAAAAGTGAGCTGAAGAAATCGAGTACGTCACTACATTAAAGGGGCTGTCTGCCGGTTTCACTCAGGAAAATGCACTTTTTAAATACAGGATTTAAACAAACAACCAACTTCTCAATTTATACATATGGGCTTTTCATAACGTGTGGGGGTGATTTTGTCCTAAACCCCCACACCCCCAGCCTGTATTTTGCCATTTTGTGTTTGTTTTGTAAACAACGGGCCGTTTCTGTGGAAAGACAGTGTTTACACCCCTCCAGCCAATCGCAGAGCGGGGGGGTGGCATGTCGCACACGGGGCCGGGCGAACGTGTCGGCTGCGTGACGTCACTCCCGCGGCAATTTGAAAACACGCATGGATTATTTTTATTTTTTCCACTCACTCACTCACAGCATCTTACATGTGTGAATGAGTGAGTGAAAAAAATAATAATCCGTGCGTGCAGCTGACACGTTCGCCCGGCCCCGTTTGCGACATGCCACCCCCCCGCTCTGCGATTGGCTGGAGGGTTGTAAATACTGTCTTTCCACAGAAACGTCCCGCTGTTTACAAAACAAACACAAAATGGCAAAATACAAGCTGGGGGTGTGGGGGTTTCGGACAAAATCACCCCCACACGTTATGAAAAGCTCATATCTATAAATTGAGAAGTACTTTGTTTGTTTAAATCCTGTATTTAAAAAGTGCATTTTCCTGAATGAAACTGGCAGACAGCCCCTTTAAACTGTGCAAGCGTACCTAATGATGTGGCCGATGAGTCTACAGTATATTCATGAGTAGATTTGCACAGAACAATACTCTGTGTACACAATAGTAACTGAAAACACATTTGTTTTTTGCCCGCTGGGAAAAAGAAGATTATCTATGATTGCTTGCTTTTGCTTGCGTATACTTTGTTTTGAAATGGATTCGTAGCATTTAGGAAACTATTTTCTCCTTATGCCAACCCGCTAAAATTGTACCCCTTTGTAGTTCAGGCATCAGCACGGTAAGAGGGGAAATATCTGATGAATGTTGTTCTTTGTCGCTAAATGTGATACCGCCAGTAAGTGCTCAATGGTGTAATTAGGTACGATAGAGAGAGGTTCTGTACCGTCTGACACATCCTGTGCTTTGATGTGAGCCGCGGTTCAAACAAAGAGTTACATGTTACCACGTGAAAGTGAGCGAACAAGACCTTTTGTTGGGTCTATTAAGCAATTATTACACAGTGTTTCAGAGAGCAGCTATGTCAAACTCAATCGCACAGGAGGCCAAAACCCAGAGCACACTTCAGGTCGTGGCCCGAACAGGATACAAATTTATTGAACCGACTAAAACTAAATCATTTTGAACATGAATGTGAAGTGTTGGTGTTTTTTTAGTGAGGCGACTCCTATGTGATGTTTTATTCGTTTTCAACACAGAGAACAGCTGCTCTCAC
Organism: Festucalex cinctus; assembly: GCF_051991245.1. Lineage (NCBI taxonomy): Eukaryota > Metazoa > Chordata > Actinopteri > Syngnathiformes > Syngnathidae > Festucalex > Festucalex cinctus. The sequence continues at coordinate 21,167,710 of NC_135413.1, read as the reverse complement.
AGATAAATGCGACCAAAGATACAGAGCGTTTACTGCATGTACGTGGAGCTATGGAATGATCACAGGTACCTTTCGAGTAAGGCAGCTCTACGTAATGTGATTTGAAGTTTATGTGTCAATAGTGCGTAACATTATGCCATTAAAAAGACATTGTAAAGTGGTAGACAATTGGAGGAGAAGGCGTTTCTCAGCTTCTTTGCTGTTATAATTGTCATGTTTAACTGTGTTGTCATACATCTTTAATAATGTGTCATTTTGTACGGATATTTTTTGTAATTGTGAACAGTTCAATTATTGCTAGTTTTAGTGGTGTGAATATGGCACCCTGTGTCACTATGTTAGTGCAATTAATGACACTTTGGTGTCTTGGGGGCATGAGCCGATATTAGTTTCTGATGATATCTTAACCGTGAGCAAAAAATATTAAAATGAGCATGACCCTTTTTGGGGGAAATATTTGGCAAGTAAAAACAGCATTTTTTTTTGGTAAAGAATATTTAGTACACTATGATTGGCTGGGAACCAAACCAGGGTGTACCCTGCCTACTGCCCGTAGCCAGCTGAGATAGGCTCCAGCACCCCCCGCGACCCTTGTCAAGGAAATGGATGGATGGATATTTAGTACAGAAGAAATAAGTATCATGTTAAGTATAAATAAATAAATAAATAAATGGATAAGTAAATGTTAACCTTCTTTGGTTTTAATTCTTCTTAGTATGTCACAATGTCCCATCATTAATGTTAGTAAGCTGTTTTTAGAAAAGACTCGTGGGCTACTCAATATGGTCCCTGGGGCTAACTAGCACCTGCTGGCACCCCGTGCTCTCAGTATCTTGTCTTGCTCGCTCCCTCCCCTTCCTCCGTTACATACCAACGAGGGGGAAAAAGAGGCGGGTGATTTAGTGATCTCTGCAAGCAGCCAATCACATTCTGCCTTGCTTAACTCATTCACTCCCAGCCGTTTTCACAGAAGCAATCCTGTTAGCTCCCGGCCGTTTTACTGGATTTTGACTGATTTTGCAAGTCCCACAGAATATTGTGTTCAGTTGCTATAAAGGCATGGAACCTATCAAAAGAAAGATTAAAGTCTCTTCTTTCTTCAGGACAAAAAGTATGTTTCTTTCTGTTTCTGTTTTGCAGCAATTAGCATTAGAAGAGAGCTAAGTTTCATCAATTTTCACAAATCTATTTAAAATTGTCAGTAATTGAGCTTTTTTTCTACATGGCCCTGGTTGATCTCCTTTGCTCTGCTGCCACCTGCTGGCCGTTTGTGTAATAACTACCATTTCTGCAACCGTTCTTTGCAGTTGAGAGGCTGCATCAAAGCCTTATGTATGCTCTACCATAAAAAAACAACAACAAAAAAACGTATGAATACGTCTTTGGGACACTTACAACATTAAAAAAAAAACGTATTTACACGTTATTGGGAGAAAATGAGTTAAAAGTACCATCAGAAAAGCAGTAAGTAAGTAAGTAACCTTCACTTGTATAGCGCCTTTCACAGACAGAAGGTCACAAAGCACTTCACAGAAGGGCTCATTACAGCTAGTTTTAGCAGTTGAGCAAGTGAAACCTTTTTTAAAATATGGTAAACCGTCAAACCAGTAATCAGCCCATGTCTAGTCTCTTGTAGCATTAGGGAACTGATTGCCTGTTTGTTTCAAATGTAAAATAGGTGCTGTCGAGAACAACAAAGACATCATCCTGTATGTTAATGCCCTTTTTTTATGCTGGCTGCCAAGGCCAGTCCCATGTTATGTATCGAATAGTTCCCACAAGCCAGATTTCGTATGCCACAGAGCATCAAGGTAACTTTCTGCGTTGATCTTTTCAAACAGCTTTTGAGGGTGTACTGTATATATATTGAAACATAATTACTCCACATTGCATTCTCAATTTGTCATCTCACATCAGCCGCCAGCCTCTCAATTCTCACACATGCATGATGATGTTTGCCTGCCCCACCCCCTCCACATATCTTTTATCTGTCCCCTCCATCCTGCACTGTTTGTTGATAAGCTGTGAGGCCATTGGCCAGCACACATGGTGCCCATGTGACACTTTAGCAGAAGCCCGATTGCCAGATTGTACAGCACATGTAGTGTGCGTGTGATGTGTGTGCGTGTGCTGGTTTGATAAGATGGTCTGGCTACTGCAGCTTTTCTGCCCTTCTTAATCATGTCCCCCTCCACCCATTAAGTTCCCGCCATCGCCGAACCCTTGAGTTGTCCGCTTGCTTTTTTTCCATCACTAATCCTCTATGCCAAAACCATCAACTTGTATTTCGGTATGCATTGTCCCAATTCATAATCCCTTTGTTTTTATTTGCCTCCCATTTTTCATCATGTGCCATTCTTTGAAAAAGATTTTCTGGCTTCATCAAGCATCGCAACGTTCGGCCGTGTCCACTTGAGCAATGTGTGTCACACTATGCAGCAAGTAAAAAAACTTTTGAACCAGCACCCGAAAATAATTTATCATGATGTGAAGAATAAGGATCTTTTATATATATTATCGATAGAAAGATCAACAGTTTTAGAGCCCACATCATAAGCCAAGCTTGCACTCCTGACTTGAGCTGCCCTTCTCTGAAGGAAGTGGAAGGGAGGGCTGCGGCTTGCGGCCTCGTCACAGATGGCTGCAGGTACAGCGCCATGCTTGGCTAATAACCCAACAACTTCAAAGCTCAGACGAGCATTCAGGCCCATTACTGCCCAAAGCCAGGAGGCCAAGCAGAAAGCAACAGACAGCGCTCGAGTCTTGCAATAGCATCAGCAGGCTCGGAGCGCAACAACAGAAGTTCTTATACAATATTCCTGCTCTTTTTTTTTTTTTTTTTTAACCTTTTGTTGGGATTTGGGCTGCAGCTACATATTATTTAATAATCGATGAATACGTCATTATATTGTCGACGAATCAAAGGAACTGTTTGTTTCCTATGCATTGTTTTACATTGACTGTCCAGAAAATGTTTAAGCATAAATTAATTATGATTCGATTCCTGTTTTGCATAATATACATGTTAGAAATTGGCAACAAAGTTGATAATTGTTTTCCAAAGTTAAAGAAGATTTTTGAAAATGTTTTATGTTGAAAAATCACAAAGGTAATCAGTTTGCCTTCATGAAGTACAATAGAAATCTGAGGACATTAACTGCTAAGAGGCTGAAAATTCCGAGGATTTTGTCAATTTTAAATTAGACATGATCTCTAAGTGACACATTGGCTGTTTAAACCTAAGGTTTCCATGACTCTAAAATAGGTTTTTAAAATGTGAAAAAGTCCAAAGACCTCAAGCCCTCCAAAAATAAGAACAGTTATAACCAGCTAGCCACCACTGCAATATTGAAGTATAAAGAATTTTCATCATTTGCAAGCTAAGTGAATGATGTCTGCACTATGTAAGAAATAGGCGATAAACAATGACTTAATAGTAATTTGTTCGTTTTATTACTTTATTGCAAAAAATCTAAGTTCCCTTTCAGCCTCCTGTTGAGGAAGACGTGCTAATGCTAAATGCTATCTTCGTTGACTGTTCAACAGCGCTAAACCTTTTTTGCTAGGTCCCGACAGCTATTGGATGCTGGCTGTTCCGTTTACCTCGCGCCGGCCACGCAGTGTAACATTGGAAATATGCAGCCAGAAAGTTCAGTTTGCGTTGTCTCACCGGCAACTAGCGACCGCAGTGCATAGTAGATGATTCCTAGATACAAACGCAGTTCAGGTCATTGGATAGATCACGTTTTGTGTGCGTAGATAACACATTTTGTGTACGTAGATCAGGTTTTGTGTATGTAAATCAGGTTTTGTGTATGTAAATCAGGTTTTGTGCACGTAGATCACGTTTTTTGTGTTTACGGGGTTTTGGCATGATTCTGAATCCAAACATCCTGCTCTCGATTAGTTGCAGATGTGAATGAGACACAAACAATTTAATAGTTAAATTCCCTTTTAATTGGTTTATCATCTGAATAACATGAAAGCTGTATGACATACACATGGCAAAAAAAATATGACAACGGAAGACGGGATCTGTGTAATAGCGAGACTAAATGATGTTGGCGAAATCCGCCGGGACTGGGACCCAAAGCTCAAATCGGGACTGTCCCAGGCAAACTGGATGTCTGGTACACTAAATTTACAGTGAGTGAAAAGGCAGCCATACCCATGCTGTACCAAGTCAAGCACATTGACTTTTTAAAAGACTTTACCTGCACGCTCCAGTCAAACATAGCACATTGTCCTGAAAGAGGTCCCGGTGAGGTGACACATTTCAATGTGTGGCCCCAGGTCATTTTGGTGGAAATATTGCCCCATATCAGCACCACATCTGGTGAAACTCACTATCACTAGTGTGTATTTCTAAGAGATGTCCTTGTGGGATCGGATCACCCAAGATGCATGTTAATGGCAGGTCTGAACGGCGCCTTCGAGCCAGTCCTCACTTCAAAGCCGGAGGCCCATCGAGGCCAGCTAGCCGCTCAGCTCGACAGCCTTTTGAACTGACCCCCCCGTTCAACCCCAGAGACAACGAGGCGGCGAGTTGGGGAGTGACACAGGCTGAAAAGTACGCAGAATTAAAAAGACGGCAGTAATGGAGTTGGGTGGAGAGATGAACCCCCTCGACTGGGGCTCATGGGCCACCGGGGCACTGGCAGAGGTCAGCACCGGGGTCGTCGACCCTATCATCTCCCTTCGCCGGTCTCTTTCCTACATCTGGATTCACATCTCATGTGTTTTTTCTGATGGAATACAGCAGCTGCTTGCTCACCCAAAACATGCTTCCACCCTTTCACTGTGAAAGAAGCTCACCCACAAAAAAAGGCCAAAAGTAAACTTGAAACCACCACGAACCTCGCAGGCCAATTCACGTCATGATAGTCATAAAGAATGTTATTGATGACTTTAAATGGCAACATGTGCACCTTGACGTCCCTTTCATCACGCTAATCGTCTTGGAAAATGTCTTTCCTTTCAGCCAGTTTGGAACTGGAAATGTTGGGTCAGATGTCAGACCACATGAGCAGGTCCAAACGTGCACATTTGTATTGAGCTTGTTTCTTTTATATTGCGTAACTGACACAGTGAAAGATATTTACACAAGCACTTTCCATACATGGTGACTGACTTTGGCTGCTGTCTGTTTCTGTGAGGACTCCAGAAAAGATGCAGCAAAAGTATGAATCAGAGTGCTGAGTCGGCAAGCTGTATTTATTGCCTGTGCTGTGGGTCCATGCCATGTTTACGACGCACCGTCAGGTGGATTAAAGGCACATATGCCTGGCTAAATTGTTATGCGAGCATGCGTCTGTGTGTGGTATAATCTGCTAAAAGCTGTTGAAACAGTACTGTACACTACAGCAGGGTGGGCTTTCAGACTTAGCAAAAAGAGAGGGGAGTGGGTTGAAAAGAGAACGATGAGGCAAGATTAAGACATTAAGGGAATTTAATATGCATGCATATGGATGAGTTCCTGCAGTAAGGAGGCAGAGAGTACAAGATGAGACATCGCATGACATAAGTAGTCTAAAATAGTCTATTTTGTAGTCTTAGTGGGACCAAAGAAAGAGTTTCACGCCCTCTGCTGAAATATCACACACTCTTGTCGCCTGGGGAGGCATGTGCAGCATCCCCGCTTTGTATTTGATTGCATCGGGGAGGCGGAGGGGTGCCCCGAGAGACCACATCAGGGACATATAAAGTATACAAGTTCTGGTGTGAGACACATGGCACTTGTGTGGCTCTCTGCTTGTAAATTCTGTTTCCCAGCATCAGCATTTCTCATGATCCAGCATGTGGTAGCTTTTCTCAAAGATGTCCTACTTTCAGGCATGCAAGCACCTGCGCGACAGATCAGACCAACAATTCACAAACGAAAACCTGTCGCGTCTATGATGTGCTTCTTTATCGGTCAGCTGTGTTTTGGAAATACAGGAAGTGAAGGTTCTATCTTGTGAGTGGCTGATCCCCAAGGTTTCTGTTCAGGTTGGACCGGTTCCTCACTTGTCAGGGTTCATCGCAAGGTTTCGGAGGGGTGGGACTTCCACAAATCCCTTTGGGTGCATGTTTTTGGGACGCTGTTTTAATGCACATAGTTGCTGCATAGTTTGGACATTAGAGTTTTGACGTATAGTTGAGTGCTTGTGAAGCTCAACTGCTCATGACACATTTGAAAATGGTGTCAGAAAATGCACGTCTGGTGGAGGCTCACCTATTTAGAGGGCATGCAAATGGGGTGGCGAATGTGTGTGGGTTTGTGCGGTGAAGATGAGCTGGCAGGTACAAGGCAGTAGTCCAGATGCCTCTGTTGGATACTCATGGAACAACAGACTTTGACCTCTGACTTTATGAACTGTTCCATTGGCTGCGATTGGCTGGCAACCAGTTTGGGTGTACCCCGCTTACTGCCCATAGCCGACTGAGATAGCCTCCAGCACCCTTACAACCCTTGTGAGGAACAAGCGGTTCAGAAAATGGATGGATGGATGGACCTTCCATTGGACAGTGATGACATTTGCTTAACACTATAAAAAGAAAAAAGAAAAAAAATGTTGTCAAGTGGATTTCTCGCATTTTCAAAAAGAAACAGCATATTGTTTTTATGTTAGCAAACATTGTACAGTTTGCGTGACCCCAATGGGTACAAGCAGTATAATAAAATGGAAAAGTGTTTTCTAGCTTAGTTAGTAACTGCTGTTATTGTTAACTCATTCAAACCCAAAAACATAAACGTTTTAGTACTTTGTCCTCTACTCCCCAAAACGTTCATTTATACATTCTTTTATGTTTTTTTCTATGGTAGAGCTTTGATACAGCTTCTTACATGAAGAGATTGCTTAAAGCAATGGTAGTTATTACAAAAAAACGGCCAGCAGGTGGCAGCAGACTATAAGCGATCAGCCAGGGCTTTGTTGCAACACGTTCTTTTTCCCAGGTTTGTGAATACAGATGAAACTTAGATATTTTCCAATTCTAATTGCTGCAAAACGGAATCAGATACAAATATGCTTTTTTCTCCTCATGAAAGAAGACTCTAATCTTTCTTTTGGTAGCTTCCATCTTTTTATAGCAATAGAACAGAATATTCTGTGGATGTTCCAAAATCAGTCAAAATCAAATAAAATAGCCGGGAGCGAAGGGGGTCGCTTCAGTGAAAATGGCTGGGAGTGAATGAGTTAATAGTAATAATGTTGAGCAAAACTTAGTCGTATTTTTTTTTTTTTTACCATATTTGACTGCCAATTTAGGAGATCTAGTTCTTTTTCCCTGCTAGCATCATTATTTGTTGTTGTTCATATAATTTTCCTCTTTAGTATAGCGGCCATTTGTTTTTGTTATTTTGTTATGTTTCTTGTTAGAAGGGTTGCTGGATCCACGTCCAGAATGTAAAAACCTTGCCACTGAATCATTAGATTAAAGACCTCACAAAAGTACAAAAACAGTTTCGAAGTATCGAATGAACACTATAACAACCTGCCAGGCTTGTATGTTAGTTACAAGCAAAAAGCAATATACTACTCTGTTTGTTTTCACCGTGTAAAGGTGTGATGCATTGTGGAAATATTAGAAATGCTCAGATGTTCGGCATTGTCCATAGTTGTCTGTGTTTTTCAAATATGTCTTTTAGTTCTGTGCTGTTTTGTATTTAACAAAAAAAAAAAGCAAAAGCACCCCCACTGTTTAACTATCAAACTTTACCAAAGGCAATTTCAATCTCCATGAAAACATGCACATCTAATTTAACAAATCAATCACTACAGTGAGAGTTCATAAACTCGACAATGTAGTTATGAATGCTTGAATGAATAAGTGTGTTCACAAAATAGAAAGCATACATGCTTAGGTTTCCTCACTGAAATCTTCTTGTCCCCGACATCACATTCTGCTGTGGACGTTATCCTGTAAAGAGATAGATAAGAGAGGGCAAAATGGCTCATGTTGTTTGTGTATGCAGGCATGTGCGTCCTTGTGAGACTATCAGCATCATTGTATGCCGCGTTGTTTGCATGTCATTGTCTTTTGTCCTTTACTTCCTGAAACATTGTCCTTTTCAAACCTCAGCTTGCACTAGCCTACCCGTGGCCTGTATTCACTTTCACAATCAAACCTCAAACATCTGTCAGTGGCTTATTTCACACAACGCGACATGTTGTACCGCTTTTCAATGCACTTTTTCCATGGTCTGTCTTTCTCGCATGCACTTCTCCTGCGTTGACGTCTTTGCTGTGCACTGTGTACAGCTGTCATTGTTGATCCTGAGAGGAAGTGTGATATAGGGAGTTATTTCCCATGGTTTGTAAATGATAAGTGTTAGAGTGTGGCTGCTTATCAGGAGTCAAGGCCAAAAGAGCCAGTATAATTAAGCCTGCACACGATTTAATGCTTGCAGTGAGGCTCGGTCGAGTCTTAAATGAGTAGGTGGATTTACAGTATGACTATAACTTACTCATTACTGGGATATTCAATACCACTTTTTTTCAGACCAGTACCAAGATGAGTACCTAACTCTTAAGTAGTCACCGGTACTGACACCAAGAACCAATATCACTTGTATTTTTGACACACAAAATCCCCCCCCCCCCCCCCCCAAAAAAAAAAACAACAACAAAAAAACAAAAAAACAATGACAGTTATTTTTTTAAGAAAGAAAGACATCTCGATCTATTGCACTTTCCTTAAAATTGCATGAAATTCATGGCAATTCCTCTAATTTATAATTTTTAGTTCCTAATCATAGCAAGAGATCAATAGAAGATCTTTATTGTCCCTGGAGGGCAATTTGGTGTTCAACAGTGCCCTGCAATAAATCACACACACACACACAAAATAAAATAAAAAAATAAATAAAATAAAAACAACCAAGTTTCATAAATACATTCAAAACATAAACATAGTTATCATCAGTTTCATGAATGCAATCTCAGAGCTGATTTAAAAGTTTAACAGCTGATGATACGAATGACCTCAAGGTATCTATTGGAATTTGCCTTCTTAGAAAAGGCCTACCTCCTTCATGATTAGAGCTGGGTCTAAAATATCAATATATCGATATTGAATCGATATTCCTTTTCAGAGCCCAATATCGATTCATAATACCTTTCCCCCCCGTAAATTAATGTGCCAAATAGGGCCTGACCGATTCATCGGCCTCTGATTATAATTGGCCGATTATCGGCCTTCAAACATCGGCCAGTTGAACTAAATGGCCAATTATTTCCTCCTACAAATGTTTATTGAAGAAACCGAAGTTTCCGACGCTGTGAAAGTACCCTGAATGTACAATTTTGCTTGCGTAGCATTAGCAGCTAGCAAGTGTGTAGCGTATGTTATTCTGTTGTCCCGAAGCGTTGTTTAAGCTGTTGAATGACACCGCAGTTGGAGTTAACTGTCAAACTAAATACACAACGTTAAGAATGACATCCACTGTATATTTAAATACAAAACACGCTAGTTTTCAAAACATCGCTAGCCTAGCGCTAACAGGAGGTTAGCAAATGCTAACGGGAAGTTAGCGTCGACTTTGAGAGTGTTTTTCCATCAAATAAATCGAATCGGGCCCTTCTGAATCGAATTGAATCGATTTTGGAAATCTGAATCGATACCCAGCAGGCAATAACCAAAACTGTAAAAAGAGGGAGCTACTGTTTAAATAACCCTTTATTGGGTGCAAAGATGCTCAACCAATCTCTATGAAACTTTGTGAATTGGCATGATGCATTCTGGTGTAAATGTGGATACAAGCACAACTCATTTTGTTGTTGCCATTTTAGTTACATTGGAACTATTCCACCCACCCCGGAATGCAAATAGTAGAGTTCCATTTCTACCATTACTCACATCTTACATCATTGTCCATGAGTCAGAAAGTAGCTTACTAAATGGATAGACAGAAATGCTGTTCCCCCCTGAACCCAGGACCAAAAATAGTATAGTCCCTTTTGTCCGTTCGTAACATTTTATGTCATCCTTCATGAACCAGGAAGCAGTCCACTGAGATATGAGCAAAACAAACAAACAAACATAAACAACCCAATGTTTTTTATGCACGTTGTTAAAATGATACATTTCTTTCATTTTCTTTCCTTTATTCTTTATTTCTTTCTCGCTCTGAGGGGAGAAAAGCCGAGCGTTGTTCTTTGTACACTTCCGACACTTGTGATCTGATTAACAAGAAATCCAGCTGAAGCAGAGCAACCCGCTCTGCCACCATTGCTCGCGTGCCTGGTGAGGCTGACTTCGCATTATAAGCAAGTCTAATTTCTTTTCCCTTAAAATAGGCGTTTTATGGGAACACGCACACAAAAGCATCCTTTTCTTGCCACATGTATCGGGATGACATCCTAAAACGCTACACCATACATGTATGTGTTTGCACTTCTCGCCGTGAGTGAGGTGAGAGTCTTCTGTACAGCTGTTGTAAAACCTTGCCACATGGCATATTTTAGCCTTGAGTTGACCAAGAGTCACATTTATTGCAAGCTGTCAGCTGATTTACGAGCCGTGTACATTTGTCCAACAACATGGATAATTGCCTTGCCGGATGTCCTTTACTGAGATCTCATCTCCTTTATGTGGATTTTAAGAGCGATGAGGGAACTTGTAGGCCTGACGGAGCCGCAGCCTATATGTCAAAATCTTCCTGCAAGCCTGTGTGATGCATTGCTCTATAAATAAGCAAGAGATGAGAGGGCTAAAAAAGCAAACGGGATGGTCAATAGTATCCACGGGTGAGTGTGAGGGCCTGCACAGTGTCAGGCTTCAGCACCTCATCGGAAGACTCGACTGCAATATATGGACAATATGCTCCTCCACAGTGTACTTCAGTTTATTTCCGGATAGCTTTTTGAACCCCCAAAGTTGTTATTAGTCATTAAGTGGTGAAAAAGACAATTTAGACTCTCGAAAGGCAAAATTTGGATAATTCCCAGAAAAGAAAAGTTTCTGAGGAAGAATGTTTGATGCGAGAGTCCAAACTTCGGCCCGAGGCCCATTTGATGCCTGCAGCATAAGCAAAAAATGCATTTTAAATTCAACTTATGCAGCTTTAGATATGCAAAGAAACAATTTTCAACTAAAGTACCGGTAGTAACAACATTTCTCTATATAATGTTTCATGAATAATGTTTCTGTTTAAGATGGAAAAATGTATCCCGCCCACTTTCTGGTGTCTGTGTCAAGGTCTGATTTGTAAACATATCACATTAATGATTAATTAATATCATCATGTCAATACTGAACAATTTTAATCTTGTTACAGATTTCGCATTTCTGCTCAGGGCAGGGGCGGATCTATTCTACCAGATTACAGGGCTGCGGACCACCACAAAACCGTGAAGAATCCTTCAATCCTAAATTATTTGCCTTGTCACCCGTAACAGAAAGTTAAAATCACTAAAGAATAAAATGCTACAGTTAATAACATATATAATAGCCCTCTGTCAAAACGGTTTGGACACATCTGTCCTACCTAAATTATTAAAAATAAATAAATAAATACATTGTTCAGATGTTCAGGCCTTACAGGTGACTTACTATTATATTTGAAAATGAAGAGAGGATGTCTGCTGTCTTGATGCTGCACTGAGGTCCAGGAGCAAAAATCATAAAAACCAGGTCAAATAGTCAAATAAATATTGCAATGGGTTATTATTTTGCAAATAACACTATATTTTGCATTGTGAAGTAAAATAGTCCTTTTCAATTCAAGTTGACAGATGACTGCATGCTCCACATGTGATAATATGATGACGAAACACAGAAGATGGCATTTTTGGGTTCACTGGAAGTGGATAATTTCAGTCAGGCCGCTTCAATTTTATGAATACAAGGACTCATATAGAAATTGATGTGTTTGAAAATAAGCTTCAGTCAAGTGTCTTTTTCTCAGATTTCAAAATATTTTCATTACATGCAGAAATAAAATGTGTTCCTCGTAGCAGTTTTCGTAAATGCAAAACACTATAGTTTTTTGTTTTTTTTTGTACATAGGCTATATAAAAAAAATAAATAAAATAAAATCAAAGATAAATGCAGTGTTAAGCCATTTTCAAATGGGTTTTGTGGCTTCCTATTTTTTTGTTTGTTGTTGTTTTGATTGGTTCTTTGAGTGTTTAAGGTTGCCAACCCCAGGTCTAGAGTGTCTAAAGACGTCATTTGATTAACTAATGAGTTCTCCTTCCCCCACACAGGCACCGGCCTTCACAAATACTCCAAATATATGCAGCCAGCATTTCTACATGACTGCTGTATGTGTATAATCTCCTGGGTGACGGCTGTTGTCTCTCTTTGCACGTATGGTGCAAGCTGAGCATGGCTCATATTTACAATGAATAATGGCCTGTTTAATGGATTTTAACCATAAACCGATGAAAAACGGGTTTGCACACTCCCCACGAATCCTGGGGCTGGTGAAAGAAGGTCTCTTTGTAGTAGAGTTTGGTATTTTTTCATGGTTCCTCGTTAGTTAGAGTATAAATGACACATTTAATAAAAGCGTGCGAACAGAAGCAGGTCACAGGATAAAATGTCAGGGCCACTTCACATTCTGATCTCCTTCCCTCGTATTCAGGCCGTCCCTCACATGGTATGTAGCCCTGATCCTCCTAAAAAGAAGATTAACAACCCCCTGACAGAGACGTAATCTTTCTGAAAACATTGACTATTACCATTTCAACAGGCTGCCTCAGAACAGTGGAAAAATGAGTCTCAGGAATCCTTAATTGCAGTCTGTTCATTTAGGTATGCTCAAAGGAAAATGGTGACTCCTGAAGGCATTTAAACTCTGTCAATGTGTAGCAAAGGGCCTTTACAGTCTTACAAGTTAGAAGTTCAATAACTCAAATAACACATTTTAAGCAAAGGTTACTTCTGACAGCATTATGGTTTCAATTCCAAAATGTGTCTGAACTTTTCACGAGGCTCGGGAACTGTGCTTAGCCATTGACATATAATTAGTCACATTGTTGCTTGTGTGTGTGTTGTCATGAGATAACATTCCAGCCATTTGACCTCTCACTATTGGTTCATTTAATTATTCGTGCAACACAGGCCTCAAGACTGCACTTTTGTTTGTACTTTTACACTCATGAAAAAAAAGGAGCTGGACACAGATTCATAACAAGGGAGGCCTGTTTTGGTGTGCATTTCTAAACATCTACTTCTAATTCCGGAGCTTAACCAGTTTGAGGGAACACGTGTGGCCTTCAGTTCATTGCACCATGCAGCCAATATCAAGTGAACTCTTTGACCACAGCGTAGCATCTGAGTGACTGAGATCAGGGCCCCTTTAGAGTCCAAACATTTCCATCATTACTCGGGTTGATGTGCTGGAATTTTCAAGAATGAGACCTGGGCTATCTCTGTGTTCATCCATCCATCTTAGTGCTTGTGATTATCCTGTCTGGCTTTCAGTCACACTCTGTTGACGCCACTCAGTGACGCAACCCATCATTCAAATTATATTTAGAGAAAAGTACAGGCACAGGAATTGGTAATCCAAGAAGTGACATCTGGCCTTCCGAGCTTATGTGATTAGCAGAGAGCCTTGGCCCTAATAGCCTCATGGACGTTCTTCATTACCTCTCTGGACAATCCATACCTGCAGACTGTTCAGTGTTAGGTGGAACAAAAAGTACATCCTGATGATCATGCGCAGACATTAATATAACAAGCTTTAATATGTAATGTAGGACACACGGAAGGTGCTACATGAGCTGTAACACTTGTCGGGCTTACTGTAAACCCTCTAATGTGCACGACGGCACCAATCCTACAGCATTAGGACTAAGACAAGATGAGTGTAACGATAGCAGCAATGTCCGAGCAAAGCCAGAGGGGAGACAAAAATGGGACAGGAAAATTTCTTTAAATACAAATCAAGGAATTTACATTTTAATAGAGGGCTGAGTTTTCTTTTTTTTTTACAAAGCGAATCATGATTACCACTCACTGACAAGGCATTTATCCGTGCCCTCTGCTTCCTGTCCACATAATAGATCCCATAAATATGCATGCTTTCCCCTAACATCATAAGAATGTACGTTATAACTTTCAGATGATGAGGAAAAAGAGGCAAAACAACCTTTAGTCCTTCTGGATGGAAATTCAGTTTTTATATGTGATCCATTTACATTGGATAGAAATATACTCAGACATAACTGGATGCCATGGACATGCACTAATAGGGAAATGTTAGAGGGAGGGGGCTGCAATACCGAACAGTATGAGATTTGGACTCTTGCTTAAGAACACCTTGAAGTTCAGGGGACACAATCTGGTAACCAGAGCGCCATCCCAAAGACCGCAGACTTAGCTACAGCTCTTTAGTAATTGGCAATTTGGTGGACCTGCCTGGACACAGCTCATGTTTTTGTATAAGCTTTACAGCAAGTGGGAAAAATGCCAATGTAACAAATGCACATTTACCGTAACCTTGTTGATTGGCATACACAGAATGAAAAAATTGTCATTATTAGAACTAGCGCTATGGCGTTCATCTTGTCTACTTTTTAACTGAGTCTTACCCTTTCCATTCATCATTGGAGTAGCAAAAATATTCAACTGCCTGTGTGATGTGGATGGGCTAAACTTAAGTGTAGTCACCAAGTATGGTTCCTTGCCTATAAAGAGTTACCATCAGGCATCAGTTCATCAGCACCAAAACCTAATTATGACCAGGTGGAAGCTCTTACTTTGTTTAGAGCTCAGTCCATCTATACAGTATATAGCAGACTGGAAAGAGCAAAACTCCAAGCTGCATATAATCTTCTCAGTGCTGTGATAATCATTTCAATGCCACAAACAAGCCTGTTTGCTAAGGAGGGAGATAAAGAAGTGACTATTTTTGGGCAGTTGTTTGCTTGGAGAGGCTTTTGCTTACTCTAAGGCATCTTGTTCCCAAGAGTTAAGTGCACACTTGTGCAGTTTTGCTTTTGTGTTGTTGTCTTCAGGATCTGTGGTTGAGATAGAGTTCAGTTCCCTTCTGCTGCTCTTATAGCTTTCTGAACAAAAATGTCTTTCCCCCAAAGTGAGTTATTGTGTCCCAATAAATGCAGCAGCAGGCTTGCGCGGTGAAGAAGGAAATTGCAATCATTCCTTGGGACTTTTTTGTTGCCTTGTTTGTATGTACTGTACATTTTTGTGTCTCTGTTGTGTGTCCTTTTCAAGGTTCTTTTGTTTGAAGTCCTCTTTTATTCCCCACTTCATCGAAATGACTTTTCGCAATTAACGCACATCTTAACCTTCTTGTCTACGTTACCATAAAAGTATATTTTCACTTTTTATTTTCTAGAAGTACTATAAACTGTTTAATCACGTGGTAGAAGATGATGTTTTTCTTTAGCATGTTAATGATGTTAACACGTTGATGCGTCGACATACAGTATACGCTTGGTGTTTTAATGACCTGCTCTGACCTAAGCTGTCTTTATTTAAAGCTTCAAGCTACCACTCATGTTTCATTGACTCTGAAATTCTTAACATCTCATTTTCCTTCTTTGCCCCTCCCCTCTTTTTGCCCTCTTGTCACAGGTATGGCCTCGCAAGTGCAAGTGTTCTCCCCTCACACTCTTCAGTCAAGTGCCTTCTTTAGCGTGAAGAAACTGAAGGTGGAGCAGAGTTGCAACTGGGATATGACAGGGTACGGCACACACAGCAAAGTCTACAGCCACAACAGCAGCAAGAACGTGTCGGCCGTGAGCGGCCCCCTCGGATTTAACAGCGCCCTGCAGGTAGCCAGCTCCACCTTGCCGTTCGAGCAGGCGCTCATCTTCCCAGCAAGTGCGGGCCACATCGTGGTCGCGTCAGCTAGTAGCACTTCGGGGGGCGTAGGCTCTTTACTGGGCAGCGGAGGTGGAGGCAGTAACGGCAGCGGAGGGGGTGGCGGCGGCGGCCTTGGGGTTCACAATCTGACTCGCCGCAGCACCGTCAGTCTCCTGGACACCTACCAGCGATGTGGGCTTAAACGCAAGAGCGAGGAGCTCGACAACAACAGCAGTGTGCAGATCATCGAGGAGCACGGTCCACTGATGATCCAGAACGGAGCAGCCAGTGGCGCCACGGTGGCTACGGTGGCCACCGCCGCCTCCACGGCCACGTCCAAGAACAGCGGCTCCAACAATGAGGGCGACTACCAGCTGGTGCAGCATGAGGTGCTCTGCTCCATGACCAACACGTACGAAGTGCTGGAATTCTTGGGACGAGGAACGTTCGGACAGGTGGTTAAGTGCTGGAAGAGGGGCACCAACGAGATCGTGGCCATCAAGATCCTAAAAAACCACCCGTCGTACGCAAGGCAGGGTCAGATCGAGGTCAGCATCCTGGCGCGTCTGAGCACGGAGAGCGCCGACGATTTCAACTTTGTGAGGGCCTACGAGTGCTTCCAGCATAAGAACCACACGTGCCTGGTGTTTGAGATGCTGGAGCAGAACCTGTACGACTTCCTGAAGCAGAACAAGTTCAGCCCACTGCCGCTTAAATACATCAGACCCGTCCTGCAGCAGGTGGCTACGGCGCTGATGAAGCTGAAGAGTCTCGGTCTGATCCACGCTGATCTGAAGCCGGAAAACATCATGCTTGTAGATCCATCTCGGCAGCCCTACAGAGTCAAAGTCATTGACTTTGGCTCAGCCAGCCACGTCTCCAAAGCTGTCTGCTCAACTTATCTACAGTCCAGATACTACAGGTATGAGTTTGGACATTCAAGAATGTAAACATTATATTCATGTTCGTCACTTTGTTGCTGATCCTTTTATTGGCGCACTGGTTGTATTTCTGAGTCTTGTTTGAATTCTTCTTGCGTTGATGGCAGCGGTTTCAAAGCAAAGCAGATTTTTGGGGGGCTATTCATTTGTTGCAGCTGAAGTCCTCAAGATCCCTCATTGTGCTTTTGTTTTTGGAATTGCTAATCTCTTTCATTGTGGGATGGGGATGTAGACGCGCAATGATTACACATGATGTGTGTCTATCCGTACACACGCATACTCTGGGTTAAAATTGAGCAATTTATGTCAAAAAGAAAAATGTGATGAATCATTTTCAATACTGTAGATGTTGTTAAGGAAAATACATCTGCTTGACAGTCAGGTTAAGATTCTACGCTGAGATCCACTCTCATTAAAGAAGGCGCCAATCATGGAGCCTGCCCAGGGGTCTAGTGCACTGCTTCCAACTGCCTGGTTTCCCCCTGGACCTTCAGCCCCATCACCACGGAGGGCTCCCATTTCCCCTGAGATAAAGATGAAGGGGTCAGCCCAAGTTCTCCTGTAATATGTGCCTGTAATCCACACCAGCGGGCCCTGCATTAGAACCAGATGACTCCCTGGAAGATCTTTCTTTCTTGTACCTCTCATACAGGCCTTTTATCCAAAGCAAAAAAAAAAAAAATAATATTTTGGTTCAAGTTGAGGTAGCGTCCAGGAATCAAACAGTCTTAATGTTCACACAAAGAGACACTTGAGCTGTGCTCGGGGACCCGACCTGGTGTTGGAGCTGAGGCAAAGGAAATAACAGGTGTGTCAGCGCGACAGTATTCCTCATGTATTTTATGATTATGCCAACTCAAACCACATAACCACAGGCACATGTCAGGTGGTTGCTCTCTAACTGTCAAGATAGTGCTCATTATATTGAGTAACGGTCGGTGTATTTATTTACCTTTCTTTTGTACATGATACACATTTGTGCAACTGAAGTGTCTTTCAGTTGCTTGACCGTTTTTCCTTTGCAAACATTGTTTTTAGTTTAAGTCGTTAGATTTCTGACAAGACCTGGTCTCTGATCCAGTGTTTGTAAACCTTTATTGAGTGAAGGTAGGGTGACCAAACATCCTCTTTTGCCCAGACATGTCTGGGTTTATAAGGTTTACATATGTAGTCATGGAAAATGTGAGTTTTTTATTGTTTTTCACAGGACCGATTAACATGTGCTGAATTTCATTGATTGACAAATGGCAAGCGGTGTGCTACTGTGATGTATCTGACCTGTCTATCAGACGAATGTTTTATTAGTAAATGAGTGCCAGAGAAAACTGTTTGCTGCTGAAATTGGATGGAATATGAAAGTAATATAATGCAATATAATAAGAATACAAGCACTAGGTCATCCTGTTGATTTGCCTGCCTTTTACCACTGTTGTTGGAGTCATACAAGTCCAAATGAGGCGCTGAGCTGTTCAGAGAGAGTATTGGTATGATCTGTGCTCCCAAACCAGAACCATGATCATGGTGTGGGTTTGATCCCATACCCCATATCGTGGGAGGTTGACAGCTTGAAAAGTCGATCTTGGTGCAAAAAAAGGCTGGGCATTTGTCAAGTAAGAGCTTTTTTTTGTTTTGTTTCATTTTCTGTCCATACAGAGGAGGCATACGTTAAAATAGTTACATTCTATGGCATTGTTGAGAAAACTTTGAGTATCATTTAAGTTTCTCGAGGCTGGGCCAAGTGTCTCTTTTTTTTTTTAAATCAAAGTATGGTCACCATATGTGAAGGCACTGAGTATAACTGTCTCTCACTGATCAACACCGAATGTCTCAAAATACACAGGTTGACTGCCTCATTGTGGTAGAGCATCACATTTTCGCCGACATAGCTAGATAGGTGAACAAAAATATATTATTTGTTGTTAAATAATGTTCAGACCCGTGAAGTGAACTTGGATAATTTCTCACAGCACACCTGATGAGCTGCCACGACACACTATGTCACAGCATACTGGTTGGAAGTCTTTGCTCTACTCAATGCACCTCCATTAGCAGTCCGCATTTATCACCCTCCGTTGCTGATTCATTATTGTTTGTCATTATGCCTTGTCTGGAAATGGCTTTCTTCATACTTCACTTCCACTGGAAAAAGTCCAGTACTAACAAGCTAAAATACTACACATATAAGAATAAATCACATGTAGTTCAATTCCATGTCAGACTGCAGGTACAATCGTTCAGCGACACAACACATGTACACATCTTGAAGTAAACTTTCCTACCAGTTATCTGTTGTTGCTCAGCAGTACTGCAGGTCAATAATGAGGCCATAACATGTTTTGTTTGTTTTGTGGGGGAGTGATGAAAGTAGCAGAGTAGCAAGCTCATCCTTTCATTTCCTCTTTGGAAAGCAGCAGAAGGGGAGGAAAACCCAAAAATTAGACACCAGATGAAGGACTCTGCGACCCTGATACGATGTGAATACACGCTTAATTTGTGTATTCCTTAGACGCTCTTTAATAAAGGCCCTCGACTTTATATAACACTAGCACCACATGTCCAAAACTGCAGCGTCTGATTTATTCTGATGACAGAGGCGAGTCTTTAGTTCAGAAGTGAGCTCATGGGAGATGGTCAGTTGATCACGTGAAGTTGAGGCAACAAACACACTCTGGCTGCGGGTACACATTCCACAGGGTGTTCAAAGGTTCAGATGAGAGCGTTAAACTGTCTTTGATGGCTTCAGATGAAAAGATAACAGGATGGTTGCTGGTGCATTGTGTGGTTTGTTCCCTTAAGGTTACTGACTACACACGGCTGTCATTTGGCAGCTCAGCCTCGACCGCTTTTGTGTTACTTTATTTCCCACACATTAGCCAAAACTACTCTTTCATCTTTTTAAGCCCAGTGGAATTAAATATGCCGTTGTGGGCTGATGTTTTATTTTTGTTTTTTTTCCTCTCTGCCAAATGCTGTTTTGGATTGATGAGGTGAACTTGCATGAGTGTGAGATAATGGTATTGTGGAATTGTGGGCGCAAAATATTTGCATTTTCCTCCACTTTCAATTGTCTCATAGTTGAGAGAGAAGTAATATTACATTCAAGCCCGTTATAGATAGTTACACCCACAGAGCTGTTTTGACTTTATTTTCTTTACATTCATTTGCTGAGTTTTTTTATACCCGTCAGTCACAGATGTTTGTGTCATACATAGTGTGCTTGTTTATGTTCATGCTCATGTACACACTAAAGGAGCCTTTTGCAAATGAGTTATGGATTTTCCACATCGTTGACTTATGCAAATAAAAAAAAAGCAGAATTCAAGCTTGCTATTTACAAGTGCAGCTCTCAGGGTTCTTCCGGTTTCAGTTTTGTTTGCTTCAGTGCCTCATGAATACATGGTTGTGGGGATGATGAAAGTGCAATATTACGTGCCGGTTTGCATTTGCTTCAGCCAATTCATTAGGGAACTACACAATCTAGTGAAATCATCATCAGTTTTGATTGACAGAAATATATTGATTTAACAATATGTTTATTTTTATTATTGATGTAGTCTGAGGAATATGTAAATTGTTTTGGTGAGGGAAAATATAGGGGGTTTAATGTCTTGGCTACTTCAATCCTGACTACCCAAACCTGCTCCTATATGCACCTCTTGTCCTCTGTCTGCTTATAGCTGATGATGTAACAGGCAAACCTTCTCATCAAGATCACACCTCTCCATATAAACGGATTATTCTCTTGTCTCAGTTGTATCTGTCCGATACACCTCATCAGGAAAACGTCCTTGAGATGGGTGGAACACAGTGAGACATGCAGTGAGGAAAGTGAAGGAGATGACGGAAGGGAGACATATTTAGTCAGTCAGTGGCAGTGATGTGCTTTGTTACTGTGCTTTTATCTCAGATTTTACCTTTTCAGAAATCCGTCGCCATGATTTCCACCAGGGACCCGACATCTTTTGCTAGGAATTAATTTTGCAAATGAATGTGGTGCTTTCAAGGCAATTATTCCAGATAATCCTCACAAGCTGATGTCAGCAGTTTTGCTGAGTGTAGGCGAGTAACAGGAAATTGTCAAGGCATCAGACAGGTAACATTACATTCATCCCAAAACAAACATTTACTATGGAGCAAGTGTATGCCTTTGATTATTCTTGGTGGTGATAATCACTCACTCAGTCATGTTCTTGACTGCTGCCAAACACAGAAATTTGATCTAATAAGGCAACTCATAATTATATAACTATATCTGTAAACAAAATTTTTGTACCTTGGTACAGTTTTATGATGCACATGTGGGTACATACACATGCAGTGTGTGACATAAGTTTGAAATGAAATGAAATGTAAACAAGTTGGCCCATTGTAAAGAATGTAACAATTGCCATCACCAAGTGATCATTGTCAATTGTGCTCTCCATCTATATTCAGTTGAATCCTTGAACCATTTTTAATGGACAAATATGCCTCAAAAGTATAACAAAAAAACAGGTATAGTCTTTAAACAGTGTTGTGAGCCGAATTTGAATAAGTAGCAGATATGCAGCCTCTTAATTAAAGTGAACCAAAAAAAAAAAAAAAAAAGAACAATTAAGATAGTGTAATCCACTCGCATGTGGACCAGCAAAGCCACAGTTGCCATTTCAGCCATATATTGAACAAGGCAAACAGTCAAGCGCACACATACAGGATGACGCCAACCTGACTCCCAATGCTGACGTAACTCATGAGGCTGTGTCCCCAAAGACACACATTCAACACACGAGTACTACAGTATGTACATTAATTACACTTTATAAAAACATTTTATTTCTTTACTTTACCTGCACCTATTACAGCAAAATTAAATAATTTATTATGCTTATGTTTTATGATTTTTATAATACAGTGGGGGTTTTTTCTACAGTAAAAACACGCCAAAATACACATCAAATTTGCATTATTAAAAATTTTCTTTAGGCACAATCTCGAGCTGCCATTTAACACAATAGACCACCACATTCTGTGCTCATGATTAAATTGTGTATTTCTCATATATTTGCAATACTCTGCCAGTGAAAATTCTTGTCATAATTTTGTCACGAAAATGTTTTTACAGATTAAAATTAAACAAAAACTAAAATAGAATCCATTCATTGAGACTATAACGATAACTAAAATTAACTGACAATTTTGTCAATGACTAAAACGAAAATGAAAACAACATAGTGACAAAAATTCACACAATCCAATCAGAAGGAATGAAACGCGGGTCAGAAACTTTTCAGTGTTCACTGCACTTTATTTAATGTTCAAAAATGTTAACATTCATTGTGCAGCTGTAAGATTAAACTCAAGCAATTATGCCCTTTTTTTATTTAGGTGAAAACTAAGTTATGTTATTGTCAGTTCAACAAGTTTCGTTGAAGCAGTAAATAAAGACACTACAGTTACAAATAGGTGTGTTATAATTTTGTGTATAAAACTTGAAATGTATGCTGAAGGAAATTGACTAAACTAGGGGTGTGAATTGCCTAGTACCTGGCGATTCGATTCGTATCACGATTCACAGGTCACGATTCGATTCGATACCGATTAATCCCGATACGAATGGTCACGATTCGATACCGATTAATCCCGATACGAATTTATAAGTCGATTGTTTGATTGATTTTTTTTCATTCATATTTAGAAAATACTAATCAGTAAGCTTGTAGAGTGTAAGATTTATATGAAAATGTATTATTTATTTATCTGAAATTTCAGTCTTATAGAGGTTGTAATCTGTTTCATGTTTGAACAGCATTAAAATAAAAATATTAAGGCTTAATGTGCCGTTCATATAACATTCTTCCATGCTCAAGGTGTGAATCCTAAAAAAAAAAAAAAAAAAAAAAAAAAAAATAATAATAATAATAATAATAAATAAAAAAATCGATTCTGCCGATTATTGAATCGATTCGAGAATCGCGCGATGTAGTATCGCGATATATCGCCGAATCGATTTTTTTAACACCCTTAATATATATATATATATATATATATATATATATATATATATATATATATATATATATATATATATATATATATATATATATATATATATATATATATATATATATATATTAGGGGTGTGAATTGCCTAGTACCTGACGATTCGATTCGTATCACGATTCACAGGTCACGATTCGATTCGATACCGATTAATCCCGATACGAATTTATAAGTCGATTGTTGCGATTTTTTTCATTCAAATTTAGAAAATACTAATCAGTAAGCTTGTAGAGTGTAAGATTTATATGAAAATGTATTATTTATTTATCTGAAATTTCAGTCTTATAGAGGTTGTAATTTGTTTCATGTTTGAAAAGCATTGAAATAAAATATTAAGGCTTAATGTTCCGTTCATATAACATTCTTCCATGCTTAAGGTGTGAATCCTAAAAAAAAAAAAAAAAAAAAAAATAAATAAAAAAAAATCAAAAAAAAAATCGATTTTGCCTATTATTGAATCGATTCGAGAATCGCGCGATGTAGTATCGCGATATATCGCCGAATCGATTTTTTTTAACACCCCTAGACTAAACTGTCAATTTAGTCAACTAAAATTGGTCTTTTTTTCAGCGACTAAAATTGGTCTTTATTTTCATCGACTAAAATTGGATTAAAACTAAAATACAATCAGATGACTAAATTATGACTAAACTATGTCAAAAGGCTATAACTAAAACTAAATTAATATTTCTTGTGAAAATTAACACTGTTCTGTGCTGACAAAGACGAGTGAGGCTGATGCTCGACAGACAAAGCAGGCTTTCCACCACACTGACTCTGCCACACGTGAAGAAGCGTCGAGAAGCATCTTAATGCAGGAGGCTGCATGTTAGTCATTGCTCTGCGAAGCGTCTATTGATGTGTACATGTGCCCAAAGCTAGTTAAGCATCAAGATGGGACCGCTACAGATGAAGTAAGAAAGGTGCAGGGAGGCAGTGATGCTGTTCAAAACCGCAGTTTTGTTTATGAAAGTACTCTTTGGAAGGTGAAGTGGGAGGAGACAGCGGAGCGATTAAAGCGCAGGTGTGTGGGAGGTCGTCGTTTTGCGATCATTTCCCATACATGGAAGTATGCTCCCTTTCCCGTCAAGTAAATGACACGTTAATACTTATGCAAATGAGCTTTCATTTGGTTTAGCATGGCTAGATGGTTGCTTTTGCATGCGCTTGCACTCTCTTGTTGACTTGAGCGCCTTTGATCTGCTGTAATTGTATTAATTAATTATTTTTTTGTACAGTAACTTAAGATTTCTCACTCATGAGCATAGAGGGCTGCGGGCCAACCAGTTGTTGCTTATTGCTAGTGTTGGACCAAAAGCTCATAAGTCACAATTGGTCATATTTTTTTCAGAACTCTATAGTTTTGGTCAGTCCACATTTGTGGGTGTCCGTTTTACGAATATATTATCAACCAATCTAAAGTGTTGAAAATATTTTATTAAAATGTCTATTACCACAAACCTGTTTTTGTTTTTTTTAATATACAGTTGTACCTCGACTTATGAATTTAATCCATTCCAGACCCGTCGTCGTATAATGAAAAAAATCAGAAAACAAACAGCAATTTACATGTAAATGCCCTAATCCGTTCCAAGCCTCCCAAAATTCAGACATAAATGTTTCATAAAGTATAAAAATGCATCAAAACATATAACAAATACATGTTACAATTAGATTATTGCACAATAAATGAGAGTTGTGCATAATGTAAAAAACAAAGAATAAAGAATAAAAATGATGGTCATTTACCTTTTTAAGTGCTGTCTTCATCGTTTTTTGCCCTCTTTGGTTCATGTTCTCAGAAGTGTTTTTTTGCCTGGTGTTTTGTAAAGAACGGATCCAAGGATGTTTGCTGTTTTTTTTTTTTTTTTTTAAACAATCCTTCGAAAATGTCCAAGGCAAACATCATCATAGTGAGCGATCGCCCGACTGGTGAACACTTTTTCTGGGTGATTCTTTTCAACAAATTCCGAAACTTCATGGAAACTTCCGGTATGGCGAGGCATCTTTTTCCAAAAAAGTCCCGTCTCATCGCAATTAAAAACTTACTGTGCAACTATAGCCTTTATCAATCACCAATTGTATGAATTTTTGCACAAATGTGTCCGCCGTTAGTGGATACATTTACGTAAAACTATCTGAACACCTCATGGTCCGAGGGGCGAATGATGCGGACACTACATAGATACATCTATTATCTATCTATTTTACACACACAGACACATGCGGTATGCTAAAGTAATAGCCAATGGCAGAGCAGCTGTAAGTATGTTGCGTTCAGGAAACTCTGGGAGCTGCGAGTAGCAGCCCATACTGTATTTTTACCTTTTGTATTCTGAAACTTCTTTCGTAACAAGAGGCAATATTTTCCTGTTGAGGAGTTTCGTAACTTGAAAATTTCGTATGAAGGGATGTTCATAATTAGAGGTACCACTATATATGTATGAAGCTGCCTTAAATAGGATGGCAACCCAAATATTTTCTTTACATTATGTTGTCTTAACACGGCGTTGTGTTTGTGGCATATGAATTAAGCAGCAAAATCCACCCATTTTTTTATCCATTTGAAGTGGCAGCCATTTTGCCATTTGCCGTCCATTGAAAACAACATCACAGTTGCTCACGGCTCAAGTAATGTCCAATCACAGCTCGGCTTACAAATGTCACATGACCAAACTCAGAAAACAGGTGAGCTGTGATTGGTTGATACCTGAGCCTTGAGTAACTGTGATATGTTCAGTTGATGCCGAGCGGCAAAATGGCCGCCACCTCAAATGGATTAAAAAAATAATAAATTTTGCTGCTTAATTCATATTTCAAAAACGTAATATTAGACAGAATGCTGTTTTAAGACTAGTGGAGACACATAGATCATATTGTAAAGCTAATATTTTGCACAGTAACAGTTTATTCTACGTTTTTTTTGTGTGTGTTTCTTCTTTTGTCGAATTCATAATTCAATCACTTGTGCCCCACCTGCTAGTCATGCCCGCGCACTCTCCCCAATAGGGTCTGCAAATTAATCTCCACTTTCTATTTAATCTCACCTACACATTGTAACATAAGACAAACAGGTGCATCTCCTGGCTCGAGTAGGCCACTCACTTGCATCCAACCTCCAGACCACTAAAATGATCATTAAGGCTTGCTGTATTCACCGCTCTGCTTTCTTCATGACACTCGCAACACCTTAGTATGCATGACAGAATCTTAATAACCTCTTTCATTTGTAATGTGCCTCTGGGCAGCTATTGCACGTGTCTCCACAGAGCAACCACCAAGCAGGAGACATGTAGCAGCTAGGCTAATTAACCTAACGGTAGTAAAGCATATGAAACAGAACGTACACAGTTGTCGGCTTCTGGCAGTCATTCAAACCAAATAATGAAACATTTGCTCCAGTGGAGAGAAAATGACTATCAATAGAGTACACGCCAATATGTTGATCCTACTGTATAAATAGTGTACTATAGATATACTTTATTTGTACTGTACCAGAGGTCGGTGAGTTTCACCACATTGTTCCATCACGCTACTCGTCTTTGTTCTCCCTCCCAGTTCAATTTCCATACATTCCCCAGGTCATTAGGCTGAAGGAAATTAAGGCGCCTTGATAAAACTCTGCGAGCCGCCCACGGGAGGCTGCAGTCGCCCTGCGCTGTATTGATTGGCTCACCTCAGCATTTGCGGTGCGGGCACACCAGTGTGACCTCGTTCAGCTTTACTGGTGTCGGAACAGACTTGATGCCATTCTGTGAATAAAAAAATGCACATTGAAAATGTCTAGCCACAAAAACACACATTGCAATTTCTTTTTGTTTTAAGACTGATTGGTTGGGTAAAATGTTTCACAGCGGAGGTTGCACGTTTGATGCATTTGTGTTTCTTTGGAATCAAGCGTAGGTGGGTTGGCTGTCATCAATTGCTGACTGGCACTAGCGCCCTCGGGTCTAAATAAATCATTAGGCGTCCTGCTGACCCTCTCGCCGCCATACCAGGATAGCCGCCATACGTATTAAGGGAGCCTCCAGAAATGGGGTACCGGTATCCCCCCCGTACTGTGCCTACTCTTTTGCTTCTCTTCTCTTCCCACCTTCACCACCTTCATCCACTTGCATGAATATTTAACAATCTGGATGGAAAATATGCAGGAAAGAAGAGGGAGAAGGCTTTCTCAAGATACAAAAAGGAATTTTACCGTGACTGAGTGGAGAAGAGAGAACAAGTCACTAATGCCAGATTGTTTAAAGTGGTTACATGGATGCTGTCTGTGTTTGTGTATATTAAAAGTATGAGACCAACGTTATATATTTACAATGCCGGTAGTAATTACATCTTCATATTACAATTTTTAAATTTTAGAGATGTGCTATTTTTTGAAAAACAAAGTTGAAAGAATACTGCATGTGTGGAGAGAGACAGTACAATATATTTGGAAAAGTGTTGCAATTTTAGTGATTTGAAAACAAAGTTAAATCTCTCTCCCTCTCTCTCTCTGTTTTGTTTTGTTTTGTTCTATTTTAACATCCATCCATCCATCCATCCATTTTCTTGACCGCTTATTCCTCACAAGGGTCACGGGGGGTGCTGGAGCCTATCTCAGCTGGGTTTGGGCAGTAGACGGGGGACAGCCTGGACTGGTTGCCAGCCAATTGCAGGGCACACAGAGACGGACAACCATCCACACTCACAAGCACACCTAGGGACAATTCGGAGCGCCCAATTAACCTGCCATGCATGTCTTTGGAATGTGGGAGGAGACCGGAGTACCCGGAGAAGACCCACGCGGGCACGGGGAGAACATGCAAACTCCACCCAGGAAGGCCGGAGCCTGGACTCGAACCCGAGTCCTCAGAACTGGGAGGCGGACGTACTTTATTTTAACATATTATAGCCTAATTTTTGTACTGTACCTCTAGCAGTATTTTTTTCCTAGCCGGTTGGAGCCTAATAAGTGTTCATTCATACACAGATCTGCACAACGTCAAATTAACTTTCAGCACAACAACCTTGTAGCGACTTTCGCTTTATGTATATGTATTTTTTTTTTTCGTTGGATGCCCTTCCTGACACAGTCCCACCCATATCCTTACCCAGGACTGGCATTGACTGGGCACTGGATGCTGGCCCAGAATTGACCCGCACCATCTGCATGAATGGCAGCAGCATGTAGCAGTACTCAGCGCTTTACAGCACAACACAGATAAACACAAATATAGTTTTCAGCAAACTGGAGTGCAAAATGCATGAGGCAAAATGAAGCTTTAATGACATCCTCCCCTCCGTTGCTGTGTGTTTTGTTTAAACACCTTCTTACCCCATCACAATAACATGCTTTCATGGTTCCTTTTTATGTCCCACCTCTCTAGTGCTTTTAAATACCATATGCTCATTTGATAAGACGCTGTAGTGCAGCCCACAGCTCAAATCGAGGGTGGCTGTTGTCACCCTCTCTAAAAACGTTGCACCTTCCATTGTCAGCGACAGAATTGAACGAGGCTCTACTCTTATGCAGCGTGGGCTATTTTCAGCAACACTCATCAAGCCTGAAAATGTGCCTGACAATTATGGCACTCAGCTTTGAAGCATGAAGACGCATTGTACTGTAAGAGTTTATTTTATTTGTAGTCAAGATGGCAATAAAACTAAATGAAATCTATCTTTTGTCATTAAAGATATACAAGTACAGTACATAAACATAGTCTTTTATTTTTTATTTGTTTTTTTTTTGTTATTGTTGTTTTTTGTCTGTTATTTTTTACCTGGTGAACTGCAAACGTGTAGTCTCATGCCAAAGCAGCTTTTCATATAAATTGCTTTTCTGGGATAGTACAGGCTGCCTTGAGAGTGTTGGAGAAGAACCATTCATAAAATGGCTCTGAAGCAAATCCTATCTTGCATTGGCTTGATAAATAATTTAATATGACTAATAGCGCCGAGTGACAGAGGACGTATCGCTGAGGTGTATGGGAAATTGGAATAAGTCGGTTTTCGGCTGGAGACGTAATTTGTTTGGAAAAATAATTACTCTTGTGTTGGATTCTGGTTAAATATTAAACAGGTTAGTATTCTGAATAGGTCAAAGGGTGCTTTATGGTGAGTAAATGTCTTCCTTTTGAAATAACCATGCAGAGAAGCAGCCAAGCAGCAGACTTGAGGGGAAATTCCTCTGTTATTGCTAAAATCAACATTGCCACATTTGAAGACAGAAAAATGCAAAGTAATGTCATGTCTCTGTGTGCCAGGGTTTTGACTTTTGAGCACTAATCCCAGTGTTTTATTATGCGTGTGTCATATCATCTGTCAAATTCAGCTTGTTATGGCAAACTGAGAGGCACCAGTGAGCATTAAGCTATATATCAACCCACAGAAGACCACAAAAAGAATACAAAGCAGAAATTCTGTAAAGTATAAAAGCTTTATGGTCCTGTACAACTACACACAACTTCAGTATTCCCGTCCACAGACCATAATTGCCCTGCTTAATCGACCCATACGCATTGTATTGGAAATGCACTCGCACATATGCTGCAAAAGCTCCAGGATATAACTTGAACTCGTTTATTACGGCGCCAGGTTGGCCTCAGTCCTTGAACACAGGGAATATGTCATCCCACTGCGCCGTGAACATACTGTAGCTTACGTCACCCGTGAAACACAGTAACATTCCACACACCATCTTTCATTACAGCCTAAATCTATATGTCATCAAACAAAGACGCTGCTGTCCTTTACACCTAGCCAGATGAGAATAGTTGGCATTTCTGCCTCTGCTTCTCTGATTCATTTTAGGATTTACAGCAAACGCGACTGGAGCACACATTGCAAGAAATATTTTATAGTACACTCACCTACACTCATATTTCACTTCTGTGAAGTGGAGTTTGCTTGGAAGTGCTGTGAATAGTACAAAAGACATAGAGGCCATGCTCAATTCATGACATAGATCGTTCAAGGGGTATCAGCAAGCTTTTTTGATGAAGTATTTAATTTAAAAGTCTAATATTTGTGTTCATCACCATTGGCCTTGTAAGTGGTTTACATACTCTACCTTATTTATCTGCATTTTGTTTACACCCAATTAAAGGATTGCATCAATTCATTAAACAAACCAGGCAGGTTTTCAAACGGAACCGTTGGTAACCGTTGCTACGGCAGCCTTTGTTCGTTAAAGTTGCAACACCTGAACTGGAATGGAGATGTTAAGATGCGGCCGCCAACCGCCACTGACAATTGCGTGCTTGGGCCGCACTCTGGTCTCTCTGAGGTTATTGTTTGCCCAGGTGGGCCCAAACGGCGTGTGTTCGGCCCCCACCACCCCTCATAATTCCACTCCCTCACCTCTCTTGCTTTTTCCTCACACCCGATCACACACTGCTCCTCCCTGGCTTCCTCTGTCCTTTGTTCCGCTGGAGCCTTTGGTTCCACTGAAGCTCTCAGTTACACAAAGATATCCAAATTGCTATTCATCTGCAGTTACCAGCTGTGTACATTGTGGGTTTCTCTATCCCTGGCAGGTAAAAAAAAAATGCAAAGTATGATTTGCTTTGAGTCTTGGCTCACGAAATGTTCCCTTCTTTTTAAACCCAGAATCGACCTCAAATCTTATTCTTATCGTGGCTTGACCTTTTTGATGGAAAGTATAGAAATGGGACATTTTTATGAGGCTTGTTCTCTTCTCCTATTTGGCACAATATTCATGCCAAGTTCTTGACATAACACCCATGCAGAGGCCGGAGGAGCCTAAAAAGTCTGTTCAAGCTGTCGCCATGGTGACATTGAAGCTTCAGATAAGGCGTCCCATATTGAGATGTGATTTGCAAGTGTGCTCCTCTCAGTCTAAGTGTTTGTGAGGGAAAGAAGCGGCGAAATGGTCCGTTGAGTACACCCATCGTCCCTGGCGTTGTGTGCCGCACTGCTCCGGGAACTAAAGAGAGCAGCAGGGAACTTTCATTAGTGACCCCTCGACTTCTGTCCTCCTTTTTTGCCACTCTGCTTATTTATTTTTTCCATCCCATCCTTTCTTTCTCGAGGCTGTCCTTCGCTCTATGCCTCCATTTCTGTCTCTGTACTTTGACCTCCAAATCTGTTGAGAATTTCAATGGGGATAAACACTTTTATTTCTCGAGTTCTCGTCTATACATTTATACAACTGCAGGCCTACAGTATTTCTTTAATTGTGCAGTCTTTCTCCATCGATTCATTTCATACTCCGAGCCTATCCCAGCTGACTTAGATGTTGTTGATGTTGTGATGCACCTTGGACAGATCATTGTCAATCACAGGTTGACAAGTCATACTCAAAAACATCACATGTAATTTACAGTGCTCTGCTAAGATAACATGCATGTTTTTGACTTGAAACATACACAAGCACAATAAGGACACGCAAACTCGAAACAGAAAGGCTAAAGCTGTGATTCTCACCCAGAATATGCAAAGTGTTTCTGGCACTATTGACCAGGTGGGCGGAGCTTTAGACCAAATAAGGACAATTGACACGTATAATATGTTGGACAATACTTTACTCAATGAATGACCACATGAGTAGCCTGCTTGGAAAACAGTTAACCAGTGATGGGACATTGTGATTCCCTTGGAATGCTGTAATAGTGAGCTTTTGACAAATATAAACACCACACAGAAATCTTTCACATGATCAGTGTTTTCACATAGATCAGTAACATTAATTATGGAATAATAATAATAATAGTGGACATCTCTCCAAATTACCTCCACCAACGATGATACTTTGACACTTTCTCGTTTTGTAAATGATCAGCACTTCTCATATTTCTTAACTGATAAACATTTGAACCCATTAATTATGTTACTTTTGTTTGGTTGAGGTCTGTGTTCATTCTAGTTTTATTCACAAATAACACACTTATTGTCTAGGAAGACTAATCTTTCACACTGTTATGTTTAAATCCATCCATCCATCCATCCATCCATCCATCCATCCATCCATCCATCCATTTTCACAACTGCTTACTCCTTATAAGGGTCTCGGGGGTGCTGGAGCCTATCCCAGCTGGCTTCGGGCAGTAGGCACACCCCTGAACCGTTTGCCAGCCAATCGTAACCTCTGTCATTATGCAAATCAAAAATGTCTCTGAGAAAAATGATAGTCCATAAGCACCCATGAGCTCAAATCAGTCATCGCACTTGCTTTTAGGTGCTCTCAACCACATCAAATGCAGCTAATCAGGTAAGGTTTAAAGATACGGATTCTTCATTTCAACCACAAGGCAGTTGTGAGAATTGTATACTCTCATAAAAAGGTTAAATTGTTGAAACGAGTTGTTTTGTTTGAAACTAATGCAAAACGTGGACACCATTGTTGTTAAGCTGGGGTACGACAAGTGCTATTTGCATTACAGCAGTCCCGTGGAGCACAATAAAACAGAGCTGAGAGCTAAGCGAGCGCTTACAGGGTGGCTGGCCCCGCGCTAATTGCGACCGAGGTGCATTTACTGATTATAGTTAAGTGGCCCAAAATGGTCCCCTGCTCTGTGCTACATTGGCCCTCTCCCTCCCATGGTTGATATGGTCAATCGTGTGCCCTGTTGAGATGCTTTTCCACTCAGGAAAGAAAGGAGTCCAGTCATGCTTGTCTCCTCACTTTGTCTACTCAAGCCCACACAAGGGAGACAAATCACTGATGAGTACAGCAGGATGCCAGTTGAAATAAATGTTACACTGCAGCAATGTTTATCCCTTAGAACACTGACTTTAAAAATTCAATATTGTGAGCCATGTGCTGATGATGATTACTTATGCTTCCAGCACACAACAAACAAGTGTCTAGTCTACAATACAAAGAAATGGCAATTTAAGTTGACCCTAAATGTGTTTGTCAAGATCCTGTATAGGATTTATGCGTGGACTGGATCTGGTCAACGCTGTCATAGGGTCACGCCAGGGTTAAGTTTGAGTTCATGACCTGTTAAGTTTGGGTTCATGACCGTGAGATCAAGTGTCTTTTATGTACTGATGTAACAAGTGTCTGTTTTGAACTGATGTAACCAGCATCTAGTCTCGACTGGTTTTAGGCTTTGTGATGTTATGTGATGTCAAGAGCTATGTGATGTCAAGAATCTTTAA